>NW_027141703.1:0-300000 GCF_036365525.1 Heterodontus francisci | reverse complement strand
TGGTCAGTTTCCAGGTACTGGGTCAGTGAACATGTCCTGGGTTAGGTGATGCTCACCTGGTCAGTTTCCAGGTACTGGGTCAGTGAACATGTCCTGGGTTAGGTGATGATCACCTGGTCAGTTTCCAGGTGCTGTGTCAGTGAACATGTCCTGGATTAGGTGATGATCACCTGGTTAGTTTCCAGGTGCTGAGTCAGTGAACATGTCCTGGATTAGGCGATGATCACCTGGTCAGTTTCCAGGTGCTTGGTCAGTGAACATGTCCCGGATTAGGCGATGATGACCTGGTCAGTTTCCAGGTACTGGGTCAGTGAACATGTCCTGGGTTAGGTGATGATCACCTGGTCAGTTTCCAGGTACTGTGTCAGTGAACATGTCCTGGATTAGGTGATGCTCACCTGGTCAGTTTCCAGGTGCTGGGTCAGTGAACATGTCCTGGGTTAGGTGATGATCACCTGGTCAGTTTCCAGGTGCTGGGTCAGTGAACATGTCCTGGGTTAGGTGATGATCACCTCGTTAGTTTTCAGGTGCTGTGTCAGTGAACATGTCCTGGGTTAGGTGATGATCACCTCGTTAGTTTTCAGGTGCTGGGTCAGTGAACATGTCCTGGATTAGGTGATGCTCACCTGGTCAGTTTCCAGGTGCTGGGTCAGTGAACATGTCCTGGGTTAGGTGATGATCACCTGGTCAGTTTCCAGGTACTGGGTCAGTGAACATGTCCTGGGTTAGGTGATGATCACCTGGTCAGTTTCCAGGTGCTGTGTCAGTGAACATGTCCTGGATTAGGTGATGATCACCTGGTTAGTTTCCAGGTGCTGAGTCAGTGAACATGTCCTGGATTAGGCGATGATCACCTGGTCAGTTTCCAGGTGCTTGGTCAGTGAACATGTCCCGGATTAGGCGATGATGACCTGGTCAGTTTCCAGGTACTGGGTCAGTGAACATGTCCTGGGTTAGGTGATGATCACCTGGTCAGTTTCCAGGTACTGTGTCAGTGAACATGTCCTGGATTAGGTGATGCTCACCTGGTCAGTTTCCAGGTGCTGGGTCAGTGAACATGTCCTGGGTTAGGTGATGATCACCTGGTCAGTTTCCAGGTGCTGGGTCAGTGAACATGTCCTGGGTTAGGTGATGATCACCTCGTTAGTTTTCAGGTGCTGTGTCAGTGAACATGTCCTGGGTTAGGTGATGATCACCTCGTTAGTTTTCAGGTGCTGGGTCAGTGAACATGTCCTGGATTAGGTGATGCTCACCTGGTCAGTTTCCAGGTGCTGGGTCAGTGAACATGTCCTGGGTTAGGTGATGATCACCTGGTCAGTTTCCAGGTGCTGGGTCAGTGAACATGTCCTGGGTTAGGTGATGATCACCTCGTTAGTTTTCAGGTGCTGTGTCAGTGAACATGTCCTGGGTTAGGTGATGATCACCTGGTCAGTTTCCAGGTACTGTGTCAGTGAACATGTCCTGGATTAGGCGATGATCACCTGGTCAGTTTCCAGGTGCTGGGTCAGTGAACATGTCCTGGGTTAGGTGATTATCACCTGGTTAGTTTGCAGGTGCTGGGTCAGTGAACATGTCCTGGGTTAGGTGATGATCACCTGGTTAGTTTCCAGGTGCTAGGTCAGTGAACATGTCCTGGGTTAGGTGATGCTCACCTGGTCAGTTTCCAGGTGCTGTGTCAGTGAACATGTCCTGGACAAGGCGATGATCACTTGGACAGTTTCCAGGTGCTGGGTCAGTGAACATGTCCTGGGGTCGGTGATGATCACCTGGTCAGTTTCCAGGTACTGGGTCAGTGAACATGTCCTGGTTTAGGTGATGAACACCTGGTCAGTTTCCAGGTGCTGGGTCAGTGAAGATGTCCTGGGTTAGGTGATGATCACCTGGTTAGTTTCCAGGTGCTAGGTCAGTGAACATGTCCTGGGTTAGGTGATGTTCACCTGGTCAGTTTCCAGGTGCTGGGTCAGTGAACATGTCCTGGGTTAGGTGATGATCACCTGGTTAGTTTCCAGGTGCTAGGTCAGTGAACATGTCCTGGGTTAGGTGATGCTCACCTGGTCAGTTTCCAGGTGCTGTGTCAGTGAACATGTCCTGGACAAGGCGATGATCACCTGGTCAGTTTCCAGGTGCTGGGTCAGTGAACATGTCCTGGGTTATGTGACGATCACCTGGTTAGTTTCCAGGTGCTGGGTCAGTGAACATGTCCTGGGGTCGGTGATGATCACCTGGTCAGTTTCCAGGTGCTGGGTCAGTGAACATGTCCTGGTTTAGGTGATGATCACCTGGTCAGTTTCCAGGTGCTGGGTCAGTGAAGATGTCCTGGGTTAGGTGATGTTCACCTGGTCAGTTTCCAGGTGCTGGGTCCGTGAACATGTCCTGGGTTAGGTGATGATCACCTGGTTAGTTTCCAGGTACTGGGTCAGTGAACATGTCCTGGGTTAGGTGATGATCACCTGATCAAGTTTCCATGTACTGGGTCAGTGAACATGTCCTGGATTAGGTGATGATCACCTGGTCAGTTTCCAGGTACTGGGTCAGTGAACATGTCCTGGATTAGGCGATGATCACCTGGTCAGTTTCCAGGTGCTGGGTCAGTGAACATGCCCTGGGTTAGGTGATTATCACCTGGTCAGTTTCCAGGTGCTGTGTCAGTGAACATGTCCTGGGTTAGGTGATGCTCACCTGGTCGGTTTCCAGGTACTGGGTCAGTGAACATGTCCTGGGTTAGTTGATGATCACCTGGTCAGTTTCCAGGTGCTGGGTCAGTGAACATGTCCAGGGTTAGGTGATGATCACCTGGTTAATTTCCAGGTGCTAGGTCAGTGAACATGTCCTGTGTTAGGTGATGATCACCTTGTTAGTTTCCAGGTGCTGGGTCAGTGAACATGTCCTGGGTTAGGTGATGATCACCTCGTTAGTTTCCAGGTGCTGTGTCAGTGAACATGTCCTGGGTTAGGTGATGATCACCTGGTTAGTTTCCAGGTACTGGGTCAGTGAACATGTCCTGGGTTAGGTGATGATCACCTGATCAAGTTTCCATGTACTGGGTCAGTGAACATGTCCTGGATTAGGTGATGATCACCTGGTCAGTTTCCAGGTACTGGGTCAGTGAACATGTCCTGGATTAGGCGATGATCACCTGGTCAGTTTCCAGGTGCTGGGTCAGTGAACATGTCCTGGGTTAGGTGATTATCACCTGGTCAGTTTCCAGGTGCTGTGTCAGTGAACATGTCCTGGGTTAGGTGATGATCACCTGGTTAGTTTCCAGGTTCTAGGTCAGTGAACATGTCCTGGGTTAGGTGATGCTCACCTGGTCAGTTTCCAGGTGCTGGGTCAGTGAACATGTCCTGGACAAGGCGATGATCACCTGGTCAGTTTCCAGGTGCTGGGTCAGTGAACATGTCCTGGGTTAGGTGATGATCGCCTGGTTAGTTTCCAGGTGCTGGGTCAGTGAACATGTCCTGGGGTCGGTGATGATCACCTGGTCAGTTTCCAGGTACTGGGTCAGTGAACATGTCCTGGTTTAGGTGATGATCACCTGGTCAGTTTCCAGGTGCTGGGTCAGTGAACATGTCCTGGGTTAGGTGATGATCACCTGGTTAGTTTCCAGGTGCTAGGTCAGTGAACATGTCCTGGGTTAGGTGATGATCACCTGGTGAGTTTCCAGGTGCTGGGTCAGTGAACATGTCCTGGGTTAGGTGATGATCACCTGGTCAGTTTCCAGGTGCTGGGTCAGTGAACATGTCCTGGGTTAGTTGATGATCACCTGGTCAGTTTCCAGGTGCTGGGTCAGTGAACATGTCCTGGGTTAGGTGATGATCACCTGGTTAATTTCCAGGTGCTAGGTCAGTGAACATGTCCTGGGTTAGGTGATGATCACCTGATCAGTTTCCAGGTACTGGGTCAGTGAACATGTCCTGGATTAGGTGATGATCACCTGGTCAGTTTCCAGGTACTGGGTCAGTGAACATGTCCTGGATTAGGCGATGATCACCTGGTCAGTTTCCAGGTGCTGGGTCAGTGAACATGTCCTGGGTTAGGTGATTATCACCTGGTTAGTTTCCAGGTGCTGGGTCAGTGAACATGTCCTGGGTTAGGTGATGATCACCTGGTTAGTTTCCAGGTTCTAGGTCAGTGAACATGTCCTGGGTTAGGTGATGCTCACCTGGTCAGTTTCCAGGTGCTGGGTCAGTGAACATGTCCTGGACAAGGCGATGATCACCTGGTCAGTTTCCAGGTGCTGGGTCAGTGAACATGTCCTGGGTTAGGTGATGATCGCCTGGTTAGTTTCCAGGTGCTGGGTCAGTGAACATGTCCTGGGGTCGGTGATGATCACCTGGTTAATTTCCAGGTGCTGGGTCAGTGAACATGTCCTGGTTTAGGTGATGATCACCTGGTCAGTTTCCAGGTGCTGGGTCAGTGAACATGTCCTGGGTTAGGTGATGATCACCTGGTTAGTTTCCAGGTGCTGGGTCAGTGAACATGTCCTGGGTTAGGTGATGATCACCTGGTCAGTTTCCAGGTACTGGGTCAGTGAACATGTCCTGGGTTAGTTGATGATCACCTGGTCAGTTTCCAGGTGCTGGGTTAGTGAACATGTCCTGGGTTAGGTGGTGATCACCTGGTTAGTTTCCAGGTGCTCGGTCAGTGAACATGTCCTGGGTTAGGTGATGTACACCTGGTCAGTTTCCAGGTGCTGTGTCAGTGAACATGTCCTGGGTTAGGTGATGTTCACCTGCTCAGTTTCCAGGTGCTAGGTCAGTGAACATGTCCTGGGTTAGGTGATGTTCACCTGGTCAGTTTCCATTGCTAGGTCAGTGAACATGTCCTGGGTTAGGTGATGATCACCTGGTTATTTTCCAGGTGCTAGGTCAGTGAACATGTCCTGGGTTAGGTGATGCTCACCTGGTCAGTTTCCAGGTACTGGGTCAGTGAACATGTCCTGGGTTAGGTGATGCTCACCTGGTCAGTTTCCAGGTACTGGGTCAGTGAACATGTCCTGGGTTAGGTGATGATCACCTGGTCAGTTTCTGGAACTGTTCCAGAGTTGAGGTGTTTGGTCGGTCCTCCAGTATATTCTCCAATTCATAATCAGTATATGTACTTAACTGGAAAACGTATAATTTACAATACTGCTACAATGTAATCTCCAGATCATACAGTCAAATATATATGTTGCTTGGCTGGTTTGTATTACTGTCAGGGAATGATCTGCCTTCTAGATGCTATAACAATAGGAAAGGGTTGAAAGCATGATATGTGAGACACTTCAATAGAGGTAATGGGTAATATGGGTCATTCAATTAAACTAAAAGAACATCAGAAATAAAAGAACAGAACAGCAAACAGAGGCAGCCTTGTTCCCATGGGAATGTAGACTATGCATCTTATTTGGAATGTGATAATGAGTAAAGGAGCACTGGTGTTCTGGTTCAAGACAGGACAGGGGATGGTGTTGGGAGGAACCTCTATTTGGAATCATTGGTCCATCAAGAATGTTACATGTCTACAGTGTAAAAGATGCCTCTTTGCATTGTCACAGCTAGACTGATAACTTCAGCGGGAGGAAAAATGTGATCTCAGGGGTTATTAGACTGACACCTGAGTAAAACAGGGCTTTGTGAATGTCTATATCTGCAATTGTAATAAGAGGATAGTAGTTATTCAATGATTGGTCTAGTGTAATTTTGTATGTTTGTATTATTGTAAGGGTGATACAAAGAGTGTCCAAATAGACAGAAGGTGTAGAAGATTTCAAAAGGCACAAAGACAAGTGATTTCACCCACAGCTGCAGATATTTATTACCATGAATTTTACCCAAGGGAAAAACCGGGTCATATAAATGACACATTGTAAACAACTGTTCAGATACTGTGAGGTATCATATCTTACTTGTGCAGAATAAAGTTTTATCACTGCCATCAATTTGGGCCGATGTCGACTCAATGTAATTAATTAACTGTAATTAATCAAATGCAGGACTGAACCATGACAGAGGGTGCAGTCACTCTGGGTTCAGCATGAATTATTCAATAATTTAAACTTAATCACATCAGAGAACATTATTTCCAAATTCTTGAAGGAAACCTCAATGGCGGCCGTGGTACCCAGCATTCCAAGCGGGAATGAATATGCCGGACGCACTCAACAGGAGGCCACCGCGCAGGCGCAAATCCAGCCGCACAGAGACACTGCGCATGCTCCAGAGACAGGCGGCCATTGCGGTGGAAGGTGGTTAAAGTCGGTGACGCACATAAGACTAATGTAGCCGGCGAGCGGGGAGGAGGCTTCAGAAGGACTTGGTGTAGCCCACAAACGCGAATAAGAATGTCAATGTCCCGCTTTGGTAACTCAGGCTCCTTTCACCTGCGAAGAGAATCCGGGGAAGGAAAAAGAGGCGGGAAGATTCAGATCGCCGCCATTTTGCTGCTGGGGCAATAGAGCGCATGCGCAATATCCTGGTGATGTCAGTGAGTGGGCGTGGCTTCTGAATCCTCTGTTGAGTTGGAGCTGAAACAGCACAGGCTGGGGATGGAGGCTGGGATCTTCCTGTGCTCTCTCAGCACAGGCTGGGGATGGAGGCTGGGATCTTCCTGTGCTCACTCAGCACAGGCTGGGGATGGAGGCTGGGATCTTCCTGTGCTCACTCAGCACAGGCTAGGGATGGAGGCTGGGATCTTCCTGTGCTCACTCAGCACAGGCTGGGGATGGAGGCTGGGATCTTCCTGTGCTCACTCAGCATAGGCTGGGGATGGAGGCTGGGATCTTCCTGTGCTCACTCAGCACAGGCTAGGGATGGAGGCTGGGATCTTCCTGTGCTCACTCAGCACAGGCTGGGGATGGAGGCTGGGATCTTCCTGTGCTCACTCAGCACAGGCTGGGGATGGAGGCTGGGATCTTCCTGTGCTCACTCAGCACAGGCTGGGGATGGAGGCTGGGATCTTCCTGTGCTCACTCAGCACAGGCTGGGGATGGAGGCTGGGATCTTCCTGTGCTCACTCAGCACAGGCTTGGGATGGAAGCTGGGATCTTCCTGTGCTCACTCAGCACAGGCTGGGGATGGAGGCTGGGATCTTCCTGTGCTCACACAGCACAGGCTGGGGATGGAGGCTGGGATCTTCCTGTGCTCACTCAGCACAGGCTGGGGATGGAAGCTGGGATCTTCCTGTGCTCACTCAGCACAGGCTGGGGATGGATGCTGGGATCTTCCTGTGCTCACTCAGCACAGGCTGGGGATGGAGGCTGGGATCTTCCTGTGCTCACTCAGCACAGGCTGGGGATGGAGGCTGGGATCTTCCTGTGCTCACTCAGCACAGGCTGGGGATGGAGGCTGGGATCTTCCTGTGCTCACTCAGCACAGGCTGGGGATGGAAGCTGGGATCTTCCTGTGCTCACTCAGCACAGGATGTGGATGGAGGCTGGGATCTCCCTGTGCTCTGTATTGGGCTCAGTACTGTACTGTGTGTTTAACCCTCATTGTGTTGTTCTAATTGCTGCCTCTCTCTCTCTCTCTCTTGCAGTGGGTCTGGGAGTTCCTGACTGATCACAATGTCCAGATCCTTTCCACACATCACACACACTCAAGTTGGATGAGCCGCTGGTGGTGATGCAGGAGATGGAGAACTCCAGCCTTCCATCCACTCCACAGTGAGGTCAGATCACACACTGATAATAACTCGCACAACAGGGTGTGAACACAGCAGAAGCTGGGAATGGGGCCTGGGATCTTCCTGTGCTCTGAGAATGGGAATCAGTAACACATTATGTGAGAACAGCTAAATCAGCACAGGCTGGGGATGGAGGCTGGGATCTCCCCGTGCTCACTGACTCCACTCACTGACCCCACTCAATTACCCCAGTCACTATCCACACTCACTGACCCCACTCACTGACTCCACGCACTGACCCCACGCACTGACCCCACTCACTATCCGCACTCACTGTCCCCACTCACTGTCCCCACTCACTGCCCCCACTCACTGTCCCCACTCACTGTCCGCACTCACTGTCCGCACTCACTGTCCCCACTCACTGTCCCCACTCACTGTCCCCACTCACTGATCCACTCACTGACTCCACTCACTGTCCTCACTCACTGTCCCCACTCACTGTCCCCACTCACTGTCCGCACTCACTGTCCCCACTCACTGTCCCCACTCACTGACCCCACTCACTGACCCCACTCACTGTCCGCACACACTGTCCGCACACACTGTCCGCACTCACTGTCCGCACTCACTGTCCGCACTCACTGTCCCCACTCACTGTCCCCACTCACTGTCCCCACTCACTGACCCCACTCACTGACCCCACGCACTGACTCCACTCACTGACCCCAATCACTGACCCCAGTCACTATCCACACTCACTGACCCCACTCACTGACCCCACTCACTGACCCCACTAACCGTCTCCACTCCCCGTCCCCACCCCTCGCCCCCACCCACCGTCCCCATTCTCCGCCCCCAATAACCGTCCCCACTCTCCGCCCCCAATAACCGTCCCCACTCCCCGTCCCCACTAACCATCCCCACTCCCCGTCCCCACCCCCCGTCCCGTCCCCACGTCCCGTCCCCACGCCCCGTCCCCACTCCCCGTCCACACTCACGGTCCCCACCCCCGTCCCCACGCCCCGTCCCCACGCCCCGTCCCCACTCCCCGTCCCCACTCCCCGTCCCCACTCCCCGTCCCCACTCACCGTCCCCACTCCCCGCTCCCCACTCCCCGCCCCCACTCCCCGTCCCCACCCCCCGTCCCCACCCCCCGTCCCCACTCCCCGTCCCCACCCACCGTCCCCACTCCCCGTCCCCACCGACCGTACCCACTCCTCGCCCCCAATAACGGTACCCACTCTCGCCCCAATAACTGTTCCGACTCCCCGTCCCCAATAACTGTCCCCACTCCCCGTCCCCACTCCCCGCCCCCACTAACCGTCCCCACTCCCCGCCCCCACTCCCCGTCCCCACTCCCCGTCCCCACTCCCCGTCCCCACTCACCGCCCCACTTACCGCCCCACTCCCCGTCCCCGCTCCCCGTCCCCGCTCACAGTCCCCGCTCACCGTCCCCGCTCACCGTCGCCGCTCACCGTCGCCGCTCACCGTCGCCGCTCACCGTCCCCGCTCTCCGTCCCCGCTCTCCGTTCCCGCTCTCCGTCCCCGCTCTCCGTCCCCTCCCCCCGTCCCCACTCCCCGTCCCCACTCCCCGTCCCCACTCCCCGTCCCCACTCCCCGTCGCCACTCACCGTCGCCACTCACCGTCGCCACTCACCGTCGCCACTCACCGTCCCCACTCACCGTCCCCACTCACCGTCGCCACTCACCGTCCCCACTCTCCGTCCCCACTCACCGTCCCCACTCTCTGTCCCCACTCTCCGTCCCCACTCTCCGTCCCCACTCTCCGTCCCCACTCCCCGTCCCCACTCCCCGTCCCCACCCCCGTCCCCACCCCCGTCCCCACCCCCCGTCCCCACCCCCCGTCCCCACCCCCCGTCCCCACCCCCCGTCCCCACCCCCCGTCCCCACCCACCGTCGCCACCCACCGTCGCCACTCCCCGTCCCCACTCCCCGTCCCCACTCCCCGTCCCCACCCCCCGTCCCCACCCCCCGTCCCCACCCACCGTCCCCACCCACCGTCCCCACCCTCCGTCCCCTCTCACCGTCCCCACCCTCCGTCCCCACTCACCGTCCCCAATCTCCGACCCCACTCTTCGTCCACACCCCCCGTCCCCACCCCCCGTCCCCACCCCCCGTCCCCACCCCCCGTCCCCACTCCCCGTCCCCACCCCCCGTCCCCACCCACCGTCCCCACCCCCCGTCCCCACCACCCGTCCCCAACCACCGGCCCCACTCTCCGTCCCCTCTCACCGTCCCCACTCTCCGTCCCCACTCACCGTCCCCACTCTCCGTCCCCACTCTCCGTCCCCACTCTCCGTCCCCACTCTCCGTCCCCACTCTCCGACCCCACTCTCCGTCCCCACTCTCCGTCCCCACTCTCCGTCCCCACTCTCCGACCCCACTCTCCGACCCCACTCTCCGACCCCACTCTCCGTCCACACCCCCCGTCCCCACACCCCGTCCCCACCCCCCATCCCCACCCCCCGTCCCCACTCCCCGTCCCCACCCCCCGTCCCCACCCCCCGTCCCCACCCCCTGTCCCCACCCACCGTCCCCACTCTACGACCCCACTCTCCGTCCCCACTCTCCGTCCCCACTCTCCGTCCCCACTCTCCGTCCCCACTCTCCGTCCCCACTCCCCGTCCCCACTCCCCGTCCCCACTCCCCGTCCCCACTCACCGTCGCCACTCACCGTCCCCACTCTGGGTCCCCACTCTCCGTCCGCTCTCCCCGTCCCCTCTCCCCGTCCCCTCTCCCCGTCCCCTCTCCCCGTCCCCGCGCCCCGTCCCCGCGCCCCGTCCCCGCGCCCCGTCCCCGCGCCCCGTCCCAACTCACCGTCCCCGCTCCCCACTCCCCGCACCCACCCCCTGCCTGCAATAACCGTCCCCAATCCCTGTCCCCACTAACCGTCCCCACTTCCCGTCCCCACTCCCTGTCCCCACCCACCGTACCCACTCCCAGACCCCAATAACCGTACCCACTCTCCGCCCCCAATAACCGTCCCCACTCTCCATCCCCACTCTCCGTCCCCTCTCACCGTCCCCTCTCACGGTCCCCTCTCACGGTCCCCACTCACCGTCCCCACTCACCGTCCCCACTCACCGTCCCCACACACCGTCCCCACACACCGTCCCCACACACCGTCCCCACACACCGTCCCCACACACCGTCCCCTCTCTCCGAGCCCACTCTCCGAGCCCACTCTCCGAGCCCACTCTCCGACCCCACTCTCCGACCCCACTCTCCGACCCCACTCCCCGACCCCACTCCCCGTCCCCTCTCACCGTCCCCGCTCACCGTCCCCGCTCACCGTCCCCGCTCACCGTCCCCGCTCACCGTCCCCGCTCACCGTCCCCGCTCTCCGACCCCGCTCTCCGACCCCGCTCTCCGACCCCGCTCTCCGACCCCGCTCCACGACCCCGCTCCCCGTCCCCTCTCCCCGTCCCCGCTCCCCGTCCCCGCTCCCCGTCCCCGCTCACAGTCCCCGCTCACCGTCCCCGCTCACCGTCGCCGCTCACCGTCGCCGCTCACCGTCGCCGCTCACCGTCCCCACTCACCGTCCCCACTCACCGTCCCCACTCACCGTCCCCACTCACCGTCCCCACTCACCGTCCCCACTCTCCGACCCCACTCTCCGACCCCACTCTCCGACCCCACTCTCCGACCCCACTCACCGTCCTCACTCTCCGTCCTCACTCTCCGACCCCACTCTCCGACCCCACTCTCCGTCCTCACTCTCCGTCCTCACTCTCCGTCCTCACTCTCCGTCTTCACTCTCCGTCCTCACTCTCCGTCCTCACTCTCCGTCCCCACTCTCCGTCCCCACTCTCCGTCCCCACTCAACGTCGCCACTCACCGACCCCACTCCCCGTCCCCACTCAACGTCGCCACTCCCCGTCGCCACTCGCCGTCGCCACTCCCCGTCGCCACTCGCCGTCCCCACTCCCCGTCCCCACCCCCCGTCCCCACCCCCCGTCCCCACCATCCGTCCCCACTCCCCGTCGCCACTCCCCGTCCCCACTCACCGTCCCCACTCACCGTCCCCACTCACCGACCCCACTCTCCGACCCCACTCTCCGACCCCACTCTCCGACCCCACTCTCCGACCCCACTCACCGTCCGCACTCACCGTCCCCACTCACCGTCCCCACTCCCACTCCCCGTCCACACTCCCCGTCCACACTCCCCGTCCACACTCCCCGTCCACACTCCCCGTCCCCACTCACCGTCGCCACTCACCGTCGCCACTCACCGTCGCCACTCACCGTCGCCACTCACCGTCCCCACTCACCGTCCCCACTCACCGTCCCCACTCCCCGTCGCCACTCACCGTCGCCACTCACCGTCCCCACTCCCCGTCCCCACTCCCCGTCGCCACTCCCCGTCGCCACTCCCCGTCCCCACTCACCGTCCCCACTCACGGTCCCCATTCCACTTCCCCACTCCCCGTCCCCACTCCCCGTCCCCACTCCCCGTCCCCACTCCCCGTCCCCACTACCAATCCCCACTACCCGTCCCCACTCACCGTACCCACTCACCGTACCCACTCACCGTCCCCACTCTCCGATCCCTCCCACCGTCCCCACTCTGCGTCCCCACTCTGGGTCCCCACTCTCCATCCCCACTCACCGCCCCCACTCACCAGCCCCACTCACCGCCCCCACTCACCGTCCCCACTCACCGTCCCCACTCACCGTCCCCACTCACCGTCCCCACTCACCGTCCCCACTCTCCGTCCCCACTCTCCGTCCCCACTCTCCGTCCCCACTCTCCGTCCCCACCCGCCGTCCCCACTCGCCGCCCCCACTCACCGCCCCCACTCACCGCCCCCACTCACCGCCCCCACTCACCGCCCCCACTCACCGTCCCCACCATCCGACCCCACCCTCCGACCCCACTCTCCGACCCCACTCTCCGACCCCACTCTCCGACCCCACTCTCCGACCCCACTCTCCGACCCCACGCTCCGACCCCACGCTCCGACCCCACGCTCCGAACCCACGCTCCGAACCCACGCTCCGAACCCACGCTCCGAACCCACGCTCCGAACCCACGCTCCGAACCCACGCTTCGAACCCACGCTCCGAACCCACGCTCCGAACCCACGCTCCGAACCCACGCTCCGAACCCACGCTCCGAACCCACGCTCCGAACCCACTCTCCGACCCCACTCTGGGTCCCCACTCTCCGTCCCCTCTCACCGTCCCCTCTCCCCGTCCCCTCTCCCCATCCCCTCTCCCCGTCCCCACTCCCCGTCGCCACTCCCCATCCCCACCCGCTGTCCCCTCGCCCTGTCCCCGCTCCCCGCTCCCACTCCTCGCCCCCACCCCCCGCCCGCTATAACCGTCCCCACTAAACGTCCCCACTCCCCGTCCCCACTCCCCATCCCCACCCACCGTACCCACTCTCCGCCCTCAATAACCGTCCCCACTCGCCGTCCCCACTCACCGCACCCACTAACCGACCCCACTCCCCGTCCCCACTCCCCGTCCCCACTCACCGTCGCCACTCACCGTCGCCACTCACCGTCCCCACTCACCATCCCAACTCACCGTCCCCACTCTCCGTCCCCACTCACCGTCCCCACTCTCCGTCCCCACTCTCCGTCCCCACTCTCCGTCCCCACTCTCCGTCCCCACTCTCCGTCCACACTCTCCGTCCACACTCTCCGTCCACACTCTCCGTCCACACTCCCCGTTCACACTCCCCGTCCACACTCCCCGTCCACACTCCCCGTCCACACCCCCCGTCCACACCCCCCGTCCACACCCCCCGTCCCCACCCCCCGTCCCCACCCCCCGTCCCCAATCCCCGTCCCCAATCCCCGTCCCCACTCCCCGTCCCCACTCCCCGTCCCCACTCCCCGTCCCCACTCACCGTCGCCACTCACCGTCCCCACTCTCCGTCCCCACTCTCTGTCCCCACTCTCCGTCCACACTCACCGTCCCCACTCACCGTCCCCACTCACCGTCCCCACTCTCCGACCCCACTCTCCGACCCCACTCTCCGACCCCACTCTCCGTCCCCACTCTCCGTCCCCACTCACCGCCCCCACTCACCGCCCCCACTCACCGCCCCCACTCACCGCCCCCACCCACCGCCCCCACCCACCGCCCCCACCCACCGCCCCCACGCTCCGACCCCACGCTCCGACCCCACGCTCCGACCCCACGCTCCGACCCCACGCTCCGACCCCACGCTCCGACCCCACGCTCCGACCCCACGCTCCGCACCCACGCTCCGAACCCACTCAACGACCCCACTCTACGACCCCACTCCCCGTCCCCACTCACCGTCCCCACTCCCCGTCCCCACTCACCGTCCCCACTCCCCGTCCCCACTCACCGGCCCCACTCACCGTCCCCACTCACCGTCCCCACTCACCGTCCCCACTCACCGTCCCCACTCTCCGACCCCACTCTGGGTCCCCACTCTCCGTCCCCTCTCCCCGTCCCCTCTCCCCGTCCCCTCTCCCCGTCCCCTCTCCCCGTCGCCACTCCCCGTCCCCACCCGCTGTCCCCTCGCCCCGTCCCCGCTCCCCGCTCCCACTCCTCGCCCCCACCCCCCGCCCGCTATAACCGTCCCCACTAACCGTCCCCACTCCCCGTCCCCACTCCCCATCCCCAATAACTGTACCCACTCTCCGCCCCCAATAACCGTCCCCACTCGCCATCCCCACTCACCGTCCCCACTCCCCGCACCCACTCCCCGCACCCACTCCCCGCACACACTAACCGTCCCCACTCCCCGTCCCCACTCCCCATCCCCACCCACCGTACCCACTCTCCGCCCCCAATAACCGTCCCCACTCGCCGTCCCCACTCACCGCACCCACTCCCCGCACCCACTCCCCACACCCACTCCCCGCACCCACTCCCCGCACCCACTCCCCGCACCCACTCCCCGTCCCCACTCACCGTCGCCACTCTCCGTCCCCACTCTCCGTCCCCACTCTCCGTCCCCACTCTCCGTCCCCAATCTCCGTCCCCACAGTCCGTCCCCACAGTCCGTCCACACTCTCCGTCCACACTCTCCGTCCACACTCTCCGTCCACACTCTCCGTCCCCACTCTCCGTCCACTCTCTCCGTCCACTCTCTCCGTCCACACTCTCCGTCCACACTCTCCGTCCACACTCTCCGTCCACACTCTCCGTCCACACTCTCCGTCCACACTCCCCGCACCCACTAACCGCCCCCACACCCCGTCCCCACTCCCCGTCCCCACTCCCCGTCCCCACTCCCCGTCCCCACTCCCCGTCCCCACTCCCCGTCCCCACTCTCCGTCCCCAATCTCCGTCCCCACTGTCCGTCCCCACAGTCCGTCCACACTCTCCGTCCACACTCTCCGTCCACACTCTCCGTCCCCACCCCCCGTCCCCACCCGCCGTCCCCACCCCCCGTCCCCACCCCCCGTCCCCAATCCCCGTCCCCACTCCCCGTCCCCACTCCCCGTCCCCACTCCCCGTCCCCACTCCCCGTCCCCAGTCACCGTCCCCACTCACCGTCGCCACTCACCGTCCCCACTCACCGTCCCCACTCACCGTCCCCACTCACCGTCCCCACTCTCCGTCCCCACTCTCCGTCCCCACTCTCCGACCCCACTCTCCGACCCCACTCACCGTCCCCACTCTCTGTCCCCACTCTCCGTCCCCACTCTCCGTCCCCACTCTCCGTCCCCACTCTCCGTCCCCACTCACCGTCGCCACTCACCGTCGCCACTCACCGTCGCCACTCACCGTCCCCACTCACCGTCCCCACTCACCGTCCCCACTCACCGTCCCCTCTCACCGTCCCCTTTCACCGTCCCCTCTCACCGTCCCCACTCACCGTCCCCACTCACCGTCCCCACTCCCCGCACCCACTCCCCGCACCCACTAACCGACCCCACTCCCCGTCCCCACTCCCCGTCCCCACTCCCCGTCCCCACTCACCGTCCCCACTCTCCGTCCCCACTCACCGTCCCCACTCTCCGTCCCCACTCTCCGTCCCCACTCTCCGTCCACACTCTCCGTCCACACTCTCCGTCCACACTCTCCGTCCACACTCTCCGTCCTCACTCTCCGTCCCCACTCTCCGTCCCCACTCTCCGTCCCCACTCTCCGTCCCCACTCTCCGTCCCCACTCTCCGTCACCACTCTCCGTCCCCACTCAACGTCGCCACTCAACGTCGCCACTCACCGACCCCACTCCCCGTCCCCACTCCCCGTCCCCACTCCCCGTCCCCACTGTCCGTCCCCACTCTCCGTCCCCACTCAACGTCGCCACTCAACGTCGCCACTCAACGTCGCCACTCACCGACCCCACTCCCCGTCCCCACTCCCCGTCCCCACTCCCCGTCCCCACTCCCCGTCCCCACTCCCCGTCGCCACTCCCCGTCGCCACTCCCCGTCGCCACGCGCCATCGCCACTCCCCGTCCCCACTCCCCGTCCCCACTCCCCGTCCCCACCCCCCGTCCCCACCATCCGTCCCCACCATCCGTCCCCACTCCCCGTCGCCACTCCCCGTCCCCACTCCCCGTCCCCACTCACCGTCCCCACTCACAGTCCCCACTCACCGACCCCACTCTCTGACCCCACTCTCTGACCCCACTCTCCGTCCCCACTCTCCGTCCCCACTCACCGCCCCCACTCACCGCCCCCACTCACCGCCCCCACTCACCGCCCCCACTCACCGTCCCCACTCACCGTCCCCACTCACAGTCCCCACCCACCGTCCCCACCATCCGACCCCACTCTCCGACCCCACTCTCCGACCCCACTCTCCGACCCCACTCTCCGACCCCACTCTCCGACCCCACTCTCCGACCCCACGCTCCGACCCCACGCTCCGGCCCCACGCTCCGAACCCACGCTCCGAATCCACGCTCCAAACCCACGCTCCGAACCCACTCTCCGAACCCACTCTCCGAACCCACTCTCCGAACCCACTCAACGACCCCACTCTACGACCCCACTCTCCGTCCCCACTCCCCGTCCCCACTCCCCGTCCTCACTCCCCGTCCCCACTCCCCGTCCCCACTCCCGTCCCCACTCACCCTCCACACTCACCGTCTCCACTCACCGTCTCCACTCACTGTCCCCACTCACCGTCCCCACTCACCGTCCCCACTCTCCGACCCCACTCTCCGACCCCACTCTCCGACCCCACTCTCCGACCCCACTCTGGGTCCCCACTCCCTGTCCCCACTCCCTGTCCCCTCTCCCCGTCCCCTCTCCCCGTCCCCTCTCCCCGTCCCCTCTCCCCGTCCCCACTCCCCGTCGCCACTCCCCGTCCCCACCCGCTGTCCCCTCGCCCCGTCCCCTCGCCCCGTCCCCTCGCCCCGTCCCCGCTCCCCGCTCCCACTCCTCGCCCCCACACCCCGCCCGCTATAACCGTCCCCATTAACCGTCCCCACTCCCCGTCCCCACTCCCCATCCCCACCCACCGTACCCACTCTCCGCCCCCAATAACCGTCCCCACTCGCCGTCCCCACTCGCCGTCCCCACTCACCGTCCCCACTCACCGTCCCCACTCCCCGCAACCACTCCCCGCACCCACTAACCGCCCCCACTCCCCGTCCACACTCTCCGTCCACACTCTCCGTCCACACTCTCCGTCCACACTCTCCGTCCCCACCCCCCGTCCCCACCCCCCGTCCCCACTCCCCGTCCCCACTCCATGTCCCCACTCCCCGTCCCCACTCCCCGTCGCCACTCCCCGTCGCCACTCCCCGTCGCCACTCCCCGTCCCCACTCTCCGTCCCCACTCTCCGTCCCCACTCTCCGTCCCCACTCTCCGACCCCACTCACCGTCCCCACTCACCGTCGCCACTCTCCGTCCTCACTCTCCGTCCTCACTCTCCGTCCTCACTCTCCGTCCCCACTCTCCGTCCCCACTCTCCGTCCCCACTCTCCGTCCCCACTCTCCGTCCCCACTCTCCGTCCCCACTCTCCGTCCCCACTCACCGTCCCCACTCACCGTCGCCACTCACCGTCCCCACTCACCGTCCCCTCTCACCGTCCCCACTCACCGTCCCCACTCACCGTCCCCACTCACCGTCCCCACTCACCGTCCCCACTCTCCGACCCCACTCTCCGACCCCACTCTCCGACCCCACTCTCCGACCCCACTCTCCGTCCGCACTCTCCGTCCTCACTCTCCGACCCCACTCTCCGTCCTCACTCTCCGTCCTCACTCTCCGTCCTCACTCTCCGTCTTCACACTCCGTCCTCACTCTCCGTCCTCACTCTCCGTCCTCACTCTCCGTCCCCACTCTCCGTCCCCACTCTCCGTCCCCACTCTCCGTCCCCACTCTCCGTCCCCACTCAACGTCGCCACTCACCGACCCCACTCCCCGTCCCCACTCAACGTCGCCACTCCCCGTCGCCACTCGCCGTCGCCACTCCCCGTCGCCACTCGCCGTCCCCACTCCCCGTCCCCACCCCCCGTCCCCACCCCCCGTCCCCACCCCCCGTCCCCACCCCCCGTCCCCACTCCCCGTCGCCACTCCCCGTCCCCACTCACCGTCCCCACTCACCGTCCCCACTCACCGTCCCCACTCACCGTCCCCACTCTCCGACCCCACTCTCCGACCCCACTCTCCGACCCCACTCTCCGACCCCACTCTCCGACCCCACTCTCCGACCCCACTCTCCGACCCCACTCTCCGACCCCACTCATCGTCCCCACTCACCGTCCCCACTCCCACTCCCCGTCCACACTCCCCGTCCACACTCCCCGTCCACACTCCCCGTCCCCACTCACCGTCGCCACTCACCGTCGCCACTCACCGTCGCCACTCACCGTCCCCACTCACCGTCCCCACTCACCGTCCCCACTCACCGTCCCTACTCCCCGTCGCCACTCACCGTCGCCACTCACCGTCGCCACTCCCCGTCCACACTCCCCGTCCCCACTCCCCGTCCCCACTCCCCGTCGCCACTCCCCGTCCCCACTCACCGTCCCCACACACGGTCCCCATTCCACGTCCCCACTCCCCGTCCCCACTCCCCGTCCCCACTCCCCGTCCCCACTACCAATCCCCACTACCCGTCCCCACTCACCGTACTCACTCACCGTACCCACTCACCGTCCCCACTCTCCGATCCCTCCCACCGCCCCCACTCTGCGTCCCCACTCTGGGTCCCCACTCTCCGTCCCCACCCGCCGTCCCCACTCCCCGTCCCCACTCCTCGACCCCACTCCCCGTCCCCACTCCCCATCCCCACTCACCGCCCCCACTCACCACCCCCACTCACCGCCCCCACTCCCCGTCCCCACTCACCGTCCCCACTCACCGTCCCCACTCTCCGTCCCCACTCTCCGTCCCCACTCTCCGTCCCCACTCTCCGTCCCCACTCTCCGTCCCCACCCGCCGTCCCCACTCGCCGTCCCCACTCACCGCCCCCACTCACCGCCCCCACTCACCGCCCCCACTCACCGCCCCCACTCACCGCCCCCACTCACCGCCCCCACCATCCGACCCCACCCTCCGACCCCACCCTCCGACCCCACTCTCCGACCCCACTCTCCGACCCCACTCTCCGACCCCACTCTCCGACCCCACGCTCCGACCCCACGCTCCGAACCCACGCTCCGAACCCACGCTCCGAACCCACGCTCCGAACCCACGCTCCGAACCCACGCTCCGAACCCACGCTCCGAACCCACTCTCCGACCCCACTCTGGGTCCCCACTCTCCGTCCCCTCTCACCGTCCCCTCTCCCGGTCCCCTCTCCCCGTCCCCTCTCCCCGTCCCCACTCCCCGTCGCCACTCCCCGTCCCCACCCGCTGTCCCCTCGCCCTGTCCCCGCTCCCCGCTCCCACTCCTCGCCCCCACCCCCCGCCCGCTATAACCGTCCCCACTAAACGTCCCCACTCCCCGTCCCCACTCCCCATCCCCACACACCGTACCCACTCTCCGCCCTCAATAACCGTCCCCACTCGCCGTCCCCACTCCCCGCACCCACTAACCGACCCCACTCCCCGTCCCCACTCCCCGTCCCCACTCCCCGTCCCCACTCCCCGTCGCCACTCACCGTCGCCACTCACCGTCGCCACTCACCGTCCCCACTCACCGTCCCCACTCACCGTCCCCACTCACCGTCCCCACTCACCGTCCCCACTCTCCGTCCCCACTCTCCGTCCCCACTCTCCGTCCACACTCTCCGTCCACACTCTCCGTCCACACTCTCCGTCCACACTCCCCGTTCACACTCCCCGTCCACACTCCCCGTCCACACTCCCCGTCCACACCCCCCGTCCACACCCCCCGTCCCCACCCCCCGTCCCCACCCCCCGTCCCCAATCCCCGTCCCCACTCCCCGTCCCCACTCCCCGTCCCCACTCCCCGTCGCCACTCACCGTCCCCACTCACCGTCCCCACTCACCGTCCCCACTCACCGTCCCCACTCTCCGTCCCCACTCTCCGTCCCCACTCTCCGTCCCCACTCACCGTCGCCACTCACCGTCCCCACTCACCGTCCCCACTCACCGTCCCCACTCACCGTCCCCTCTCACCGTCCCCACTCACCGTCCCCACTCACCGTCCCCACTCACCGTCCCCACTCACCGTCCCCACTCACCGTCCCCACTCACCGTCCCCACTCTCCGACCCCACTCTCCGACCCCACTCTCCGACCCCACTCTCCGACCCCACTCTCCGACCCCACTCTCCGACCCCACTCTCCGTCCCCACTCTCCGTCCCCACTCTCCGTCCCCACTCACCGCCCCCACTCACCGCCCCCACTCACCGCCCCCACTCACCGCCCCCACTCACTGCCCCCACTCACCGCCCCCACTCACCGCCCCCACCCACCGCCCCCACCCACCGCCCCCACGCTCCGACCCCATGCTCCGACCCCACGCTCTGACCCCACGCTCCGACCCCACGCTCCGACCCCACGCTCCGACCCCACGCTCCGCACCCACGCTCCGAACCCACTCTCCGAACCCACTCAATGACCCCACTCTACGACCCCACTCTCCGTCCCCACTCCCCGTCCCCACTCACCGTCCCCACTCACCGTCCCCACTCACCGTCCCCACTCACCGTCCCCACTCTCCGACCCCACTCTGGGTCCCCACTCTCCGTCCCCTCTCCCCGTCCCCTCTCCCCGTCCCCTCTCCCCGTCCCCTCTCCCCGTCCCCTCTCCCCGTCGCCACTCCCCGTCCCCACCCGCTGTCCCCTCGCCCCGTCCCCGCTCCCCGCTCCCACTCCTCGCCCCCACCCCCCGCCCGCTATAACCGTCCCCACTAACCGTCCCCACTCCCCGTCCCCACTCCCCATCCCCAATAACTGTACCCACTCTCCGCCCCCAATAACCGTCCCCACTCGCCGTCCCCACTCACCGTCCCCACTCCCCGCACCCACTCCCCGCACCCACTCCCCGCACACACTAACCGTCCCCACTCCACGTCCCCACTCCCCATCCCCACCCACCGTACCCACTCTCCGCCCCCAATAACCGTCCCCACTCGCCGTCCCCACTCACCGCACCCACTCCCCGCACCCACTCCCCGCACCCACTCCCCGTCCCCACTCACCGTCGCCACTCTCCGTCCCCACTCTCCGTCCCCACTCTCCGTCCCCACTCTCCGTCCCCACTCTCCGTCCCCAATCTCCGTCCCCACAGTCCGTCCCCACAGTCCGTCCACACTCTCCGTCCACACTCTCCGTCCACACTCTCCGTCCCCACTCTCCGTCCACTCTCTCCGTCCACTCTCTCCGTCCACTCTCTCCGTCCACACTCTCCGTCCACACTCTCCGTCCACACTCTCCGTCCACACTCCCCGCACCCACTAACCGCCCCCACACCCCGTCCCCACTCCCCGTCCCCACTCCCCGTCCCCACTCCCCGTCCCCACTCCCCGTCCCCACTCCCCGTCCCCACTCTCCGTCCCCAATGTCCGTCCCCACAGTCCGTCCCCACAGTCCGTCCCCACAGTCCGTCCACACTCTCCGTCCACACTCTCCGTCCACACTCTCCGTCCACACTCTCCGTCCACACTCTCCGTCCACACTCCCCGTCCCCACCCCCCGTCCCCACCCCCCGTCCCCAATCCCCGTCCCCACTCCCCGTCCCCACTCCCCGTCCCCACTCCCCGTCCCCACTCCCCGTCCCCAGTCACCGTCCCCACTCACCGTCGCCACTCACCGTCCCCACTCACCGTCCCCACTCACCGTCCCCACTCACCGTCCCCACTCACCGTCCCCACTCTCCGTCCCCACTCTCCGTCCCCACTCTCCGTCCCCACTCTCCGACCCCACTCTCCGACCCCACTCTCCGACCCCACTCACCGTCCCCACTCTCCGTCCCCACTCTCCGTCCCCACTCTCCG
Source organism: Heterodontus francisci (assembly GCF_036365525.1). Taxonomy (NCBI): domain Eukaryota; kingdom Metazoa; phylum Chordata; class Chondrichthyes; order Heterodontiformes; family Heterodontidae; genus Heterodontus; species Heterodontus francisci. The sequence continues at coordinate 278,068 of NW_027141703.1, read as the reverse complement.
TCCCCACTCTCCGTCCCCACTCACCGTCGCCACTCACCGTCGCCACTCACCGTCCCCACTCACCGTCCCCACTCACCGTCCCCACTCACCGTCCCCTCTCACCGTCCCCTCTCACCGTCCCCACTCACCGTCCCCACTCACCGTCCCCACTCCCCGCACCCACTCCCCGCACCCACTAACCGACCCCACTCCCCGTCCCCACTCCCCGTCCCCACTCACCGTCGCCACTCACCGTCCCCACTCACCGTCCCCACTCTCCGTCCCCACTCTCCGTCCCCACTCTCCGTCCCCACTCTCCGTCCCCACTCTCCGTCCACACTCTCCGTCCACACTCTCCGTCCACACTCTCCGTCCTCACTCTCCGTCCTCACTCTCCGTCCTCACTCTCCGTCCCCACTCTCCGTCCCCACTCTCCGTCCCCACTCTCCGTCCCCACTCTCCGTCCCCACTCTCCGTCCCCACTCTCCGTCCCCACTCTCCGTCACCACTCTCCGTCGCCACTCTCCGTCCCCACTCAACGTCGCCACTCAACGTCGCCACTCACCGACCCCACTCCCCGTCCCCACTCCCCGTCCCCACTCTCCGTCCCCACTGTCCGTCCCCACTCTCCGTCCCCACTCAACGTCGCCACTCAACGTCGCCACTCACCGACCCCACTCCCCGTCCCCACTCCCCGTCCCCACACCCCGTCCCCACTCCCCGTCCCCACTCCCCGTCCCCACTCCCCGTCGCCACTCCCCGTCGCCACGCGCCGTCGCCACTACCCGTCCCCACTCCCCGTCCCCACTCCCCGTCCCCACTCCCCGTCCCCACACCCCGTCCCCACCATCCGTCCCCACCATCCGTCCCCACTCCCCGTCGCCACTCCCCGTCGCCACTCCCCGTCGCCACTCCGCATCCCCACTCCCCGTCCCCACTCCCCGTCCCCACTCACCGACCCCACTCTCTGACCCCACTCTCTGACCCCACTCTCTGACCCCACTCTCCGTCCCCACTCTCCATCCCCACTCACCGCCCCCACTCACCGCCCCCACTCACCGCCCCCACTCACCGCCCCCACTCACCGTCCCCACTCACCGTCCCCACCCACCGACCCCACCATCCGACCCCACCATCCGACCCCACTCTCCGACCCCACTCTCCGACCCCACTCTCCGACCCCACTCTCCGACCCCACTCTCCGACCCCACGCTCGGACCCCACGCTCCGACCCCACGCTCCGAACCCACGCTCCGAATCCACGCTCCGAACCCACGCTCCGAACCCACTCTCCGAACCCACTCAACGACCCCACTCTACGACCCCACTCTCCGTCCCCACTCTCCGTCCCCACTCCCCGTCCCCACTCCCCGTCCCCACTCCCCGTCCCCACTCCCCGTCCCCACTCCCCGTCCCCACTCCCCGTCCCCACTCCCCGTCCCCACTCACCCTCCCCACTCACCGTCTCCACTCACCGTCTCCACTCACCGTCCCCACTCACCGTCCCCACTCACCGTCCCCAATCACCGTCCCCACTCTCCGACCCCACTCTCCGACCCCACTCTCCGACCCCACTCTCCGACCCCACTCTCCGACCCCACTCTGGGTCCCCACTCCCTGTCCCCTCTCCCCGTCCCCTCTCCCCGTCCCCTCTCCCCGTCCCCTCTCCCCGTCCCCTCTCCCCGTCCCCTCTCCCCGTCCCCTCTCCCCGTCCCCTCTCCCCGTCCCCTCTCCTCGTCCCCTCTCCCCGTCCCCTCTCCCCGTCCCCTCTCCCCGTCCCCTCTCCCCGTCCCCTCTCCCCGTCCCCTCTCCCCGTCCCCTCTCCCCGTCCCCACTCCCCGTCCCCACTCCCCGTCGCCACTCCCCGTCCCCACCCGCTGTCCCCTCGCCCCGTCCCCTCGCCCCGTCCCCTCGCCCCGTCCCCGCTCCCCGCTCCCACTCCTCGCCCCCACACCCCGCCCGCTATAACCGTCCCCACTAACCGTCCCCACTCCCCGTCCCCACTCCCCATCCCCACCCACCGTACCCACTCTCCGCCCCCAATAACCGTCCCCACTCGCCGTCCCCACTCACCGTCCCCACTCACCGTCCCCACTCCCCGCACCCACTCCCCGCACCCACTAACTTCCCCCACTCCCCGTCCACACTCTCCGTCCACACTCTCCGTCCACACTCTCCGTCCACACTCTCCGTCCCCACCCCCCGTCCCCACCCCCCGTCCCCACCCCCCGTCCCCACCCCCCGTCCCCACTCCCCGTCCCCACTCCCCGTCCCCAATCCATGTCCCCACTCCCCGTCCCCACTCCCCGTCGCCACTCCCCGTCGCCACTCCCCGTCCCCACTCCCCGTCCCCACTCCCCGTCCCCACTCCCCGTCCCCACTCTCCGTCCCCACTCTCCGACCCCACTCACCGTCCCCACTCACCGTCGCCACTCTCCGTCCTCACTCTCCGTCCCCACTCTCCGTCCCCACTCTCCGTCCCCACTCTCCGTCCCCACTCTCCGTCCCCACTCACCGTCCCCACTCACCGTCCCCACTCACCGTCCCCACTCACCGTCGCCACTCACCGTCCCCACTCACCGTCCCCACTCACCGTCCCCACTCACCGTCCCCACTCACCGTCCCCACACCCCGTCCCCACCATCCGTCCCCACCATCCGTCCCCACTCCCCGTCGCCACTCCCCGTCGCCACTCCCCGTCGCCACTCCGCATCCCCACTCCCCGTCCCCACTCCCCGTCCCCACTCACCGACCCCACTCTCCGACCCCACTCTCTGACCCCACTCTCTGACCCCACTCTCCGTCCCCACTCTCCATCCCCACTCACCGCCCCCACTCACCGCCCCCACTCACCGCCCCCACTCACCGCCCCCACTCACCGTCCCCACTCACCGTCCCCACCCACCGACCCCACCATCCGACCCCACCATCCGACCCCACTCTCCGACCCCACTCTCCGACCCCACTCTCCGACCCCACTCTCCGACCCCACTCTCCGACCCCACGCTCGGACCCCACGCTCCGACCCCACGCTCCGAACCCACGCTCCGAATCCACGCTCCGAACCCACGCTCCGAACCCACTCTCCGAACCCACTCAACGACCCCACTCTACGACCCCACTCTCCGTCCCCACTCTCCGTCCCCACTCCCCGTCCCCACTCCCCGTCCCCACTCCCCGTCCCCACTCCCCGTCCCCACTCCCCGTCCCCACTCCCCGTCCCCACTCCCCGTCCCCACTCACCCTCCCCACTCACCGTCTCCACTCACCGTCTCCACTCACCGTCCCCACTCACCGTCCCCACTCACCGTCCCCAATCACCGTCCCCACTCTCCGACCCCACTCTCCGACCCCACTCTCCGACCCCACTCTCCGACCCCACTCTCCGACCCCACTCTGGGTCCCCACTCCCTGTCCCCTCTCCCCGTCCCCTCTCCCCGTCCCCTCTCCCCGTCCCCTCTCCCCGTCCCCTCTCCCCGTCCCCTCTCCCCGTCCCCTCTCCCCGTCCCCTCTCCCCGTCCCCTCTCCTCGTCCCCTCTCCCCGTCCCCTCTCCCCGTCCCCTCTCCCCGTCCCCTCTCCCCGTCCCCTCTCCCCGTCCCCTCTCCCCGTCCCCTCTCCCCGTCCCCTCTCCCCGTCCCCACTCCCCGTCCCCACTCCCCGTCGCCACTCCCCGTCCCCACCCGCTGTCCCCTCGCCCCGTCCCCTCGCCCCGTCCCCTCGCCCCGTCCCCGCTCCCCGCTCCCACTCCTCGCCCCCACACCCCGCCCGCTATAACCGTCCCCACTAACCGTCCCCACTCCCCGTCCCCACTCCCCATCCCCACCCACCGTACCCACTCTCCGCCCCCAATAACCGTCCCCACTCGCCGTCCCCACTCACCGTCCCCACTCACCGTCCCCACTCCCCGCACCCACTCCCCGCACCCACTAACTTCCCCCACTCCCCGTCCACACTCTCCGTCCACACTCTCCGTCCACACTCTCCGTCCACACTCTCCGTCCCCACCCCCCGTCCCCACCCCCCGTCCCCACCCCCCGTCCCCACCCCCCGTCCCCACTCCCCGTCCCCACTCCCCGTCCCCAATCCATGTCCCCACTCCCCGTCCCCACTCCCCGTCGCCACTCCCCGTCGCCACTCCCCGTCCCCACTCCCCGTCCCCACTCCCCGTCCCCACTCCCCGTCCCCACTCTCCGTCCCCACTCTCCGACCCCACTCACCGTCCCCACTCACCGTCGCCACTCTCCGTCCTCACTCTCCGTCCCCACTCTCCGTCCCCACTCTCCGTCCCCACTCTCCGTCCCCACTCTCCGTCCCCACTCTCCGTCCCCACTCACCGTCCCCACTCACCGTCCCCACTCACCGTCCCCACTCACCGTCGCCACTCACCGTCCCCACTCACCGTCCCCACTCACCGTCCCCACTCACCGTCCCCACTCACCGTCCCCTCTCACCGTCGCCACTCACCGACCCCACTCTCCGACCCCACTCTCCGACCCCACTCTCCGACCCCACTCTCCGTCCACACTCTCCGTCCACACTCTCCGTCCACACTCTCCGTACACACACTCCGTCCACACTCTCCGTCCTCACTCTCCGTCCCCACTCTCCGTCCCCACTCTCCGTCCCCACTCTCCGTCCCCACTCTCCGTCCCCACTCTCCGTCCCCACTCTCCGTCCCCACTCTCCGTCCCCACTCTCCGTCCCCACTCTCCGTCCCCACTCAACGTCGCCACTCACCGACCCCACTCCCCGTCCCCACTCCCCGTCCCCACTCCCCGTCCCCACTCCCCGTACCCACTCCCCGTCGCCACTCCCCGTCCCCACTCCCCGTACCCACTCCCCGTCCCCACCATCCGTCCCCACCATCCGTCCCCACTCACCGTCCCCACTCTCCGACCCCACTCTCAGACCCCACTCTCCGAGCCCACTCTCCGAGCCCACTCTCCGAGCCCACTCTCCGAGCCCACTCTCCGACCCCACTCTCCGTCGCCACTCACCGTCGCCACTCACCGTCCCCACTCTCCGTCCCCACTCTCCGTCCCCACTCTCCGTCCCCACTCTCCGTCCCCACTCTCCGTCCCCACTCACCGTCCCCACTCACCGTCGCCACTCTCCGTCCTCACTCTCCGTCCCCACCCCCCGTCCCCACCCCCCGTCCCCACCCCCCGTCCCCACTCCCCGTCCCCACTCCCCGTCCCCACTCCCCGTCCCCACTCCCCGTCCCCACTCCCCGTCCCCACTCCCCGTCCCCACTCCATGTCCCCACTCCCCGTCCCCACTCCCCGTCCCCACTCCCCGTCGCCACTCCCCGTCGCCACTCCCCGTCGCCACTCCCCGTCGCCACTCCCCGTCCCCACTCTCCGTCCCCACTCTCCGTCCCCACTCTCCGTCCCCACTCTCCGTCCCCACTCACCGTCCCCACTCACCGTCGCCACTCTCCGTCCTCACTCTCCGTCCCCACTCTCCGTCCCCACTCTCCGTCCCCACTCTCCGTCCCCACTCACCGTCCCCACTCACCGTCCCCACTCACCGTCGCCACTCACCGTCGCCACTCACCGTCCCCACTCACCGTCCCCACTCACCGTCGCCACTCACCGTCGCCACTCACCGTCGCCACTCTCCGACCCCACTCTCCGACCCCACTCTCCGACCCCACTCTCCGACCCCACTCTCCGTCCACACTCTCCGTCCACACTCTCCGTCCACACTCTCCGTCCACACTCTCCGTCCCCACTCAACGTCGCCACTCAACGTCGCCACTCACTGACCCCACTCCCCGTCCCCACTCCCCGTCCCCACTCCCCGTACCCACTCCCCGTACCCACTCCCCGTCGCCACTCCCCGTCCCCACTCCCCGTCCCCACCATCCATCCCCACCATCCGTCCCCACGCACCGTCCCCACTCTCCGACCCCACTCTCCGACCCCACTCTCCGACCCCACTCTCCGACCCCACGCTCCGACCCCACTCTCCGACCCCACTCTCCGACCCCACTCTCCGTCGCCACTCACCGTCGCCACTCACCTTCCCCACTCTCCGTCCCCACTCTCCGTCCCCACTCTCCGTCCCCACTCTCCGTCCCCACTCTCCGTCCCCACTCTCCGTCCCCACCCGCCGTCCCCACTCGCCGTCCCCACTCACCGCCGCCACTCACCGCCCCCACTCACCGCCCCCACTCACCGCCCCCACTCACCGCCCCCACTCACCGTCCCCACCATCCGACCCCACCCTCCGACCCCACTCTCCGACCCCACTCTCCGACCCCACTCTCCGACCCCACTCTCCGACCCCACGCTCCGACCCCACGCTCCGACCCCACGCTCCGAACCCACGCTCCGAACCCACGCTCCGAACCCACGCTCCGAACCCACGCTCCGAACCCACGCTCCGAACCCACGCTCCGAACCCACGCTCCGAACCCACGCTCCGAACCCACGCTCCGAACCCACGCTCCGAACCCACGCTCCGAACCCACGCTCCGAACCCACTCTCCGACCCCACTCTGGGTCCCCACTCTCCGTCCCCTCTCACCGTCCCCTCTCCCCGTCCCCTCTCCCCGTCCCCACTCCCCGTCGCCACTCCCCGTCCCCACCCGCTGTCCCCTCGCCCTGTCCCCGCTCCCCGCTCCCACTCCTCGCCCCCACCCCCCGCCCGCTATAACCGTCCCCACTAAACGTCCCCACTCCCCGTCCCCACTCCCCATCCCCACCCACCGTACCCACTCTCCGCCCTCAATAACCGTCCCCACTCGCCGTCCCCACTCACCGTCCCCACTCCCCGCACCCACTAACCGACCCCACTCCCCGTCCCCACTCCCCGTCCCCACTCACCGTCGCCACTCACCGTCGCCACTCACCGTCGCCACTCACCGTCGCCACTCACCGTCCCCACTCACCGTCCCCACTCACCGTCCCCACTCACCGTCCCCACTCTCCGTCCCCACTCTCCGTCCCCACTCTCCGTCCCCACTCTCCGTCCCCACTCTCCGTCCACACTCTCCGTCCACACTCTCCGTCCACACTCTCCGTCCACACTCTCCGTCCACACTCCCCGTTCACACTCCCCGTTCACACTCCCCGTCCACACTCCCCGTCCACACTCCCCGTCCACACCCCCCGTCCACACCCCCCGTCCCCACCCCCCGTCCCCACCCCCCGTCCCCAATCCCCGTCCCCACTCCCCGTCCCCACTCCCCGTCTCCACTCCCCGTCCCCACTCACCGCCGCTACACACCGTCCCCACTCTCTGTCCCCACTCTCCGTCCCCACTCTCCGTCCCCACTCACCGTCCCCACTCACCGTCCCCACTCACCGTCCCCTCTCACCGTCCCCACTCACCGTCCCCACTCACCGTCCCCACTCACCGTCCCCACTCACCGTCCCCACTCACCGTCCCCACTCTCCGACCCCACTCTCCGACCCCACTCTCCGACCCCACTCTCCGTCCCCACTCTCCGTCCCCACTCACCGCCCCCACTCACCGCCCCCACTCACCGCCCCCACCCACCGCCCCCACCCACCGCCCCCACCCACCGCCCCCACGCTCCGACCCCACGCTCCGACCCCACGCTCCGACCCCACGCTCCGACCCCACGCTCCGACCCCACGCTCCGACCCCACGCTCCGCACCCACGCTCCGAACCCACTCTCCGAACCCACTCAACGACCCCACTCTACGACCCCACTCTACGACCCCACTCTCCGTCCCCACTCCCCGCCCCCACTCACCGTCCCCACTCTCCGTCCCCACTCACCGTCCCCACTCACCGTCCCCACTCACCGTCCCCACTCTCCGACCCCACTCTGGGTCCCCACTCTCCGTCCCCTCTCCCCGTCCCCTCTCCCCGTCCCCTCTCCCCGTCCCCTCTCCCCGTCGCCACTCCCCGTCCCCACCCGCTGTCCCCTCGCCCCGTCCCCGCTCCCCGCTCCCACTCCTCGCCCCCACCCCCCGCCCGCTATAACCGTCCCCACTAACCGTCCCCACTCCCCGTCCCCACTCCCCATCCCCAATAACTGTACCCACTCTCCACCCCCAATAACCGTCCCCACTCGCCGTCCCCACTCCCCGCACCCACTCCCCGCACCCACTCCCCGCACCCACTCCCCGCACACACTAACCGTCCCCACGCCCCGTCCCCACTCCCCATCCCCACCCACCGTACCCACTCTCCGCCCCCAATAACCGTCCCCACTCGCCGTCCCCACTCACCGCACCCACTCCCCGCACCCACTCCCCGCACCCACTCCCCGCACCCACTCCCCGCACCCACTCCCCGTCCCCACTAACCGTCGCCACTCTCCGTCCCCACTCTCCGTCCCCACTCTCCGTCCCCACTCTCCGTCCCCACTCTCCGTCCCCAATCTCCGTCCCCACAGTCCGTCCCCACAGTCCGTCCACACTCTCCGTCCACACTCTCCGTCCACACTCTCCGTCCACACTCTCCGTCCCCACTCTCCGTCCACTCTCTCCGTCCACTCTCTCCGTCCACTCTCTCCGTCCACTCTCTCCGTCCACACTCTCCGTCCACACTCTCCGTCCACACTCTCCGTCCACACTCTCCGTCCACACTCCCCGCACCCACTAACCGCCCCCACACCCCGTCCGCACTCCCCGTCCCCACTCCCCGTCCCCACTCCCCGTCCCCACTCCCCGTCCCCACTCCACGTCCCCACTCCACGTCCCCACTCTCCGTCCCCAATCTCCGTCCCCACTGTCCGTCCCCACAGTCCGTCCACACTCTCCGTCCACACTCTCCGTCCACACTCTCCGTCCACACCCCCCGTCCCCAGCCCCCGTCCCCAGCCCCCGTCCCCAGCCCCCGTCCCCACCCCCCGTCCCCACCCCCCGTCCCCAATCCCCGTCCCCACTCCCCGTCCCCACTCCCCGTCCCCACTCCCCGTCCCCACTCCCCGTCCCCACTCCCCGTCCCCACTCCCCGTCCCCAGTCACCGTCGCCACTCACCGTCGCCACTCACCGTCCCCACTCACCGTCCCCACTCACCGTCCCCACTCACCGTCCCCACTCACCGTCCCCACTCACCGTCCCCACTCACCGTCCCCACTCTCCGTCCCCACTCTCCGTCCCCACTCACCGTCCCCACTCTCCGACCCCACTCACCGTCCCCACTCTCCGTCCCCACTCTCCGTCCCCACTCTCCGTCCCCACTCTCCGTCCCCACTCACCGTCGCCACTCACCGTCCCCACTCACCGTCCCCACTCACCGTCCCCTCTCACCGCCCCCTCTCACCGCCCCCACTCACCGTCCCCACTCCCCGCACCCACTCCCCGCACCCACTAACCGACCCCACTCCCCGTCCCCACTCCCCGTCCCCACTCCCCGTCCCCACTCCCCGTCCCCACTCCCCGTCCCCACTCCCCGTCCCCACTCACCGTCGCCACTCACCGTCGCCACTCACCGTCCCCACTCACCGTCCCCACTCTCCGTCCCCACTCTCCGTCCCCACTCTCCGTCCACACTCTCCGTCCACACTCTCCGTCCACACTCTCCGTCCACACTCTCCGTCCACACTCTCCGTCCACACTCTCCGTCCTCACTCTCCGTCCTCACTCTCCGTCCTCACTCTCCGTCCTCACTCTCCGTCCCCACTCTCCGTCCCCACTCTCCGTCCCCACTCTCCGTCCCCACTCTCCGTCCCCACTCTCCGTCCCCACTCTCCGTCCCCACTCTCCGTCCCCACTCTCCGTCACCACTCTCCGTCACCACTCTCCGTCCCCACTCAACGTCGCCACTCAACGTCGCCACTCACCGACCCCACTCCCCGTCCCCACTCCCCGTCCCCACTCTCCGTCCCCACTCTCTGTCCCCACTGTCCGTCCCCACTCTCCGTCCCCACTCAACGTCGCCACTCAACGTCGCCACTCACCGACCCCACTCCCCGTCCCCACTCCCCGTCCCCACTCCCCGTCCCCACTCCCCGTCCCCACACCCCGTCGCCACTCCCCGTCGCCACTCCCCGTCGCCACGCGCCGTCGCCACTCCCCGTCGCCACTCCCCGTCCCCACTCCCCGTCCCCACTCCCCGTCCCCACCCCCCGTCCCCACCATCCGTCCCCACCATCCGTCCCCACTCCCCGTCGCCACTCCCCGTCCCCACTCCCCGTCCCCACTCCCCGTCCCCACTAACCGTCCCCACTCACCGTCCCCACTCACCGACCCCACTCTCTGACCCCACTCTCTGACCCCACTCTCCGTCCCCACTCTCCGTCCCCACTCACCGCCCCCACTCACCGCCCCCACTCACCGCCCCCACTCACTGCCCCCACTCACCGCCCCCACTCACCGCCCCCACTCACCGTCCCCACTCACCGTCCCCACCCACCGTCCCCACCATCCGACCCCACTCTCCGACCCCACTCTCCGACCCCACACTCCGACCCCACTCTCCGACCCCACTCTCCGACCCCACGCTCCGACCCCACGCTCCGACCCCACGCTCCGACCCCACGCTCCGACCCCACGCTCCGAACCCACGCTCCGAACCCACGCTCCGAACCCACGCTCCGAATCCACGCTCCGAACCCACGCTCCGAACCCACTCTCCGAACCCACTCAACGACCCCACTCTACGACCCCACTCTCCGTCCCCACTCCCCGTCCCCACTCCCCGTCCCCACTCCCCGTCCCCACTCCCCGTCCCCACTCACCCTCCCCACTCACCGTCTCCACTCACCGTCTCCACTCACCGTCCCCACTCACCGTCCCCACTCACCGTCCCCACTCACCGTCCCCACTCTCCGACCCCACTCTCCGACCCCACTCTCCGACCCCACTCTCCGACCCCACTCTGGGTCCCCACTCCCTGTCCCCTCTCCCCGTCCCCTCTCCCCGTCCCCTCTCCCCGTCCCCTCTCCCCGTCCCCTCTCCCCGTCCCCTCTCCCCGTCCCCTCTCCCCGTCCCCACTCCCCGTCGCCACTCCCCGTCCCCACCCGCTGTCCCCTCGCCCCGTCCCCTCGCCCCGTCCCCTCGCCCCGTCCCCGCTCCCCGCTCCCACTCCTCGCCCCCACACCCCGCCCGCTATAACCGTCCGCACTAACCGTCCCCACTCCCCGTCCCCACTCCCCATCCCCACCCACCGTACCCACTCTCCGCCCCCAATAACCGTCCCCACTCGCCGTCCCCACTCACCGTCCCCACTCACCGTCCCCACTCCCCGCACCCACTCCCCGCACCCACTCCCCGCACCCACTAACCGCCCCCACTCCCCGTCCACACTCTCCGTCCACACTCTCCGTCCACACTCTCCGTCCACACTCTCCGTCCCCACCCCCCGTCCCCACCCCCCGTCCCCACCCCCCGTCCCCACCCCCCGTCCCCACCCCCCGTCCCCACCCCCCGTCCCCACCCCCCGTCCCCACTCCCCGTCCCCACTCCCCGTCCCCACTCCATGTCCCCACTCCCCGTCCCCACTCCCCGTCCCCACTCCCCGTCGCCACTCCCCGTCGCCACTCCCCGTCCCCACTCCCCGTCCCCACTCCCCGTCCCCACTCTCCGTCCCCACTCTCCGTCCCCACTCTCCGTCCCCACTCTCCGACCCCACTCTCCGTCCCCACTCACCGTCGCCACTCTCCGTCCTCACTCTCCGTCCCCACTCTCCGTCCCCACTCTCCGTCCCCACTCTCCGTCCCCACTCTCCGTCCCCACTCACCGTCCCCACTCACCGTCCGCACTCACCGTCGCCACTCACCGTCCCCACTCACCGTCCCCACTCACCGTCCCCACTCACCGTCCCCTCTCACCGTCCCCTCTCACCGTCCCCTCTCACCGTCGCCACTCACCGACCCCACTCTCCGACCCCACTCTCCGACCCCACTCTCCGACCCCACTCTCCGACCCCACTCTCCGACCCCACTCTCCGTCCACACTCTCCGTCCACACTCTCCGTCCACACACTCCGTCCACACTCTCCGTCCTCACTCTCCGTCCCCACTCTCCGTCCCCACTCTCCGTCCCCACTCTCCGTCCCCACTCTCCGTCCCCTCTCTCCGTCCCCACTCTCCGTCCCCACTCAACGTCGCCACTCACCGACCCCACTCCCCGTCCCCACTCCCCGTCCCCACTCCCCGTACCCACTCCCCGTACCCACTCCCCGTCGCCACTCCCCGTCCCCACTCCCCGTCCCCACCATCCGTCCCCACCATCCGTCCCCACTCACCGTCCCCACTCTCCGACCCCACTCTCCGACCCCACTCTCCGAGCCCACTCTCCGAGCCCACTCTCCGACCCCACTCTCCGACCCCACTCTCCGTCGCCACTCACCGTCGCCACTCACCGTCCCCACTCTCCGTCCCCACTCTCCGTCCCCACTCTCCATCCCCACTCTCCGTCCCCACTCACCGTCCCCACTCACCGTCGCCACTCTCCGTCCTCACTCTCCGTCCCCACCCCCCGTCCCCACCCCCCGTCCCCACTCCCCGTCCCCACTCCCCGTCCCCACTCCCCGTCCCCACTCCCCGTCCCCACTCCCCGTCCCCACTCCCCGTCCCCAATCCCCGTCCCCACTCCATGTCCCCACTCCCCGTCCCCACTCCCCGTCCCCACTCCCCGTCGCCACTCCCCGTCGCCACTCCCCGTCGCCACTCCCCGTCGCCACTCCCCGTCGCCACTCCCCGTCCCCACTCTCCGTCCCCACTCTCCGTCCCCACTCTCCGTCCCCACTCTCCGTCCCCACTCTCCGTCCCCACTCTCCGACCCCACTCACCGTCCCCACTCACCGTCGCCACTCTCCGTCCTCACTCTCCGTCCCCACTCTCCGTCCCCACTCTCCGTCCCCACTCTCCGTCCCCACTCTCCGTCCCCACTCTCCGTCCCCACTCACCGTCCCCACTCACCGTCCCCACTCACCGTCCCCACTCACCGTCGCCACTCACCGTCGCCACTCACCGTCCCCACTCACCGTCCCCACTCACCGTCGCCACTCACTGACCCCACTCTCCGACCCCACTCTCCGACCCCACTCTCCGACCCCACTCTCCGACCCCACTCTCCGTCCACACTCTCCGTCCACACTCTCCGTCCACACTCTCCGTCCACACTCTCCGTCCCCACTCAACGTCGCCACTCACTGACCCCACTCCCCGTCCCCACTCCCCGTCCCCACTCCCCGTCCCCACTCCCCGTACCCACTCCCCGTCGCCACTCCCCGTCGCCACTCCCCGTCCCCACTCCCCGTCCCCACTCCCCGTCCCCACCATCCGTCCCCACCATCCGTCCCCACTCACCGTCCCCACTCACCGTCCCCACTCTCCGACCCCACTCTCCGACCCCACTCTCCGACCCCACTCTCCGACCCCACTCTCCGACCCCACTCTCCGACCCCACTCTCCGTCGCCACTCACCGTCGCCACTCACCTTCCCCACTCTCCGTCCCCACTCTCCGTCCCCACTCTCCGTCCCCACTCTCCGTCCCCACTCACCGTCCCCACTCACCGTCGCCACTCTCCGTCGCCACTCTCCGTCCCCACTCTCCGTCCCCACTCTCCGTCCCCACTCTCCGTCCCCACTCTCCGTCCCCACTCTCCGTCCCCACTCACCGTCCCCACTCACCGACCCCACTCTCCGACCCCACTCTCCGTCCACACTCTCCGTCCACACTCTCCGTCCACACTCTCCGTCCACACTCTCCGTCCACACTCTCCGTCCACACTCTCCGTCCACACTCTCCGTCCACACTCTCCGTCCCCACTCTCCGTCCCCACTCTCCGTCCCCACTCAACGTCGCCACTCACCGTCCCCACTCAACGTTGCCACTCACCCACCCCACTCCCCGTCGCCACTCCCCGTCGCCACTCCCCGTCGCCACTCGCCGTCCCCACTCACCGACCCCACTCTCCGACCCCACTCTCCGACCCCACTCTCCGACCCCACTCTCCGTCCACACTCTCCGTCCACACTCTCCGTCCACACTCTCCGTCCACACTCTCCGTCCTCACTCTCCGTCCCCACTCTCCGTCCCCACTCTCCGTCCCCACTCTCCGTCCCCACTCTCCATCCCCACTCTCCGTCCCCACTCTCCGTCCCCACTCTCCGTCCCCACTCAACGTCGCCACTCACCGACCCCACTCCCCGTCGCCACTCCCCGTCGCCACTCCCCGTCGCCACTCCCCGTCGCCACTCCCCGTCGCCACTCGCCGTCGCCACTCCCCGTCGCCACCCCCCGTCCCCACTCCCCGTCCCCACCCCCCGTCCCCACCCACCGTCCCCACCCTCCGTCCCCTCTCACCGTCCCCACCCTCCGTCCCCACGCACCGTCCCCACTCTCCGACCCCAATCTCCGACCCCACTCTACGACCCACTCTCCGTCCCCACTCTCCGTCCCCACTCTCCGTCCCCACTCTCCGTCCCCACTCCCCGTCCCCACTCCCCGTCCCCACTCACCGTCCCCACTCACCGTCCCTACCCCCCGTCCCCACCCCCCGTCCCCAATGCCCGTCCCCACTCCCCGTCCCCACTCACCGTCGCCACTCACCGTCCCCACTCTCCGTCCCCACTCTCCGTCCCCACTCTCCGACCCCACTCTCCGACCCCACTCACCGTCGCCATTCTCCGTCCCCACTCTCCGTCCCCACTCTCTGTCCCCACTCTCCGTCCCCACTCTCCGTCCCCACTCTCCGTCCCCACTCACCGTCGCCATTCACCGTCCCCACTCACCGTCCCCACTCACCGTCCCCTCTCACCGTCGCGACTCACCGTCCCCACTCACCGACCCCACTCTCCGACCCCACTCTCCGACCCCACTCTCCGAACCCACTCTCCGACCCCACTCTCCGACCCGACTCTCCGTCCACACTCTCCGTCCACACTCTCCGTCCACACTCTCCATCCTCACTCTCCGTCCTCACTCTCCGTCCCCACTCTCCGTCCCCACTCTCCGTCCCCACTCTCCGTCCCCACTCTCCTCCCCACTCAACATCGCCACTCACCGACCCCACTCCCCGTCCCCACTCCCCGTCCCCACTCGCCGTCCCCACTCCCCGTCCCCACCCCCCGTCCCCACCATCCGTCCCCACCATCCGTCCCCACTCACCGTCCCCACTCTCCGACCCCACTCTCCGTCCGCACTCTCCGTCCCCACTCTCCGTCCCCACTCTCCGTCCCCACTCTCCGTCCCCACTCACCGTCCCCACTCACCGTCCCCACTCACCGTCCCCACTCACAGTCGCCACTCACCGTCCCCACTCACCGTCCCCACTCACCGACCCCACTCACCGACCCCACTCTCCGACCCCACTCTCCGACCCCACTCTCCGACCCCACTCTCCGACCCCACTCTCCGACCCCACTCTCCGTCCACACTCTCCGTCCACACTCTCCGTCCTCACTCTCCGTCCCCACTCACCGACCCTACTCCCCATCCCCACTCCCCGTCCCCACTCCCCGTCCCCACTCCCCGTCCCCACTCCCCGTCGCCACTCCCCGTCGCCACTCGCCGTCCCCACTCCCCGTCCCCACCCCCCGTCCCCACCATACGTCCCCACCATCCGTCCCCACCATCCGTCCCCACCCTCCGACCCCACCCTCCGACCCCACCCTCCGACCCCACCATCCGACCCCACTCTCCGACCCCACTCTCGACCCCACTCTCCGACCCCACTCTCCGACCCCACTCTCCGACCCCACTCTCCGTCGCCACTCACCGTCGCCACTCACCGTCCCCACTCTCCGTCCCCACTCTCCGTCTCCACTCTCCGTCCCCACTCTCCGTCCCCACTCTCCGACCCCACTCACCGTCGCCACTCTCCGTCCCCACTCTCCGTCCCCACTCTCCGTCCCCACTCTCCGTCCCCACTCTCCGTCCCCACTCACCGTCCCCACTCACCGTCCCCACTCACCGTCGCCACTCACCGACCCCACTCCCCGTCCCCACTCCCCGTCCCCACTCCCCGTACCCACTCCCCGTCGCCACTCCCCGTCCCCACTCCCCGTCCCCACTCCCCGTCCCCACCATCCGTCCCCACCATCCGTCCCCACTCACCGTCCCCACTCTCCGACCCCACTCTCCGACCCCACTCTCCGAGCCCACTCTCCGAGCCCACTCTCCGACCCCACTCTCCGACCCCACTCTCCGTCGCCACTCACCGTCGCCACTCACCGTCCCCACTCTCCGTCCCCACTCTCCGTCCCCACTCTCCATCCCCACTCTCCGTCCCCACTCAACGTCCCCACTCACCGTCGCCACTCTCCGTCCTCACTCTCCGTCCCCACCCCCCGTCCCCACCCCCCGTCCCCACTCCCCGTCCCCACTCCCCGTCCCCACTCCCCGTCCCCACTCCCCGTCCCCACTCCCCGTCCCCACTCCCCGTCCCCACTCCCCGTCCCCACTCCATGTCCCCACTCCCCGTCCCCACTCCCCGTCCCCACTCCCCGTCGCCACTCCCCGTCGCCACTCCCCGTCGCCACTCCCCGTCGCCACTCCCCGTCCCCACTCTCCGTCCCCACTCTCTGTCCCCACTCTCCGTCCCCACTCTCCGTCCCCACTCTCCGTCCCCACTCTCCGACCCCACTCACCGTCCCCACTCACCGTCGCCACTCTCCGTCCTCACTCTCCGTCCCCACTCTCCGTCCCCACTCTCCGTCCCCACTCTCCGTCCCCACTCTCCGTCCCCACTCTCCGTCCCCACTCTCCGTCCCCACTCACCGTCCCCACTCACCGTCCCCACTCACCGTCCCCACTCACCGTCGCCACTCACCGTCGCCACTCACCGTCCCCACTCACCGTCCCCACTCACCGTCGCCACTCACTGACCCCACTCTCCGACCCCACTCTCCGACCCCACTCTCCGACCCCACTCTCCGTCCACACTCTCCGTCCACACTCTCCGTCCACACTCTCCGTCCACACTCTCCGTCCCCACTCAACGTCGCCACTCACTGACCCCACTCCCCGTCCCCACTCCCCGTCCCCACTCCCCGTACCCACTCCCCGTCGCCACTCCCCGTCCCCACTCCCCGTCCCCACTCCCCGTCCCCACCATCCATCCCCACCATCCGTCCCCACTCACCGTCCCCACTCACCGTCCCCACTCTCCGACCCCACTCTCCGACCCCACTCTCCGACCCCACTCTCCGACCCCACTCTCCGACCCCACTCTCCGTCGCCACTCACCGTCGCCACTCACCTTCCCCACTCTCCGTCCCCACTCTCCGTCCCCACTCTCCGTCCCCACTCTCCGTCCCCACTCACCGTCCCCACTCACCGTCGCCACTCTCCGTCGCCACTCTCCGTCCCCACTCTCCGTCCCCACTCTCCGTCCCCACTCTCCGTCCCCACTCTCCGTCCCCACTCACCGTCCCCACTCACCGACCCCACTCTCCGACCCCACTCTCCGTCCACACTCTCCGTCCACACTCTCCGTCCACACTCTCCGTCCACACTCTCCGTCCACACTCTCCGTCCACACTCTCCGTCCACACTCTCCGTCCACACTCTCCGTCCACACTCTCCGTCCCCACTCTCCGTCCCCACTCTCCGTCCCCACTCTCCGTCCCCACTCAACGTCGCCACTCACCGTCCCCACTCAACGTCGCCACTCACCGACCCCACTCCCCGTCGCCACTCCCCGTCGCCACTCCCCGTCGCCACTCGCCGTCCCCACTCACCGACCCCACTCTCCGACCCCACTCTCCGACCCCACTCTCCGTCCACACTCTCCGTCCACACTCTCCGTCCACACTCTCCGTCCACACTCTCCGTCCTCACTCTCCGTCCTCACTCTCCGTCCCCACTCTCCGTCCCCACTCTCCGTCCCCACTCTCCGTCCCCACTCTCCGTCCCCACTCTCCGTCCCCACTCTCCGTCCCCACTCTCCGTCCCCACTCAACATCGCCACTCACCGACCCCACTCCCCGTCGCCACTCCCCGTCGCCACTCCCCGTCGCCACTCCCCGTCGCCACTCGCCGTCCCCACTCCCCGTCCCCACCCCCCGTCCCCACCATCCGTCCCCACCATCCGTCCCCACTCACCGTCCCCACTCTCCGACCCCACTCTCCGACCCCACTCTCCGACCCCACTCTCCGACCCCACTCTCCGACCCCACTCTCCGTCGCCACTCACCGTCGCCACTCACCGTCGCCACTCACCGTCGCCACTCACCGTCCCCACTCTCCGTCCCCACTCTCCGTCCCCACTCTCCGACCCCACTCTCCGACCCCACTCACCGTCGCCATTCTCCGTCCCCACTCTCCGTCCCCACTCTCTGTCCCCACTCTCCGTCCCCACTCTCCGTCCCCACTCTCCGTCCCCACTCACCGTCGCCATTCACCGTCCCCACTCACCGTCCCCACTCACCGTCCCCTCTCACCGTCGCGACTCACCGTCCCCACTGACTGACCCCACTCACCGACCCCACTCTCCGACCCCACTCTCCGACCCCACTCTCCGAACCCACTCTCCGACCCCACTCTCCGACCCGACTCTCCGTCCACACTCTCCGTCCACACTCTCCGTCCACACTCTCCATCCTCACTCTCCGTCCTCACTCTCCGTCCCCACTCTCCGTCCCCACTCTCCGTCCCCACTCTCCGTCCCCACTCTCCTCCCCACTCAACGTCGCCACTCACCGACCCCACTCCCCGTCCCCACTCCCCGTCCCCACTCGCCGTCCCCACTCCCCGTCCCCACCCCCCGTCCCCACCATCCGTCCCCACCATCCGTCCCCACTCACCGTCCCCACTCTCCGACCCCACTCTCCGTCCGCACTCTCCGTCCCCACTCTCCGTCCCCACTCTCCGTCCCCACTCTCCGTCCCCACTCACCGTCCCCACTCACCGTCCCCACTCACCGTCCCCACTCACCGTCCCCACTCACCGTCCCCACTCACCGTCCCCACTCACCGTCCCCACTCACCGACCCCACTCACCGACCCCACTCTCCGACCCCACTCTCCGACCCCACTCTCCGACCCCACTCTCCGACCCCACTCTCCGACCCCACTCTCCGACCCCACTCTCCGACCCCACTCTCCGTCCACACTCTCCGTCCACACTCTCCGTCCTCACTCTCCGTCCCCACTCACCGACCCTACTCCCCGTCCCCACTCCCCGTCCCCACTCCCCGTCCCCACTCCCCGTCGCCACTCCCCGTCGCCACTCGCCGTCCCCACTCCCCGTCCCCACCCCCTGTCCCCACCATCCGTCCCCACCATCCGTCCCCACCATCCGTCCCCACCCTCCGACCCCACCCTCCGACCCCACCCTCCGACCCCACCATCCGACCCCACTCTCCGACCCCACTCTCGACCCCACTCTCCGACCCCACTCTCCGACCCCACTCTCCGACCCCACTCTCCGACCCCACTCTCCGTCGCCACTCACCGTCGCCACTCACCGTCCCCACTCTCCGTCCCCACTCTCCGTCTCCACTCTCCGTCCCCACTCTCCGTCCCCACTCTCCGTCCCCACTCTCCGTCCCCACTCTCCGTCCCCACTCTCCGACCCCACTCACCGTCGCCACTCTCCGTCCCCACTCTCCGTCCCCACTCTCCGTCCCCACTCTCCGTCCCCACTCTCCGTCCCCACTCACCGTCCCCACTCACCGTCCCCACTCACCGTCCCCACTCACCGTCGCCACTCACCGTCCCCACTCACCGTCCCCACTCACCGTCGCCACTCACCGTCCCCACTCTCCGACCCCACTCTCCGACCCCACTCTCCGACCCCACTCTCCGACCCCACTCTCCGACCCCACTCTCCGACCCCACTCTCCGACCCCACTCTCCGTCCACACTCTCCGTCCACACTCTCCGTCCTCACTCTCCGTCCCCACTCTCCGTCCCCACTCTCCGTCCCCACTCTCCGTCCCCACTCTCCGTCCCCACTCTCCGTCGCCACTCACCGACCCCACTCCCCGTCCCCACTCCACGTCGCCACTCCCCGTCCCCACTCCCCGTCCCCACTCCCCGTCCCCACTCCCCGTCCCCACCCCCCGTCCCCACCATCCGTCCCCACCATCCGTCCCCACCATCCGACCCCACCCTCCGACCCCACTCTCCGACCCCACTCTCCGACCCCACTCTCCGACCCCACTCACCGTCCCCACTCACCGTCGCCACTCACCGTCGCCACTCACCGTCGCCACTCACCGTCCCCACTCACCGTCCCCACTCCCCGTCCCCACTCCCCGTCCCCACCCCACGTCCCCACCCCCCGTCCCCACCCACCGTCCCCACCCTCCGTCCCCTCTCACCGTCCCCACCCTCCGTCCCCACGCACCGTCCCCACTCTCCGACCCCAATCTCCGACCCCACTCTCCGACCCCACTCTCCGTCCCCACTCTCCGTCCCCACTCTCCGACCCCACTCTCCGACCCCACTCTCCGTCCACACCCCCCGTCCCCACACCCCGTGCCCACCCCCCGTCCCCACTCCCCGTCCCCACCCCCCGTCCCCACCCACCGTCCCCACCCTCCGTCCCCTCTCACCGTCCCCACCCTCCGTCCCCACGCACCGTCCCCACTCTCCGACCCCAATCTCCGACCCCACTCTACGACCCACTCTCCGTCCCCACTCTCCGTCCCCACTCTCCGTCCCCACTCTCCGTCCCCACTCCCCGTCCCCACTCCCCGTCCCCACTCCCCGTCCCCACTCCCCGTCCCCACTCACCGTCCCTACCCCCCGTCCCCACCCCCCGTCCCCACCCCCCGTCCCCAATGCCCGTCCCCACTCCCCGTCCCCACTCACCGTCGCCACTCACCGTCCCCACTCTCCGTCCCCACTCTCCGTCCCCACTCTCCGACCCCACTCTCCGACCCCACTCACCGTCGCCATTCTCCGTCCCCACTCTCCGTCCCCACTCTCTGTCCCCACTCTCCGTCCCCACTCTCCGTCCCCACTCTCCGTCCCCACTCTCCGTCCCCACTCACCGTCGCCATTCACCGTCCCCACTCACCGTCCCCACTCACCGTCCCCTCTCACCGTCGCGACTCACCGTCCCCACTCACCGACCCCACTCTCCGACCCCACTCTCCGAACCCACTCTCCGACCCCACTCTCCGACCCGACTCTCCGTCCACACTCTCCGTCCACACTCTCCGTCCACACTCTCCGTCCTCACTCTCCGTCCTCACTCTCCGTCCTCACTCTCCGTCCCCACTCTCCGTCCCCACTCTCCGTCCCCACTCTCCGTCCCCACTCTCCTCCCCACTCAACGTCGCCACTCACCGACCCCACTCCCCGTCCCCACTCCCCGTCCCCACTCGCCGTCCCCACTCCCCGTCCCCACCCCCCGTCCCCACCATCCGTCCCCACCATCCGTCCCCACTCACCGTCCCCACTCTCCGACCCCACTCTCCGTCCGCACTCTCCGTCCCCACTCTCCGTCCCCACTCTCCGTCCCCACTCTCCGTCCCCACTCACCGTCCCCACTCACCGTCCCCACTCACCGTCCCCACTCACCGTCCCCACTCACAGTCGCCACTCACCGTCCCCACTCACCGTCCCCACTCACCGACCCCACTCACCGACCCCACTCTCCGACCCCACTCTCCGACCCCACTCTCCGACCCCACTCTCCGACCCCACTCTCCGTCCACACTCTCCGTCCACACTCTCCGTCCTCACTCTCCGTCCCCACTCACCGACCCTACTCCCCAACCCCACTCCCCGTCCCCACTCCCCGTCCCCACTCCCCGTCCCCACTCCCCGTCCCCACTCCCCGTCGCCACTCCCCGTCGCCACTCGCCGTCCCCACTCCCCGTCCCCACCCCCCGTCCCCACCATACGTCCCCACCATCCGTCCCCACCATCCGTCCCCACCCTCCGACCCCACCCTCCGACCCCACCCTCCGACCCCACCATCCGACCCCACTCTCCGACCCCACTCTCGACCCCACTCTCCGACCCCACTCTCCGACCCCACTCTCCGACCCCACTCTCCGTCGCCACTCACCGTCGCCACTCACCGTCCCCACTCTCCGTCCCCACTCTCCGTCTCCACTCTCCGTCCCCACTCTCCGTCCCCACTCTCCGACCCCACTCACCGTCGCCACTCTCCGTCCCCACTCTCCGTCCCCACTCTCCGTCCCCACTCTCCGTCCCCACTCTCCGTCCCCACTCACCGTCCCCACTCACCGTCCCCACTCACCGTCGCCACTCACCGTCCCCACTCACCGTCCCCACTCACCGTCGCCACTCACCGTCCCCACTCTCCGACCCCACTCTCCGACCCCACTCTCCGACCCCACTCTCCGACCCCACTCTCCGACCCCACTCTCCGACCCCACTCTCCGTCCACACTCTCCGTCCACACTCTCCGTCCACACTCTCCGTCCTCACTCTCCGTCCCCACTCTCCGTCCCCACTCTCCGTCCCCACTCTCCGTCCCCACTCTCCGTCCCCACTCTCCGTCCCCACTCAACGTCCCCACTCAACGTCGCCACTCACCGACCCCACTCCCCGTCCCCACTCCACGTCGCCACTCCCCGTCCCCACTCCCCGTCCCCACTCCCCGTCCCCACTCCCCGTCCCCACTCCCCGTCCCCACCCCCCGTCCCCACCATCCGTCCCCACCATCCGTCCCCACCATCCGACCCCACCCTCCGACCCCACTCTCCGACCCCACTCTCCGACCCCACTCTCCGACCCCACTCACCGTCCCCACTCACCGTCGCCACTCACCGTCGCCACTCACCGTCGCCACTCACCGTCCCCACTCACCGTCCCCACTCCCCGTCCCCACTCCCCGTCCCCACCCCACGTCCCCACCCCCCGTCCCCACCCACCGTCCCCACCCTCCGTCCCCTCTCACCGTCCCCACCCTCCGTCCCCATGCACCGTCCCCACTCTCCGACCCCAATCTCCGACCCCACTCTCCGACCCCACTCTCCGTCCCCACTCTCCGTCCCCACTCTCCGACCCCACTCTCCGACCCCACTCTCCGTCCACACCCCCCGTCCCCACACCCCGTGCCCACCCCCCGTCCCCACTCCCCGTCCCCACCCCCCGTCCCCACCCACCGTCCCCACCCTCCGTCCCCTCTCACCATCCCCACCCTCCGTCCCCACGCACCGTCCCCACTCTCCGACCCCAATCTCCGACCCCACTCTACGACCCACTCTCCGTCCCCACTCTCCGTCCCCACTCTCCGTCCCCACTCTCCGTCCCCACTCCCCGTCCCCACTCCCCGTCCCCACTCACCGTCCCTACCCCCCGTCCCCACCCCCCGTCCCCACCCCCCGTCCCCAATGCCCGTCCCCACTCCCCGTCCCCACTCACCGTCCCCACTCTCCGTCCCCACTCTCCGTCCCCACTCTCCGTCCCCACACTCCGTCCCCACTCTCCGTCCCCACTCTCCGTCCCCACTCTCCGTCCCCGCTCCCCGTCCCCGCTCCCCTTCCCCGCCCCCCGTCCCCGCCCCCCGTCCCCGCCCACCGTCGCCGCCCACCGTCGCCGCCCACCGTCCCCACTCCCCGTCCCCACTCCCCGTCCCCACTCCCCGTCCCCACCCACCGTCCCCACCCCCCGTCCCCACCCACCGTCCCCACCCTCCGTCACCTCTCACCGTCCCCACCCTCCGTCCCCACCCACCGTCCCCACTCACCGTCCCCACTCACCGTCCCCACTCACCGTCCCCACTCTCCGTCCCCACTCTCCGTCCCCACTCTCCGTCCCCTCTCACCGTCCCCACTCTCCGTCCCCACTCTCCGTCCCCACTCTCCGTCCCCACTCTCCGACCCCACTCTCCGACCCCACTCTCCGTCCACACCCCCCGTCCCCACCCCCCGTGCCCACCCCCCGTCCCCACTCCCCGTCCCCACCCACCGTCCCCACCCACCGTCCCCACCCCCCGTCCCCACCCACCGTCCCCACCCACCGAACCCACTCTCCGTCCCCACTCTCCGTCCCCACTCTCCGTCCCCACTCCCCGTCCCCACTCGCCGTCCCCACTCCCCGTCCCCACTCCCCGTCCCCACTCCCCGTCCGCACTCCCCGACCCCACTCCCCGACCCCACTCTCCGACCCCACTCTCCGACCCCACTCTCCGTCCACACCCTCCGTCCACACCCTCCGTCCACACCCCCCGTCCCCACACCCCGTGCCCACCCCCCGTCCCCACTCCCCGTCCCCACCCCCCGTCCCCACCCCCCGTCCCCACCCCCCGTCCCCACTCCCCGTCCCCACCCCCCGTCCCCACCCCCCGTCCCCACCCACCGTCCCCACCCACCATCCCCACCCACCGAACCCACTCTCCGTCCCCACTCTCCGTCCCCACTCTCTACCCCACTCTCCGTCCCCACTCTCCGTCCCCACTCTCCGTCCCCACTCTCCGTCCCCACTCTCCGTCCCCAGTCTCCGTCCCCAGTCTCCGTCCCCACTCTCCGTCCCCACTCTCCGACCCCACTCTCCGACCCCACTCTCCGACCCCACTCTCCGACCCCACTCTCCGTCCACACCCCCCGTCCCCACACCCCGTCCCCACACCCCGTCCCCACACCCCGTGCCCACCCCCCGTCCCCACTCCCCGTCCCCACCCACCGTCCCCACCCACCGTCCCCACTCACCGTCCCCACTCACCGTCCCCACTCTCCGTCCCCACTCTCCGTCCCCACTCACCGTCCCCACTCACCGTCCCCACTCTGGGTCCCCACTCTGGGTCCCCACTCTGGGTCCCCACTCTCCCCGTCCCCTCTCCCCGTCCGCTCTCCCCGTCCCCTCTCCCCGTCCCCGCGCCCCGTCCCCGCGCCCCGTCCCCGCGCCCCGTCCCCGCGCCCCGTCCCCGCGCCCCGTCCCCGCGCCCCGTCCCGGCGCCCCGTCCCCACGCCCCGTCCCCGCGCCCCGTACCAACTCACCGTCCCCGCTCCCCACTCCCCGCCCCCACCCCCTGCCTGCAATAACCGTCCCCACTCCCTGTCCCCACTCCCTGTCCCCACTAACCGTCCCCACTTCCCGTCCCCACTCCCTGTCCCCACCCACCGTACCCACTCCCAGACCCCAATAACCATACCCACTCTTCTCCATCCCCACTCTTCTCCGTCCCCACTCTCCGACCCCACTCTCCGACCCCACTCTCCGACCCCAATCTCCGACCCCACTCTCCAACCCCACTCTCCGTCCACACCCCCCGTCCCCACACCCCGTGCCCACCCCCCGTCCCACACCCCGTCCCCACCCACCGTCCCCACCCACCGTCCCCACCCACCGAACCCACTCTACGACCCCACTCTCCGTCCCCACTCACCGTCCCCACTCACCGTCCCCACTCACCGTCCCCACTCTCCGTCCCCACTCTCCGTCCCCACTCTCCGTCCCCACACTCCGTCCCCACACTCCGTCCCCACTCCCCGTCCCCAACCCCCGTCCCCACGCCCCTTCCCCGCCCCCCGTCCCCGCCCCCCGTCCCCGCCCCCCGTCCCCGCCCCCCGTCCCCGCCCCCCGTCGCCGCTCACCGTCGCCACTCACCGTCCCCACTCCCCGTCCCCAACCCCCGTCCCCACCATCCGTCCCCACCATCCGTCCCCACCATCCGTCCCCACCATCCGACCCCACTCTCCGACCCCACTCTCCGACCCCACTCTCCGACCCCACTCTCCGACCCCACTCACCGTCCCCACTCACCGTCGCCACTCACCGTCGCCACTCACCGTCGCCACTCACCGTCGCCACTCCCCGTCCCCACTCCCCGTCCCCACTCCCCGTCCCCACCCCCCGTCCCCACCCACCGTCCCCACCCACCGTCCCCACCCCCCGTCCCCACCCACCGTCCCCACCCTCCGTCCCCACGCACCGTCCCCACGCACCGTCCCCACTCTCCGACCCCAATCTCCGACCCCACTCTCCGACCCCACTCTCCGTCCCCACTCTCCGTCCCCACTCTCCGACCCCACTCTCCGACCCCACTCTCCGTCCACACCCCCCGTCCCCACACCCCGTGCCCACCTCCGTCCCCACTCCCCGTCCCCACCCACCGTCCCCACCCACCGACCCCACTCTCCGTCCCCACTCTCCGTCCCCACTCTCCGTCCCCACTCTCCGTCCCCACTCTCCGTCCCCACTCTCCGTCCCCACTCCCCGTCCCCACTCCCCGTCCCCACTCCCCGTCCCCACTCACCGTCCCTACCCCCCGTCCCCACCCCCCGTCCCCACCCCCCGTCCCCAATCCCCGTCCCCACTCCCCGTCCCCACTCACCGTCCCCACTCTCCGTCCCCACTCTCCGTCCCCACTCTCCGTCCCCACACTCCGTCCCCACACTCCGTCCCCACTCTCCGTCCCCACTCTCCGTCCCCACTCCCCTTCCCCGACCCCCGTCCCCGCCCCCCGTCCCCGCCCACCGTCGCCGCCCACCGTCCCCACTCCCCGTCCCCACTCACCGTCCCCACTCCCCGTCCCCACTCCCCGTCCCCACTCCCCGTCCCCACCCCCCATCCCCACCCACCGTCCCCACCCCCCGTCCCCACCCACCGTCCCCACCCTACGTTCCCTCTCACCGTCCCCACCCTCTGTCCCCACCCACCGTCCCCACACACCGTCCCCACTCACCGTCCCCACTCACCGTCCCCACTCTCCGTCCCCACTCTCCGTCCCCACTCTCCGTCCCCACTCTCCGTCCCCTCTCACCGTCCCCACTCACCGTCCCCACTCTCCGTCCCCACTCTCCGTCCCCACTCTCCGTCCCCACTCTCCGACCCCACTCTCCGACCCCACTCTCCGACCCCACTCTCCATCCACACCCCCCGTCCCCACACACCGTGCCCACCCCCCGTCCCCACCCCCCGTCCCCACCCACCGTCCCCACCCCCCGTCCCCACCCACCATCCCCACCCACCGTCCCCACCCACCGAACCCACTCTCCGTCCCCACTCTCCGTCCCCACTCCCCGTCCCCACTCCCCGTCCCCACTCGCCGTCCCCACTCCCCGTCCGCACTCCCCGACCCCACTCCCCGACCCCACTCTCCGACCCCACTCTCCGACCCCACTCTCCGGCCACACCCTCCGTCCACACCCCCCGTGCCCACCCCCCGTGCCCACCCCCCGTGCCCACCCCCCGTCCCCACCCCCCATCCCCACCCCCCGTCCCCACTCCCCGCCCCCACTCCCCGTCCCCACCCACCGTCCCCACCCCCCATCCCCACCGTCCCCACCCACCGAACCCACTCTCCGTCCCCACTCTCCGTCCCCACTCTCCGTCCCCACTCTCCGTCCCCACTCTCCGACCGCACTCTCCGACCCCAATCTCCGACCCCACTCTCCATCCACACCCCCCGTCCCCACACCCCGTGCCCACCCCCCGTCCCCACTCCCCGTCCCCACCCACCGTCCCCACCCACCGTCCCCACCCACCGTCCCCACCCACCGTCCCCACCCACCGTCCCCACTCACCGTCCCCACTCACCGTCCCCACTCTCCGTCCCCACTCTCCGTCCCCACTCACCGTCCCCACTCACCGTCCCCACTCACCGTCCCCACTCACCGTCCCCACTCTGGGTCCCCACTCTGGGTCCCCACTCTCCCCGTCCCCTCTCCCCGTCCGCTCTCCCCGTCCCCTCTCCCCGTCCCCTCTCCCCGTCCCCTCTCCCCATCCCCGCGCCCCGTCCCCGCGCCCCGTCCCCTCCCCCCGTCCCCGCGCCCCGTCCCCGCGCCCCGTCCCCGCGCCCCGTCCCCGCGCCCCGTCCCCGAGCCCCGTCCCCACGCCCCGTCCCCACGCCCCGTCCCCGCGCCCCGTCCCAACTCACCGTCCCCGCTCCCCACTCCCCGCCCCCACCCCCTGCCTGCAATAACCGTCCCCACTCCCTGTCCCCACTAACCGTCCCCACTTCCCGTCCCCACTCCCTGTCCCCACCCACCGTACCCACTCCCAGACCCCAATAACCGTACCCACTCTTCTCCATCCCCACTCTTCTCCGTCCCCACTCTCCGACCCCACTCTCCGACCCCACTCTCCGACCCCACTCTCCGACCCCACTCTCCGTCCACACCCCCCGTCCCCACACCCCGTGCCCACCCCCCGTCCCCACACCCCGTCCCCACCCACCGTCCCCACCCACCGTCCCCACCCACCGAACCCACTCTACGACCCCACTCTCCGTCCCCACTCACCGTCCCCACTCACCGTCCCCACTCTCCGTCCCCACTCTCCGTCCCCACTCTCCGTCCCCACTCTCCGTCCCCACACTCCGTCCCCACACTCCGTCCCCACTCCCCGTCCCCACTCCCCGTCCCCAACCCCCGTCCCCACGCCCCTTCCCCGCCCCCCTTCCCCGCCCCCCGTCCCCGCCCCCCGTCCCCGTCCCCGCCCCCCGTCCCCGCCCCCCGTCGCCGCTCACCGTCGCCACTCACCGTCCCCACTCCCCGTCCCCACTCCCCGTCCCCACCCACCGTCCCCACCCACCGTCCCCACCCTCCGTCCCCACCCACCGTCCCCACGCACCGTCCCCACTCTCCGACCCCACTCTCCGTCCCCACTCTCCGACCCCACCCCCCGTCCCCACTCTCCGACCCCACCCCCCGTCCCCACCCCCCGTCCCCACCCCCCGTCCCCACTCCCCGTCCCCACCCCCCGTCCCCACCCACCGTCCCCAACCACCGTCCCCAACCACCGGCCCCAACCACCGGCCCCAACCACCGGCCCCACTCTCCGTCCCCTCTCACCGTCCCCACTCACCGTCCCCACTCACCGTCCCCACTCTCCGTCCCCACTCTCCGTCCCCACTCTCCGTCCCCACTCTCCGTCCCCTCTCACCGTCCCCGCTCACCGTCCCCGCTCACCGTCCCCACTCTCCGTCCCCACTCTCCGTCCCCACTCTCCGTCCCCACTCTCCGACCCCACTCTCCGACCCCACTCTCCGACCCCACTCTCCGACCCCACTCCCCGACCCCACTCCCCGACCCCTCTCACCGTCCCCTCTCACAGTCCCCTCTCACCGTCCCCACTCACCGTCCCCACTCACCGTCCCCACTCACCGTCCCCACTCACCGTCCCCACTCACCGTCCCCACTCTCCGACCCCACTCCACGACCCCACTCCACGACCCCACTCCACGACCCCACTCCACGACCCCACTCCACGACCCCACTCCACGACCGCACTCCACGACCCCACTCCACGTCCCCACTCCCCGTCCCCACTCTCCGTCCCCACTCCCCGTCCCCACTCCCCGTCCCCACTCACCGTCCCCACTCACCGTAGCCACTCACCGTCCCCACTCTCCGACCCCTCTCTGGGTCCCCACTCACCGTCCCCACTCACCGTAGCCACTCGCCGTCCCCACTCGCCGACCCCTCTCACCGTCCCCACTCTGGGTCCCCACACGCCGTCCCCACCCGCCGTCCCCGCTCCCCGTCCCCGCTCACCGTAGCCGCTCTCCGTCCCCACTCTCCGTCCCCACTCTCCGTCCCCACTCTCCGTCCCCACTCTCCGTCCCCACTCTCCGTCCCCACTCTCCGTCCCCACTCACCGTCCCCACTCTCTGACCCCACTCTCCGACCCCACTCTCCGAGCCCACTCTCCGAGCCCACTCTCCGACCCCACTCTCCGACCCCACTCTCCGACCCCACTCCACGACCCCACTCCACGACCCCACTCCACGACCCCACTCCACGACCCCACTCCACGACCCCACTCCACGTCCCCACTCTACGACCCCACTCTCCGTCCCCACTCACCGTCCCCACTCACCGTCCCCACTCTCCGTCCCCACTCTCCGTCCCCACTCTCCGTCCCCACTCTCCGTCCCCACTCTCCGTCCCCACACTCCGTCCCCACTCCCCGTCCCCACTCCCCGTCCCCAACCCCCGCCCCCCGTCCCCGTCCCCGCCCCCCGTCCCCGCCCCCCGTCGCCGCTCACCGTCGCCACTCACCGTCCCCACTCCCCGTCCCCACTCCCCGTCCCCACCCACCGTCCCCACCCTCCGTCCCCTCTCACCGTCCCCACCCTCCGTCCCCACCCACCGTCCCCACGCACCGTCCCCACTCTCCGACCCCACTCTCCGTCCCCACTCTCCGTCCCCACTCTCCGACCCCACCCCCCGTCCCCACCCCCCGTCCCCACCCCCCGTCCCCACTCCCCGTCCCCACCCCCCGTCCCCACCCACCGTCCCCACCCACCGTCCCCACCCACAGTCCCCAACCACCGTCCCCAACCACCGGCCCCAACCACCGGCCCCACTCTCCGTCCCCTCTCACCGTCCCCACTCACCGTCCCCACTCACCGTCCCCACTCACCGTCCCCACTCTCCGTCCCCACTCTCCGTCCCCTCTCACCGTCCCCGCTCACCGTCCCCGCTCACCGTCCCCACTCTCCGTCCCCACTCTCCGTCCCCAATCTCCGTCCCCACTCTCCGTCCCCACTCTCCGTCCCCAATCTCCGTCCCCACTCTCCGACCCCACTCTCCGACCCCACTCTCCGACCCCACTCTCCGACCCCACTCTCCGACCCCACTCCCCGACCCCACTCCCCGACCCCACTCCCCGACCCCTCTCACCGTCCCCTCTCACAGTCCCCTCTCACCGTCCCCACTCACCGTCCCCACTCACCGTCCCCACTCACCGTCCCCACTCACCGTCCCCACTCTCCGACCCCACTCCACGACCCCACTCCACGACCCCACTCCACGACCCCACTCCACGACCGCACTCCACGACCCCACTCCACGTCCCCACTCCCCGTCCCCACTCCCCGTCCCCACTCCCCGTCCCCACTCCCCGTCCCCACTCCCCGTCCCCACTCACCGTCGCCACTCACCGTCCCCACTCTCCGACCCCTCTCTGGGTCCCCACTCACCGTCCCCACTCACCGTAGCCACTCGCCGTCCCCACTCGCCGACCCCTCTCACCGTCCCCACTCTGGGTCCCCACACGCCGTCCCCACCCGCCGTCCCCGCTCCCCGTCCCCGCTCACCGTAGCCGCTCTCCGTCCCCACTCTCCGTCCCCACTCTCCGTCCCCACTCTCCGTCCCCACTCTCCGTCCCCACTCTCCGTCCCCACTCACCGTCCCCACACTCCGACCACACTCTCCGACCCCACTCTCCGACCCCACTCTCCGACCCCACTCTCCGAGCCCACTCTCCGAGCCCACTCTCCGACCCCACTCTCCGACCCCACTCCACGACCCCACTCCACGACCCCACTCCACGACCCCACTCCACGACCCCACTCCACGACCCCACTCCACGACCCCACTCCACGTCCCCACTCCACGTCCCCACTCCCCGTCCCCACTCCCCGTCCCCACTCCCCGTCCCCACTCCCCGTCCCCACTCCCCGTCCCCACTCACCGTCCCCACTCACCGTCCCCACTCTCCGACCCCACTCTCCGACCCCACTCTCCGTCCCCACTCTCCGTCCCCACTCTCCGTCCCCACTCTCCGTCCCCACTCTCCTTCCCCACTCCCCGTCCCCTCTCCACCTCCCCGCTCCCCCTCCCCACTCACCCTCCCCACTCACCCTCCCCACTCACCCTCCCCACTCACCCTCCCCACTCAAGCTCCCCACTCAAGCTCCCCACTCAAGCTCCCCACTCAAGCTCCCCACTCACCCTCCCCACTCACCCTCCCCACTCACCCTCCCCACTCTCCGTCCCCAGCCCCCGTCCCCACCCGCCGTCCCCACCCGCCGTCCCCACCCGCCGTCCGCACTCCCCGTCACCACTCCCCGTCCGCACTCCCCGTCCGCACTCCCCGTCCGCACTCCCCGTCCTCACTCCCCCTCCCCACTCCCCCTCCCCACTCCCCGTCCCCACTCACCCTCCCCACTCCCCACTCCCCGTCCCCACTCCCCCTCCCCACTCCCCGTCCCCACGCAGTCTCCCCTCTCCCCGTCCCCACTCCCCGTCCCCACTCCCCGTCCCATCTCCCCGTCCCCACTCCCCGTCCTCACTCCCCGTCCCCACTCAACGTCCCCACTCAACGTCCCCACTCACCCTCCCCACTCACCCTCCCCACTCACCCTCCCCACTCCCTGTCCCCACTCAGACTCCCCACTCCCCGTCCCCACTCCCCGTCCCCACTCCCCGTCCCCACTCCCCGTCCCCACTCCCCGTCCCCACTCCCCGTCCCCACTCCCCGTCCCCACTCCCCGTCCACACTCCCCGTCCCCACTCCCCGTCAACACTCCCCGTCAACACTCCCTGTCCCCACTCACCCTTCCCACTCCCCGTCCCCACTCAGACTCCCCACTCCCCACTCAGACTCCCCACTCCCCGTCCCCACTCAGACTCCCCACTCAGACTCCCCACTCAGATTCCCCACTCAGACTCCCCACTCAGACTCCCCACTCAGACTCCCCACTCAGACTCCCCACTCAGACTCCCCTCTCAGACTCCCCACTCAGACTCCCCACTCCCCGTCCCACTCCCCGTCCCCACTCCCCGTGCCCACGCCCCGTCCCCACGCCCCTTCCCCACGCCCCTACCCCACACCCCATCCCCACACCCCGTCCCCACACCCCGTCCCCACTCCCCGTCCCCACTCCCCGTCCACACTCCCCGTCCGCACTCCCCGACCCCTCTCCCCGACCCCACTCTCCGACCCCACTCTCCGACCCCACTCTCCGTCCACACCCTCCGTCCACACCCCCCATCCCCACACCCCGTCCCCACACCCCGTGCCCACCCCCCGTCCCCACTCCCCGTCCCCACCCCCCGTCCCCACCCACCGTCCCCACTCCCCGTCCCCACCCACCGTCCCCACCCACCGAACCCACTCTCCGTCCCCACTCTCCGTCCCCACTCTCCGTCCCCACTCTCCGACCCCACTCTCCGACCCCACTCTCCGTCCACACCCCCCGTCCCCACACCCCGTGCCCACCCCCCGTCCCCACTCCCCGTCCCCACCCACCGTCCCCACTCACCGTCCCCACTCACCGTCCCCACTCTCCGTCCCCACTCTCCGTCCCCACTTACCGTCCCCACTCACCGTCCCCACTCACCGTCCCCACTCTGGGTCCCCACTCTGGGTCCCCACTCTCCCCGTCCCCTCTCCCCGTCCGCTCTCCCCGTCCCCTCTCCCCGTCCCCTCTCCCCGTCCCCTCTCCCCGTCCCCTCTCCCCGTCCCCGCGCCCCGTCCCGCGCCCCGTCCCCGCGCCCCGTCCCCGCGCCCCGTCCCCGCGCCCCGTCCCGCGCCCCGTCCCCGAGCCCCGTCCCCACGCCCCGTCCCCGCGCCCCGTCCCAACTCACCGTCCCCGCTCCCCACTCCCCGCCCCCACCCCCTGCCTGCAATAACCGTCCCCACTCCCTGTCCCCACTAACCGTCCCCACTTCCCGTCCCCACTCCCTGTCCCCACCCACCGTACCCACTCCCAGACCCCAATAACCGTACCCACTCTTCTCCATCCCCACTCTTCTCCGTCCCCACTCTCCGACCCCACTCTCCGACCCCACTCTCCGACCCCACTCTCCGACCCCACTCTCCGACCCCACTCTCCGTCCACACACCCCGTCCCCACACCCCGTGCCCACCCCCCGTCCCCACACCCCGTCCCCACCCACCGTCCCCACCCACCGTCCCCACCCACCGAACCCACTCTACGACCCCACTCTCCGTCCCCACTCACCGTCCCCACTCACCGTCCCCACTCTCCGTCCCCACTCTCCGTCCCCACACTCCGTCCCCACACTCCGTCCCCAACACCCGTCCCCACGCCCCTTCCCCGCCCCCCGTCCCCGCCCCCCGTCCCCGCCCCCCGTCCCCGCCCCCCGTCCCCGCCCCCCGTCGCCGCTCACCGTCGCCACTCACCGTCCCCACTCCCCGTCCCCACTCCCCGTCCCCACCCACCGTCCCCACCCTCCGTCCCCTCTCACCGTCCCCACCCTCCGTCCCCACCCACCGTCCCCACCCACCGTCCCCACGCACCGTCCCCACTCTCCGACCCCACTCTCCGTCCCCACTCTCCGACCCCACCCCCCGTCCCCACCCCCCGTCCCCACTCCCCGTCCCCACCCCCCGTCCCCACCCACCGTCCCCACCCACCGTCCCCAACCACCGGCCCCAACCACCGGCCCCACTCTCCGTCCCCTCTCACCGTCCCCACTCACCGTCCCCACTCACCGTCCCCACTCACCGTCCCCACTCTCCGTCCCCACTCTCCGTCCCCACTCTCCGTCCGGTCTCACCGTCCCCGCTCACCGTCCCCGCTCACCGTCCCCGCTCACCGTCCCCA
This sequence comes from Heterodontus francisci, assembly GCF_036365525.1. NCBI lineage: Eukaryota > Metazoa > Chordata > Chondrichthyes > Heterodontiformes > Heterodontidae > Heterodontus > Heterodontus francisci. Next base: position 243,982 of record NW_027141703.1, on the reverse strand, counting down.
CTCTCCGTCCCCACTCTCCGTCCCCACTCTCCGTCCCCACTCTCCGACCCCACTCTCCGACCCCACTCTCCGACCCCACTCTCCGACCCCACTCCCCGACCCCACTCCCCGACCCCACTCCCCGACCCCTCTCACCGTCCCCTCTCACCGTCCCCACTCACCGTCCCCACTCACCGTCCCCACTCACCGTCCCCACTCACCGTCCCCACTTACTGTCCCCACTCTCCGACCCCACTCCACGACCCCACTCCACGACCCCACTCCACGACCGCACTCCACGACCCCACTCCACGTCCCCACTCCCCGTCCCCACTCCCCGTCCCCACTCCCCGTCCCCACTCCCCGTCCCCACTCCCCGTCCCCACTCACCGTCCCCACTCTCCGACCCCTCTCTGGGTCCCCACTCACCGTCCCCACTCACCGTCCCCACTCACCGTCCCCACTCACCGTCCCCACTCCCCGTCCCCACTACCCGTCCCCACTCGCCGTAGCCACTCGCCGTCCCCACTCGCCGACCCCTCTCACCGTCCCCACTCTGGGTCCCCACACGCCGTCCACGCTCCCCGTCCCCGCTCACCGTAGTCGCTCTCCGTCCCCACTCTCCGTCCCCACTCTCCGTCCCCACTCTCCGTCCCCACTCTCCGTCCCCACTCACCGTCCCCACACTCCGACCCCACTCTCCGACCCCACTCTCCGACCCCACTCTCCGAGCCCACTCTCCGAGCCCACTCTCCGACCCCACTCTCCGACCCCACTCTCCGACCCCACTCCACGACCCCACTCCACGACCCCACTCCACGACCCCACTGCACGAACCCACTCCACGTCCCCACTCCACGTCCCCACTCCCCGTCCCCACTCCCCGTCCCCACTCCCCGTCCCCACTCCCCGTCCCCACTCACCGTCCCCACTCACCGTCCCCACTCTCCGACCCCACTCTCCGACCCCACTCTCCGTCCCCACTCTCCGTCCCCACTCTCCGTCCCCACTCCCCGTCCCCTCTCCACCTCCCCGCTCCCCCTCCCCACTCACCCTCCCCACTCACCCTCCCCACTCACCCTCCCCACTCACCCTCCCCACTCAAGCTCCCCACTCAAGCTCCCCACTCAAGCTCCCCACTCAAGCTCCCCACTCAAGCTCCCCACTCACCCTCCCCCCTCACCCTCCCCACTCACCCTCCCCACTCACCCTCCCCACTCTCCGTTCCCAGCCCCCGTCCCCACCCGCCGTCTGCACTCCAAGTCCCCACTCCCCATCCCCACTCCCCGTCCCCACTCCCCGTCCCCACTCCCCGTCCCCACTCCCCGTCCCCACTCACCGTCCCCACTCACCGTCCCCACTCTCCGACCCCACTCTCCGACCCCACTCTCCGACCCCACTCTCCGTCCCCACTCTCCGTCCCCACTCTCCGTCCCCACTCTCCGTCCCCACTCTCCGTCCCCACTCTTCGTCCCCACTCTCCGTTCCCTCTCCCCGTCCCCTCTCCCCGTCCCCTCTCCCCCTCCCCACTCACCCTCCCCACTCACCCTCCCCACTCACCCTCCCCACTCCCCCTCCCCACTCACCCTCCCCACACACCCTCTCCACTCACCCTCCCCACTCACCCTCCCCACTCACCCTCCCCACTCACCCTCCCCACTCACCCTCCCCACTCACCCTCCCCACTCACCCTCCCCACTCAAGCTCCCCACTCAAGCTCCCCACTCAAGCTCCCCATTCAAGCTCCCCACTCACCCTCCCCACTCACCCTCCCCACTCACCCTCCCCACTCTCCGTTCCCAGCCCCCGTCCCCACCTGCCGTCTGCACTCCAAGTCCCCACTCCCCGTCCCCACTCCCCGTCCCCACTCCCCGTCCCCACTCCCCGTCCCCACTCCCCCTCCCCACTCCCCGTCCCCACTCCCCCTCCCCACTCACCCTCCCCACTCACCCTCCCCACTCACCCTCCCCACTCACCCTCCCCACTCCCCGTCCCCACTCCCCGACCCCACTCTCCGTCCCCACTCTCCGTCCCCACTCTCCGTCCCCTCTCCCCGTCCCCTCTCCCCGTCCCCTCTCCCCGTCCCCTCTCCCCCTCCCCTCTCCCCCTCCCCACTCACCCTCCCCACTCACCCTCCCCACTCACCCTCCCCACTCACCCTCCCCACTCACCCTCCCCACTCACCCTCCCCACTCACCCTCCCCACTCACCCTCCCCACTCCCCCTCCCCACTCAAGCTCCCCACTCAAGCTCCCCACTCAAGCTCCCCACTCAAGCTCCCCTCTCAAGCTCCCCACTCAAGCACCCCACTCAAGCTCCCCACTCAAGCACCCCACTCAAGCTCCCCACTCAAGCTCCCCACTCAAGCTCCCCACTCAAGCTCCCCACTCACCCTCCCCACTCACCCTCCCCACTCTCCGTCCACAGCCCCCGTCCCCAGCCCCCGTCCCCAGCCCCCGTCCCCACCCGCCGTCTGCACTCCAAGTCCCCACTCCCCCTCCCCACTCCCCCTCCCCACTACCCCTCCCCACTCCCCCTCCCCACTCCCCCTCCCCACTCCCCCTTCCCACTCCCCCTTCCCACTCCCCCTCCCCCCTCCCCACTCCCCACTCCCCGTCCCCACTCCCCGTCCCCACTCCCCGTCCCCACTCCCCGTCCCCACTCCCCGTTCCCACTCCCCGTCCCCACTCACCCTCCCCACTCACCCTCCCCACTCACCCTCCCCACTCACCCTCCCCACTCCCCGTCCCCACTCACCCTCCCCACTCCCCGTCCCCACTCCCCGTCCCTACTCAGACTCCCCACTCCGTGTCCCTACTCAGACTCCCCACTCCCCGTCCCCACTCCCCGTCCCCACTCCCCGTCCCCACTCCCCGTCCCCACTCCCCGTCTCCACGCCCCGTCCCCACGCCCACTCCACACGCCCCCTCCCCACGCCCCGTCCCCAAAACCCTTGCCCACGCCCCGCCCCCACTCCCCGTCCCCACTCCCCGCCCCCACTCCCCGACCCCACTCCCCGACCACACTCCCCGACCCCACTCCCCGACCCCACTCCCCGTCCCCACTCACCGTCGCCACTCACCGTCGCCACTCACCGTCGCCACTCCCCGACCCCCATCCCCGTCCCCACTCTCCGACCCCACTCACCGTCCCCACTCTCCGACCCCACTCACCGTCCCCACTCTCCGACCCCACTCACCGTCCCCACTCCCCGTCCCCAATCCCCGTCCCCACTCTCCATCCCCACTCTCCGTCCCCACTCTCCGTCCCCACTCTCCGTCCCCACTCTCCGTCCCCACTCCCCGTCCCCACTCCCCGTCGCGACTCCCCGTCCCCACTCCCCGTCCCCACACACCTTCGCAACTCACCGTCGCCACTCACCGTCCCCACTCACCGTCCCCACTCACCGTCCCCACTCACCGTCCCCACTCTCCGTCCCCTCTCCCCGTCCCCACAACCCGTCCCCACACCCCGTCCCCACACCCCGTCCCCACTCAGACTCCCCACTCAGACTCCCCACTCAGACTCCCCACTCAGACTCCCCACTCAGAATCCCCACGCCCCGTCCCCATGCCCCGTCCCCCCTCCCCGTCCCCCCTCCCCGTCCCCCCCTCCCCGTCCCCCCTCCCCGTCCCCCCTCCCCGTCCCCCCTCCCCGACCCCACTCCCCGACCCCACTCCCCGATCCCACTCCCCGACCCCACTCCCCGTCCCCACTCCCCGTCCCCACTCCCCGTCCCCACTCACCGTCCCCACTCACCGTCCCCACTCTCCGACCCCACTCTCCGACCCCACTCTCCGACCCCACTCTCCGACCCCACTCTCCGACCCCACTCTCCGTCCCCACTCGCCGTCCCCACTCTCCGTCCCCACTCACCCTCCCCACTCCCCCTCCCCACTCACCCTCCCCACACACCCTCTCCACTCACACTCCCCACTCACCCTCCCCACTCACCCTCCCCACTTACCCTCCCCACTCACCCTCCCCACTCACCCTCCCCACTCCCCCTCCTCACTCCCCCTCCTCACTCCCCCTCCCCACTCAAGCTCCCCACTCAAGCTCCCCACTCACCTTCCCCACTCACCCTCCCCATTCACCCTCCCCACTCACCCTCCCCACTCTCCGTTCCCAGCCCCCGTCCCCACCCGCCGTCTGCACTCCAAGTCCCCACTCCCCGTCCCCACTCTCCGTCCCCACTCCCCGTCCCCACTCCCCCTCCCCACTCCCCCTCCCCACTCCCCCTCCCAACTCCCCCTCCCCACTCCCCCTCCCCACTCCCCGTCCCCACTCCCCCTCCCCACTCCCCCTCCCCACTCACCCTCCCCACTCCCCGTCCCCACTCCCCGTCCCCACTCCCCGTCCCCACTCCCCGTCCCCACTCCCCGTCCCCACTCACCCTCCTCACTCCCCGTCCCCACTCCCCGTCCCTACTCAGACTCCCCACTCCGTGTCCCTACTCAGACCCCCCACTTCCCGTCCCCACTCCCCGTCCCCACTCCCCTTCCCCACTCCCCTTCCCCACTCCCCGTCCCCATGCCCCGTCCCCACGCCCACTCCACACGCCCCCTCCCCACGCCCCGTCCCCAAAACCCTTGCCAACGCCCCGTCCCCACTCCCCGTCCCCACTCCCCGTCCCCACTCCCCGCCCCCACGCCCCGTCCCCACGCACCTTCCCCACGCCCCGACCCCACACCCCGTCCCCACACCCCGTCCCCACTCCCCGTCCCCACTCCCCGTCCCCACTCCCCATCCCCACTCACCCTCCCCACTCACCCTCCCCACTCATCCTCCCCACTCACCCTCCCCACTCCCCACTCCCCACTCCCCGTCCCCACTCCCCGTCCCCACTCTCCGTCCCCACTCCCCGTCCCCACTCACCGTCCCCACTCACCGTCCCCACTCTCCGACCCCACTCTCCGACCCCACTCTCCGTCCCCACTCTCCGTCACCTCTCCCCGTCCCCTCTCCCCGTCCCCTCTCCCCGTCCCCTCTCCCCGTCCCCTCTCCCCCTCCCCTCTCCCCCTCCCAACCACCCTCCCCACTCACCCTCCCCACTCACCCTCCCCACTCACCCTCCCCACTCCCCCTCCCCACTCCCCCTCCCCACTCTCCCTCCCCACTCACCGTCCCCACTCACCCTCCCCACTCACCGTCCCCACTCTCCGTCCCCACTCCCCGTCGCGACTCCCCGTCCCCACTCCCCGTCCCCACTCACCGTCCCCACTCTCCGTCCCCACTCTCCATCCCCACTCTCCTTCCCCACTCTCCATCCCCACTCTCCGTCCCCACTCTCCGTCCCCACTCCCCGTCGCGACTCCCCGTCCGCACTCCCCGTCCCCACTCACCTTCGCCACTCACCGTCGCCACACACCGTCGCCACACACCGTCCCCACTCACCGTCCCCACTCACCGTCCCCACTCTCCGTCCCCTCTCCCCGTCACCTCTCCCCGTCCCCACACCCCGTCCCCACACCCCGTCCCCACTCAGACTCCCCACTCAGACTCCCCACTCAGACTCCCCACTCAGACTCCCCACTCAGACTCCCCACTCAGAATCCCCACGCCCCGTCCCCACGCCCCGTCCCCCCTCCCCGTCCCCCCTCCCCGTCCCCCCTCCCCGACCCCCCTCCCCGACCCCACTCCCCGACCCCACTCCCCGACCCCACACCCCGTCCCCACTCCCCGTCCCCACTCCCCGTCCCCACTCGCGACTCGCCACTCCCCGTCCCCACTCCCCGTCCCCACTCCCCGTCCCCACTCACCGTCCCCACTCACCGTCCCCACTCACCGTCCCCACTCTCCGACCCCTCTCACCGTCCCCACTCTCCGTCCCCACTCTCCGTCCCCACTCTCCGTCCCCACTCTCCGTCCCCACTCTCCGTCCCCACTCCCCGTCCCCTCTCCACCACCCCTCTCCCCCTCCCCACTCACCCTCCCCACTCACCCTCCCCACTCACCCTCCCCACTCACCCTCCCCACTCACCCTCCCCACTCAAGCTCCCCACTCAAGCTCCCCACTCAAGCTCCCCACTCACCCTCCCCACTCACCCTCCCCACTCACCCTCCCCACTCACACTCCCCACTCACACTCCCCACTCTCCGTCCCCAGCCCCCGTCCCCAGCCCCCGTCCCCACCCGCCGTCCCCACCCGCCGTCCCCACCCGCCGTCCCCACCCGCCGTCCCCACCCGCCGTCCGCACTCCCCGTCAGCACTCCCCGTCCGCACTCCCCGTCCGCACTCCCCGTCCGCACTCCCCCTCCCCACACCCCGTCCCCACTCACCCTCCCCACTCCCCACTCCCCGTCCCCACTCCCCCTCCCCACTCCCCGTCCCCACGCAGTCTCCCCTCTCCCCGTCCCCACTCCCCGTCCCCACTCCCCGTCCCCACTCCCCGTCCCCACTCCCCGTCCCCACTCAACGTCCCCACTCAACGTCCCCACTCACCCTCCCCACTCACCCTCCCCACTCCCCGTCCCCACTCAGACTCCCCACTCCCCGTCCCCACTCCCCGTCCCCAGCCCCCGTCCCCACCCGCCGTCCCCACCCGCCGTCCCCACCCGCCGTCCCCACCCGCCGTCCCCACCCGCCGTCCCCACCCGCCGTCCGCACTCCCCGTCAGCACTCCCCGTCCGCACTCCCCGTCCGCACTCCCCGTCCGCACTCCCCCTCCCCACACCCCGTCCCCACTCACCCTCCCCACTCCCCACTCCCCGTCCCCACTCCCCCTCCCCACTCCCCGTCCCCACGCAGTCTCCCCTCTCCCCGTCCCCACTCCCCGTCCCCACTCCCCGTCCCCACTCCCCGTCCCCACTCCCCGTCCCCACTCAACGTCCCCACTCACCCTCCCCACTCACCCTCCCCACTCCCCGTCCCCACTCAGACTCCCCACTCCCCGTCCCCACTCCCCGTCACCACTCCCCGTCCCCACTCCCCGTCCCCACTCCCCGTCCCCACTCCCCGTCAACACTCCCCGTCAACACTCCCTGTCCCCACTCACCCTTCCCACTCCCCGTCCCCACTCAGACTCCCCACTCCCCGTCCCCACTCAGACTCCCCACTCAGACTCCCCACTCAGACTCCCCACTCAGACTCCCCACTCAGACTCCCCACTCCCCGTCCCACTCCCCGTCCCCACTCCCCGTCCCCACGCCCCGTCCCCACGCCCCTTCCCCACGCCCCGACCCCACACCCCGTCCCCACACCCCGTCCCCACACCCCGTCCCCACTCCCCGTCCCCACTCCCCGTCCCCACTCCCCATCCCCACTCACCCTCCCCACTCACCCTCCCCACTCACCCTCCCCACTCACCCTCCCCACTCCCCACTCCCCACTCCCCGTCCCCACTCCCCGGCCCCACTCCCCGGCCCCACTCTCCGTCCCCACTCCCCATCCCCACTCCCCGTCCCCACTCACCGTCCCCACTCACCGTCCCCACTCACCGTCCCCACTCTCCGACCCCACTCTCCGACCCCACTCTCCGTCCCCACTCTCCGTCACCTCTCCCCGTCCCCTCTCCCCGTCCCCTCTCCCCGTCCCCTCTCCCCGTCCCCTCTCCCCGTCCCCTCTCCCCGTCCCCTCTCCCCCTCCCCTCTCCCCCTCCCCACTTACCCTCCCCACTCACCCTCCCCACTCACCCTCCCCACTCACCCTCCTCACTCACCCTCCCCACTCCCCCTCCCCACTCCCCCTCCCCACTCCCCCTCCCCACTCAAGCTCCCCACTCAAGCTCCCCACTCACCCTCCCCACTCACCCTCCCCACTCACCCTCCCCACTCTCCGTCCCCAGCACCCGTCCCGAGCCCCCGTCCCCACCCGCCGTCTGCACTCCAAGTCCCCACTCCCCCTCCCCACTCCCCCTCCCCACTCCCCCTCCCCACTCCCCCTCCCCACTCCCCCTCCCCACTCCCCCTCCCCACTCCCCCTCCCCACTCCCCCTTCCCACTCCCCCTCCCCCCTCCCCACTCCCCACTCCCCGTCCCCACTCCCCGTCCCCACTCCCCGTCCCCACTCCCCCTCCCCACTCCCCCTCCCCACTCCCCCTCCCCACTCCCCCTCCCCACTCCCCCTCCCCACTTCCCGTCCCCACTCACCCTCCCCACTCCCCGTCCCCACTCCCCGTCCCTACTCAGACTCCCCACTCCGTGTCCCTACTCAGACTCCCCACTCCGTGTCCCTACTCAGACTCCCCACTCCCCGTCCCCACTCCCCGTCCCCACTCCCCGTCCCCACTCCCCGTCCCCACGCCCCGTCCCCACGCCCACTCCACACGCCCCCTCCCCACGCCCCGTCCCCAAAACCCTTGCCCACGCCCCGTCCCCACTCCCCGTCCCCACTCCCCGCCCCCACACCCGCCCCCACACCCGCCCCCACTCCCCGAACCCACTCCCCGACCCCACTCCCCGACCCCACTCCCCGACCCCACTCCCCGACCCCACTCCCCGACCCCACTCCCTGACCCCACTCCCGACCCCACTCCCCGTCCCCACTCCCCGTCCCCACTCACCGTCGCCACTCACCGTCGCCACTCACCGTCGCCACTCCCCGACCCCCATCCCCGTCCCCACTCTCCGACCCCACTCACCGTCCCCAATCTCCGACCCCACTCACCGTCCCCACTCTCCGACCCCACTCACCGTCCCCACTCCCCGTCCCCACTCCCCGTCCCCACTCCCCGTCCCCACTCCCCGTCCCCACTCTCCGTCCCCACTCTCCGTCCCCACTCTCCGTCCCCACTCTCCGTCCCCACTCTCTGTCCCCACTCTCTGTCCCCACTCTCTGTCCCCACTCCCCGTCGCGACTCCCCGTCCCCACTCCCCGTCCCCACTCCCCGTCCCCACTCCCCTTCCCCACTCCCCTTCCCCACTCCCCTTCCCCACTCCCCGTCCCCACGCCCCGTCCCCACGCCCACTCCACACGCCCCCTCCCCACGCCCCGTCCCCAAAACCCTTGCCAACGCCCCGTCCCCACTCCCCGTCCCCACTCCCCGCCCCCACTCCCCGCCCCCACTCCACGACCCCACTCCCCGACCCCACTCCCCGACCCCACTCCCCGTCCCCACTCACCGTCCCCACTCACCGTCCCCACTCACCGTCGCCACTCACCGTCGCCACTCCCCGACCCCCATCCCCGTCCCCACTCTCCGTCCCCACTCTCCGACCCCACTCACCGTCCCCACTCTCCGACCCCACTCACCGTCCCCACTCACCGTCCCCACTCTCCGACCCCACTCACCGTAGCCACTCACCGTCCCCACTCACCGTCCCCACTCCCCGTCCCCACTCCCCGTCCCCACTCACCGTGGCCAATCACCGTCGCCAATCACCGAAGCCAATCACCTTCCCCACTCACCTTCCCCACTCACCTTCCCCACTCACCTTCCCCACTCACCTTCCCCACTCCCCGTCCCCACTCTCCGTCCCCACTCTCCGTCCCCACTCCCCGTCCCCACTCCCCGTCCCCACTCCCCGTCCCCACTCCCCGTCCCCACACACCGTCCCCACTCTCCGTCCCCACTCTCCGTCCCCACTCTCCGTCCCCACTCTCCGCCCCCACTCTCCGTCCCCACTCTCCGTCCCCACTCTCCATCCCCACTCTCCGTCCCCACTCCCCGTCGCGAATCCCCGTCCGCACTCCCCGTCCCCACTCACCTTCGCCACTCACCGTCGCCACACACCGTCGCCACACACCGTCCCCACTCACCGTCCCCACTCACCGTCCCCACTCTCCGTCCCCTCTCCCCGTCACCTCTCCCCGTCCCCACACCCCGTCCCCACTCAGACTCCCCACTCAGACTCCCCACTCAGACTCCCCACTCAGACTCCCCACTCAGACTCCCCACTCAGACTCCCCACGCCCCGTCCCCACGCCCCGTCCCCACGCCCCGTCCCCCCTCCCCGTCCCCCCTCCCCGTCCCCCCTCCCCGACCCCCTCCCCGACCCCACTCCCCGACCCCACTCCCCGACCCCACTCCCCGACCCCACACCCCGTCCCCACTCCCCGTCCCCACTCCCCGTCCCCACTCGCGACTCGCCACTCCCCGTCCCCACTCCCCGTCCCCACTCCCCGTCCCCACTCCCCGTCCCCACTCACCGTCCCCACTCACCGTCCCCACTCTCCGACCCCTCTCACCGTCCCCACTCTCCGTCCCCACTCTCCGTCCCCACTCTCCGTCCCCACTCCCCGTCCCCTCTCCACCTCCCCTCTCCCCCTCCCCACTCACCCTCCCCACTCACCCTCCCCACTCACCCTCCCCACTCACCCTCCCCACTCACCCTCCCCACTCACCCTCCCCAATCACCCTCCCCACTCACCCTCCCCACTCAGCCTCCCCACTCACCCTCCCCACTCACCCTCCCCACTCTCCGTCCCCAGCCCCCGTCCCCACCCGCCGACCCCACCCGCCGTCCCCACCCGCCGTCCGCACTCCCCGTCAGCACTCCCCGTCCGCACTCCCCGTCCGCACTCCCCGTCCGCACTCCCCGTCCGCACTCCCCCTCCCCACTCCCCGTCCCCACTCACCCTCCCCACTCCCCACTCCCCGTCCCCACTCCCCCTCCCCACTCCCCGTCCCCACGCCGTCTCCCCTCTCCCCGTCCCCACTCCCCGTCCCCACTCCCCGTCCCCACTCCCCGTCCCCACTCCCCATCCCCACTCAACGTCCCCACTCACCCTCCCCTCTCACCCTCCCCACTCCCCGTCCCCACTCAGACTCCCCACTCCCCGTCCCCACTCAGACTCCCCACTCCCCGTCCCCACTCAGACTCCCCACTCCCCGTCCCCACTCCCCGTCCCCACTCCCCGTCCCCACTCCCCGTCCTCACTCCCCGTCCTCACTCCCCGTCCCCACTCCCCGTCCACACTCCCCGTCCCCACTCCCCGTCAACACTCCCCGTCAACACTCCCTGTCCCCACTCACCCTTCCCACTCCCCGTCCCCACTCAGACTCCCCACTCCCCGTCCCCACTCAGACTCCCCACTCAGACTCCCCACTCAGACTCCCCACTCAGACTCCCCACTCAGACTCCCCACTCAGACTCCCCTCTCAGACTCCCCTCTCAGACTCCCCTCTCAGACTCCCCACTCAGACTCCCCACTCCCCGTCCCACTCCCCGTCCCCACTCCCCGTCCCCACGCCCCGTCCCCACGCCCCTTCCCCACGCCCCGACCCCACGCCCCGTCCCCACACCCCGTCCCCACACCCCGTCCCCACTCCCCGTCCCCACTCCCCATCCCCACTCACCCTCCCCACTCACCCTCCCCACTCACCCTCCCCACTCACCCTCCCCACTCCCCACTCCCCACTCCCCGTCCCCACTCCCCGTCCCCACTCCCCGTCCCCACTCCCCGTCCCCACTCCCCGTCCCCACTCACCGTCCCCACTCTCCGACCCCACTCTCCGACCCCACTCTCCGACCCCACTCTCCGACCCCACTCTCCGTCCCCACTCTCCGACCCCACTCTCCGTCACCTCTCCCCGTCCCCTCTCCCCGTCCCCTCTCCCCGTCCCCTCTCCCCGTCCCCTCTCCCCCTCCCCTCTCCCCCTCCCCACTCACCCTCCCCACTCACCCTCCCCACTCCCCCTCCCCACTCCCCCTCCCCACTCCCCCTCCCCACTCCACCTCCCCACTCCCCCTCCCCACTCAAGCTCCCCACTCAAGCTCCCCACTCACCCTCCCCACTCACCCTCCCCACTCACCCTCCCCACTCACCCTCCCCACTCTCCGTCCACAGCCCCCGTCCCCAGCCCCCGTCCCGAGCCCCCGTCCCCACCCGCCGTCCCCACTCCCCCTCCCCACTCCCCCTCCCCACTCCCCCTCCCCACTCCCCCTCCCCACTCCCCCTCCCCACTCCCCCTCCCCACTCCCACTTCCCACTCCCCCTCCCCCCTCCCCACTCCCCACTCCCCGTCCCCACTCCCCGTCCCCACTCCCCGTCCCCACTCCCCGTCCCCACTCACCCTCCCCACTCACCCTCCCCACTCCCCGTCCCCACTCCCCGTCCCCACTCCCCCTCCCCACTCCCCCTCCCCACTCCCCGTCCCCACTCCCCGTCCCCACTCCCCGTCCCCACTCTTCGTCCCCACTCTTCGTCCCCACTCTTCGTCCCCACTCTTCGTCCCTACTCAGACTCCCCACTCCGTGTCCCTACTCAGACTCCCCACTCCGTGTCCCTACTCAGACTCCCCACTCCCCGTCCCCACTCCCCGTCCCCACTCCCCGTCCCCACGCCCCGTCCCCACGCCCACTCCACACGCCCCCTCCCCACGCCCCGTCCCCAAAATCTTGCCCACGCCCCGTCCCCACTCCCCGTCCCCACTCCCCGCCCCCACACCCCGCCCCCACTCCCCGAACCCACTCCCCGAACCCACTCCCCGACCCCACTCCCCGACCCCACTCCCCGACCCCACTCCCCGACCCCACTCCCCGTCCCCACTCACCGTCGCCACTCACCGTCGCCACTCACCGTCGCCACTCCCCGACCCCCATCCCCGTCCCCACTCTCCGACCCCTCTCACCGTCCCCACTCTCCGACCCCACTCACCCTCCCCACTCACCCTCCCCACTCTCCGTCCCCAGCCCCCGTCCCGAGCCCCCGTCCCCACCCGCCGTCTGCACTCCAAGTCCCCACTCCCCCTCCCCACTCCCCCTCCCCACTCCCCCTCCCCACTCCCCCTCCCCCCTCCCCACTCCCCACTCCCCGTCCCCACTCCCCGTCCCCACTCCCCGTCCCCACTCCCCGTCCCCACTCCCCCTCCCCACTCCCCGTCCCCACTCCCCCTCCCCACTCCCCCTCCCCACTCCCCGTCCCCACTCACCCTCCCCACTCCCCGTCCCCACTCCCCGTCCCTACTCAGACTCCCCACTCCGTGTCCCTACTCAGACTCCCCACTCCGTGTCCCTACTCAGACTCCCCACTCCGTGTCCCTACTCAGACTCCCCAGTCCCCGTCCCCACTCCCCGTCCCCACTCCCCGTCCCCACGCCCCGTCCCCACGCCCTCTCCACACGCCCCCTCCCCACGCCCCGTCCCCAAAACCCTTGCCCACGCCCCGTCCCCACTCCCCGTCCCCACTCCCCGCCCCCACACCCCGCCCCCACACCCCGCCCCCACTCCCCGAACCCACTCCCCGACCCCACTCCCCGACCCCACTCCCCGACCCCACTCCCCGACCCCACTCCCCGACCCCACTCCCCGACCCCACTCCCGACCCCCACTCCCCGTCCCCACTCACCGTCGCCACTCACCGTCGCCACTCACCGTCGCCACTCCCCGACCCCCACTCCCCGACCCCCATCCCCGTCCCCACTCTCCGACCCCACTCACCATCCCCACTCTCCGACCCCACTCACCGTCCCCACTCTCCGACCCCACTCACCGTCCCCACTCCCCGTCCCCACTCCCCGTCCCCACTCCCCGTCCCCACTCCCCGTCCCCACTCTCCGTCCCCACTCTCCGTCCCCACTCTCCGTCCCCACTCAACGTCGCCACTCCCCGTCCCCACTCCCCGTCCCCACTCCCCGTCCCCACTCCCCTTCCCCACTCCCCTTCCCCACTCCCCGTCCCCACGCCCCGTCCCCACGCCCACTCCACACGCCCCCTCCCCACGCCCCGTCCCCAAAACCCTTGCCAACGCCCCGTCCCCACTCCCCGTCCCCACTCCCCGCCCCCACTCCCCGCCCCCACTCCACGACCCCACTCCCCGACCCCACTCCCCGACCCCACTCCCCGACCCCACTCCCCGACCCCACTCCCCGTCCCCACTCACCGTCCCCACTCACCGTCCCCACTCACCGTCGCCACTCACCGTCGCCACTCCCCGACCCCCATCCCCGTCCCCACACTCCGTCCCCACACTCCGTCCCCACTCTCCGACCCCACTCACCGTCCCCACTCTCCGACCCCACTCACCGTCCCCACTCACCGTCCCCACTCTCCGACCCCACTCACCGTAGCCACTCACCGTCCCCACTCACCGTCCCCACTCCCCGTCCCCACTCCCCGTCCCCACTCACCGTGGCCAATCACCGTCGCCAATCACCGAAGCCAATCACCTTCCCCACTCACCTTCCCCACTCACCTTCCCCACTCCCCGTCCCCACTCCCCGTCCCCACTCTCCGTCCCCACTCTCCGTCCCCACTCCCCGTCGCGACTCCCCGTCCCCACTACCCGTCCCCACTCCCCGTCCCCACTCTCCGTCCCCACTCTCCGTCCCCACTCTCCGTCCCCACTCTCCGCCCCCACTCTCCGCCCCCACTCTCCGTCCCCACTCTCCATCCCCACTCTCCGTCCCCACTCCCCGTCGCGAATCCCCGTCCGCACTCCCCGTCCCCACTCACCTTCGCCACTCACCGTCGCCACACACCGTCGCCACACACCGTCCCCACTCACCGTCCCCACTCACCGTCCCCACTCTCCGTCCCCTCTCCCCATCACCTCTCCCCATCCCCACACCCCGTCCCCACACCCCGTCCCCACTCAGACTCCCCACTCAGACTCCCCACTCAGACTCCCCACTCAGACTCCCCACTCAGACTCCCCACTCAGAATCCCCACGCCCCGTCCCCCCTCCCCGTCCCCCCTCCCCGTCCCCCCTCCCCGTCCCCCCTCCCCGACCCCCCTCCCCGACCCCACTCCCCGACCCCACTCCCCGACCCCACACCCCGTCCCCACTCCCCGTCCCCACTCCCCGTCCCCACTCGCGACTCGCCACTCCCCGTCCCCACTCCCCGTCCCCACTCCCCGTCCCCACTCACCGTCCCCACTCACCGTCCCCACTCTCCGACCCCTCTCACCGTCCCCACTCTCCGTCCCCACTCTCCGTCCCCACTCTCCGTCCCCACTCTCCGTCCCCACTCCCCGTCCCCTCTCCACCTCCCCTCTCCCCCTCCCCTCTCCCCCTCCCCACTCACCCTCCCCACTCACCCTCCCCACTCACCCTCCCCACTCACCCTCCCCAATCACCCTCCCCACTCACCCTCCCCACTCAGCCTCCCCACTCACCCTCCCCACTCTCCGTCCCCAGCCCCCGTCCCCACCCGCCGACCCCACCCGCCGTCCCCACCCGCCGTCCGCACTCCCCGTCAGCACTCCCCGTCCGCACTCCCCGTCCGCACTCCCCGTCCGCACTCCCCCTCCCCACTCCCCGTCCGCACTCCCCCTCCCCACTCCCCGTCCCCACTCACCCTCCCCACTCCCCACTCCCCGTCCCCACTCCCCCTCCCCACTCCCCGTCCCCACGCCGTCTCCCCTCTCCCCGTCCCCACTCCCCGTCCCCACTCCCCGTCCCCACTCCCCGTCCCCACTCCCCATCCCCACTCAACGTCCCAACTCACCCTCCCCACTCCCCGTCCCCACTCAGACTCCCCACTCCCCGTCCTCACTCAGACTCCCCACTCCCCGTCCCCACTCCCCGTCCCCACTCCCCGTCCTCACTCCCCGTCCCCACTCCCCGTCCACACTCCCCGTCCCCACTCCCCGTCAACACTCCCCGTCAACACTCCCTGTCCCCACTCACCCTTCCCACTCCCCGTCCCCACTCAGACTCCCCACTCCCCGTCCCCACTCAGACTCCCCACTCAGACTCCCCACTCAGACTCCCCACTCAGACTCCCCACTCAGACTCCCCACTCAGACTCCCCACTCAGACTCCCCTCTCAGACTCCCCACTCAGACTCCCCTCTCAGACTCCCCACTCAGACTCCCCACACCCCGTCCCACTCCCCGTCCCCACTCCCCGTCCCCACTCCCCGTCCCCACGCCCCGTCCCCACGCCCCTTCCCCACGCCCCGACCCCACACCCCGTCCCCACACCCCGTCCCCACACCCTGTCCCCACACCCCGTCCCCACTCCCCGTCCCCACTCCCCGTCCCCACTCCCCATCCCCACTCACCCTCCCCACTCACCCTCCCCACTCACCCTCCCCACTCACCCTCCCCACTCCCCACTCCCCGTCCCCACTCCCCGTCCCCACTCCCCGTCCCCACTCCCCGTCCCCACTCCCCGTCCCCACTCACCGTCCCCACTCTCCGACCCCACTCTCCGACCCCACTCTCCGACCCCACTCTCCGACCCCACTCTCCGACCCCACTCTCCGTCCCCACTCTCCGTCCCCTCTCCCCGTCCCCTCTCCCCGTCCCCTCTCCCCGTCCCCTCTCCCCGTCCCCTCTCCCCGTCCCCTCTCCCCCTCCCCTCTCCCCCTCCCCACTCACCCTCCCCACTCACCCTCCCCACTCACCCTCCCCACTCCCCCTCCCCACTCCCCCTCCCCACTCCACCTCCCCACTCCCCCTCCCCACTCAAGCTCCCCACTCAAGCTCCCCACTCACCCTCCCCACTCACCCTCCCCACTCACCCTCCCCACTCACCCTCCCCACTCTCCGTCCACAGCCCCCGTCCCCAGCCCCCGTCCCGAGCCCCCGTCCCCACCCGCCGTCTGCACTCCAAGTCCCCACTCCCCCTCCCCACTCCCCCTCCCCACTCCCCCTCCCCACTCCCCCTCCCCACTCCCCCTTCCCACTCCCCCTCCCCCCTCCCCACTCCCCACTCCCCGTCCCCACTCCCCGTCACCACTCCCCGTCCCCACTCCCCGTCCCCACTCCCCGTCCCCACTCACCCTCCCCACTCACCCTCCCCACTCCCCGTCCCCACTCCCCGTCCCCACTCCCCCTCCCCACTCCCCGTCCCCACTCACCCTCCCCACTCCCCGTCCCCACTCTTCGTCCCCACTCTTCGTCCCCACTCTTCGTCCCTACTCAGACTCCCCACTCCGTGTCCCTACTCAGACTCCCCACTCCGTGTCCCTACTCAGACTCCCCACTCCCCGTCCCCACTCCCCGTCCCCACTCCCCGTCCCCACTCCCCGTCCCCACGCCCCGTCCCCACGCCCACTCCACACACGCCCCCTCCCCACGCCCCGTCCCCAAAACCCTTGCCCACGCCCCGTCCCCACTCCCCGTCCCCACTCCCCGCCCCCACACCCCGCCCCCACTCCCCGTCCCCACTCACCCTCCCCACTCCCCACTCCCCGTCCCCACTCCCCCTCCCCACTCCCCGTCCCCACGCAGTCTCCCCTCTCCCCGTCCCCACTCCCCGTCCCCACTCCCCGTCCCCACTCCCCGTCCCCACTCCCCGTCCGCACTCCCCGTCCGCACTCCCACTCCCCACTCCCCGTCCCCACTCCCCCTCCCCACTCCCCGTCCCCACGCAGTCTCCCCTCTCCCCGTCCCCACTCCCCGTCCCCACTCCCCGTCCCCACTCCCCGTCCCCACTCCCCGTCCCCACTCCCCGTCCCCACTCAACGTCCCCACTCACCCTCCCCACTCACCCTCCCCACTCCCCGTCCCCACTCAGACTCCCCACTCCCCGTCCCCACTCCCCGTCACCACTCCCCGTCCCCACTCCCCGTCCCCACTCCCCGTCCCCACTCCCCGTCCCCACTCCCCGTCCCCACTCCCCGTCAACACTCCCCGTCAACACTCCCTGTCCCCACTCACCCTTCCCACTCCCCGTCCCCACTCAGACTCCCCACTCCCCGTCCCCACTCAGACTCCCCACTCAGACTCCCCACTCAGACTCCCCACTCAGACTCCCCACTCAGACTCCCCACTCCCCGTCCCACTCCCCGTCCCCACTCCCCCGTCCCCACGCCCCGTCCCCACGCCCCTTCCCCACGCCCCGACCCCACACCCCGTCCCCACACCCCGTCCCCACACCCCGTCCCCACTCCCCGTCCCCACTCCCCGTCCCCACTCCCCATCCCCACTCACCCTCCCCACTCACCCTCCCCACTCACCCTCCCCACTCCCCACTCCCCACTCCCCGTCCCCACTCCCCGGCCCCACTCCCCGGCCCCACTCTCCGTCCCCACTCCCCATCCCCACTCCCCGTCCCCACTCACCGTCCCCACTCACCGTCCCCACTCTCCGACCCCACTCTCCGACCCCACTCTCCGACCCCACTCTCCGTCCCCACTCTCCGTCACCTCTCCCCGTCCCCTCTCCCCGTCCCCTCTCCCCGTCCCCTCTCCCCGTCCCCTCTCCCCGTCCCCTCTCCCCCTCCCCACTCACCCTCCCCACTCACCCTCCCCACTCACCCTCCTCACTCACCCTCCCCACTCCCCCTCCCCACTCCCCCTCCCCACTCCCCCTCCCCACTCAAGCTCCCCACTCAAGCTCCCCACTCACCCTCCCCACTCACCCTCCCCACTCACCCTCCCCACTCTCCGTCCCCAGCACCCGTCCCGAGCCCCCGTCCCCACCCGCCGTCTGCACTCCAAGTCCCCACTCCCCCTCCCCACTCCCCCTCCCCACTCCCCCTCCCCACTCCCCCTCCCCACTCCCCCTCCCCACTCCCCCTTCCCCCTCCCCCTCCCCCCTCCCCACTCCCCACTCCCCGTCCCCACTCCCCGTCCCCACTCCCCGTCCCCACTCCCCGTCCCCACTCCCCGTCCCCACTCCCCCTCCCCACTCCCCCTCCCCACTCCCCCTCCCCACTCCCCCTCCCCACTCCCCGTCCCCACTCACCCTCCCCACTCCCCGTCCCCACTCCCCGTCCCTACTCAGACTCCCCACTCCGTGTCCCTACTCAGACTCCCCACTCCGTGTCCCTACTCAGACTCCCCACTCCCCGTCCCCACTCCCCGTCCCCACTCCCCGTCCCCACTCCCCGTCCCCACTCCCCGTCCCCACGCCCCGTCCCCACGCCCACTCCACACGCCCCCTCCCCACGCCCCGTCCCCAAAACCCTTGCCCACGCCCCGTCCCCACTCCCCGTCCCCACTCCCCGCCCCCACACCCGCCCCCACTCCCCGAACCCACTCCCCGACCCCACTCCCCGACCCCACTCCCCGACCCCACTCCCCGACCCCACTCCCCGACCCCACTCCCCGTCCCCACTCACCGTCGCCACTCACCGTCGCCACTCACCGTCGCCACTCCCCGACCCCCATCCCCGTCCCCACTCTCCGACCCCACTCACCGTCCCCAATCTCCGACCCCACTCACCGTCCCCACTCTCCGACCCCACTCACCGTCCCCACTCCCCGTCCCCACTCCCCGTCCCCACTCCCCGTCCCCACTCCCCGTCCCCACTCTCCGTCCCCACTCTCCGTCCCCACTCTCCGTCCCCACTCTCCGTCCCCACTCTCCGTCCCCACTCTCTGTCCCCACTCCCCGTCGCGACTCCCCGTCCCCACTCCCCGTCCCCACTCCCCGTCCCCACTCCCCGTCCCCACTCCCCTTCCCCACTCCCCTTCCCCACTCCCCTTCCCCACTCCCCGTCCCCACGCCCCGTCCCCACGCCCACTCCACACGCCCCCTCCCCACGCCCCGTCCCCAAAACCCTTGCCAACGCCCCGTCCCCACTCCCCGTCCCCACTCCCCGCCCCCACTCCCCGCCCCCACTCCACGACCCCACTCCCCGACCCCACTCCCCGACCTCACTCCCCGTCCCCACTCACCGTCCCCACTCACCGTCCCCACTCACCGTCGCCACTCACCGTCGCCACTCCCCGACCCCCATCCCCGTCCCCACTCTCCGTCCCCACTCTCCGACCCCACTCACCGTCCCCACTCTCCGACCCCACTCACCGTCCCCACTCACCGTCCCCACTCTCCGACCCCACTCACCGTAGCCACTCACCGTCCCCACTCACCGTCCCCACTCCCCGTCCCCACTCCCCGTCCCCACTCACCGTGGCCAATCACCGTCGCCAATCACCGAAGCCAATCACCTTCCCCACTCACCTTCCCCACTCACCTTCCCCACTCACCTTCCCCACTCCCCGTCCCCACTCTCCGTCCCCACTCTCCGTCCCCACTCCCCGTCGCGACTCCCCGTCCCCACTCCCCGTCCCCACTCCCCGTCCCCACTCACCGTCCCCACTCTCCGTCCCCACTCTCCGTCCCCACTCTCCGTCCCCACTCTCCGCCCCCACTCTCCGCCCCCACTCTCCGTCCCCACTCTCCGTCCCCACTCTCCGTCCCCACTCCCCGTCGCGAATCCCCGTCCGCACTCCCCGTCCCCACTCACCGTCGCCACTCACCGTCGCCACACACCGTCGCCACACACCGTCCCCACTCACCGTCCCCACTCACCATCCCCACTCTCCGTCCCCTCTCCCCGTCACCTCTCCCCGTCCCCACACCCCGTCCCCACTCAGACTCCCCACTCAGACTCCCCACTCAGACTCCCCACTCAGAATCCCCACGCCCCGTCCCCACGCCCCGTCCCCCCTCCCCGTCCCCCCTCCCCGTCCCCCCTCCCCGACCCCCCTCCCCGACCCCACTCCCCGACCCCACTCCCCGACCCCACACCCCGTCCCCACTCCCCGTCCCCACTCCCCGTCCCCACTCGCGACTCGCCACTCCCCGTCCCCACTCCCCGTCCCCACTCCCCGTCCCCACTCACCGTCCCCACTCACCGTCCCCACTCTCCGACCCCTCTCACCGTCCCCACTCTCCGTCCCCACTCTCCGTCCCCACTCTCCGTCCCCACTCCCCGTCCCCTCTCCACCTCCCCTCTCCCCCTCCCCACTCACCCTCCCCACTCACCCTCCCCACTCACCCTCCCCACTCACCCTCCCCACTCACCCTCCCCAATCACCCTCCCCACTCACCCTCCCCACTCAGCCTCCCCACTCACCCTCCCCACTCACCCTCCCCACTCTCCGTCCCCAGCACCCGTCCCCACCCGCCGACCCCACCCGCCGTCCCCACCCGCCGTCCGCACTCCCCGTCAGCACTCCCCGTCCGCACTCCCCGTCCGCACTCCCCGTCCGCACTCCCCGTCCGCACTCCCCCTCCCCACTCCCCGTCCCCACTCACCCTCCCCACTCCCCACTCCCCGTCCCCACTCCCCCTCCCCACTCCCCGTCCCCACGCCGTCTCCCCTCTCCCCGTCCCCACTCCCCGTCCCCACTCCCCGTCCCCACTCCCCGTCCCCACTCCCCGTCCCCACTCCCCATCCCCACTCAACGTCCCCACTCACCCTCCCCACTCACCCTCCCCACTCCCCGTCCCCACTCAGACTCCCCACTCCCCGTCCCCACTCAGACTCCCCACTCCCCGTCCCCACTCAGACTCCCCACTCCCCGTCCCCACTCCCCGTCCCCACTCCCCGTCCCCACTCCCCGTCCTCACTCCCCGTCCCCACTCCCCGTCCACACTCCCCGTCCCCACTCCCCGTCAACACTCCCCGTCAACACTCCCTGTCCCCACTCACCCTTCCCACTCCCCGTCCCCACTCAGACTCCCCACTCCCCGTCCCCACTCAGACTCCCCACTCAGACTCCCCACTCAGACTCCCCACTCAGACTCCCCACTCAGACTCCCCTCTCAGACTCCCCTCTCAGACTCCCCTCTCAGACTCCCCACTCAGACTCCCCACTCCCCGTCCCACTCCCCGTCCCCACTCCCCGTCCCCACGCCCCGTCCCCACGCCCCTTCCCCACGCCCCGACCCCACACCCCGTCCCCACACCCCGTCCCCACACCCCGTCCCCACTCCCCGTCCCCACTCCCCATCCCCACTCACCCTCCCCACTCACCCTCCCCACTCACCCTCCCCACTCACCCTCCCCACTCCCCACTCCCCACTCCCCGTCCCCACTCCCCGTCCCCACTCCCCGTCCCCACCCACCGTCCCCACTCTCCGACCCCACTCTCCGACCCCACTCTCCGACCCCACTCTCCGACCCCACTCTCCGTCCCCACTCTCCGACCCCACTCTCCGTCACCTCTCCCCGTCCCCTCTCCCCGTCCCCTCTCCCCGTCCCCTCTCCCCGTCCCCTCTCCCCCTCCCCTCTCCCCCTCCCCTCTCCCCCTCCCCACTCACCCTCCCCACTCACCCTCCCCACTCCCCCTCCCCACTCCCCCTCCCCACTCCCCCTCCCCACTCCACCTCCCCACTCCCCCTCCCCACTCAAGCTCCCCACTCAAGCTCCCCACTCACCCTCCCCACTCACCCTCCCCACTCACCCTCCCCACTCACCCTCCCCACTCTCCGTCCACAGCCCCCGTCCCCAGCCCCCGTCCCGAGCCCCCGTCCCGAGCCCCCGTCCCCACCCGCCGTCTGCACTCCAAGTCCCCACTCCCCCTCCCCACTCCCCCTCCCCACTCCCCCTCCCCACTCCCCTTCCCCACTCCCCCTCCCCACTCCCCCTCCCCACTCCCCCTCCCCCCTCCCCACTCCCCACTCCCCGTCCCCACTCCCCGTCCCCACTCCCCGTCCCCACTCCCCGTCCCCACTCCCCGTCCCCACTCACCCTCCCCACTCACCCTCCCCACTCCCCGTCCCCACTCCCCGTCCCCACTCCCCCTCCCCACTCCCCCTCCCCACTCCCCGTCCCCACTCCCCGTCCCCACTCCCCGTCCCTACTCTTCGTCCCCACTCTTCGTCCCCACTCTTCGTCCCCACTCTTCGTCCCTACTCAGACTCCCCACTCCGTGTCCCTACTCAGACTCCCCACTCCGTGTCCCTACTCAGACTCCCCACTCCCCGTCCCCACTCCCCGTCCCCACTCCCCGTCCCCACTCCCCGTCCCCACGCCCCGTCCCCACGCCCACTCCACACGCCCCCTCCCCACGCCCCGTCCCCAAAACCCTTGCCCACGCCCCGTCCCCACTCCCCGTCCCCACTCCCCGCCCCCACACCCCGCCCCCACTCCCCGACCCCACTCCCCGACCCCACTCCCCGACCCCACTCCCCGACCCCACTCCCCGTCCCCACTCACCGTCGCCACTCACCGTCGCCACTCACCGTCGCCACTCCCCGACCCCCATCCCCGTCCCCACTCTCCGACCCCACTCACCGTCCCCACTCTCCGACCCCACTCACCCTCCACACTCACCCTCCCCACTCTCCGTCCCCAGCCCCCGTCCCGAGCCCCCGTCCCCACCCGCCGTCTGCACTCCAAGTCCCCACTCCCCCTCCCCACTCCCCCTCCCCACTCCCCCTCCCCACTCCCCCTCCCCACTCCCCCTTCCCACTCCCCCTCCCCCATCCCCACTCCCCACTCCCCGTCCCCACTCCCCGTCCCCACTCCCCGTCCCCACTCCCCGTCCCCACTCCCCCTCCCCACTCCCCGTCCCCACTCCCCCTCCCCACTCCCCCTCCCCACTCCCCGTCCCCACTCACCCTCCCCACTCCCCGTCCCCACTCACCCTCCCCACTCCCCGTCCCCACTCCCCGTCCCTACTCAGACTCCCCACTCCGTGTCCCTACTCAGACTCCCCACTCCGTGTCCCTACTCAGACTCCCCACTCCCCGTCCCCACTCCCCGTCCCCACTCCCCGTCCCCACGCCCCGTCCCCACGCCCTCTCCACACGCCCCCTCCCCACGCCCCGTCCCCAAAACCCTTGCCCACGCCCCGTCCCCACTCCCCGTCCCCACTCCCCGCCCCCACACCCCGCCCCCACTCCCCGAACCCACTCCCCGACCCCACTCCCCGACCCCACTCCCCGACCCCACTCCCCGACCCCACTCCCCGACCCCACTCCCCGACCCCACTCCCGACCCCACTCCCCGTCCCCACTCACCGTCACCACTCACCGTCGCCACTCACCGTCGCCACTCCCCGACCCCCATCCCCGTCCCCACTCTCCGACCCCACTCACCGTCCCCACTCTCCGACCCCACTCACCGTCCCCACTCTCCGACCCCACTCACCGTCCCCACTCCCCGTCCCCACTCCCCGTCCCCACTCCCCGTCCCCACTCCCCGTCCCCACTCTCCGTCCCCACTCTCCGTCCCCACTCTCCGTCCCCACTCTCCGTCCCCACTTAACGTCGCCACTCCCCGTCCCCACTCCCCGTCCCCACTCCCCGTCCCCACTCCCCTTCCCCACTCCCCTTCCCCACTCCCCGTCCCCACGCCCCGTCCCCACGCCCACTCCACACGCCCCCTCCCCACGCCCCGTCCCCAAAACCCTTGCCAACGCCCCGTCCCCACTCCCCGTCCCCACTCCCCGCCCCCACTCCCCGCCCCCACTCCACGACCCCACTCCCCGACCCCACTCCCCGACCCCACTCCCCGACCCCACTCCCCGTCCCCACTCACAGTCCCCACTCACCGTCCCCACTCACCGTCGCCACTCACCGTCGCCACTCCCCGACCCCCATCCCCGTCCCCACACTCCGTCCCCACTCTCCGACCCCACTCACCGTCCCCACTCTCCGACCCCACTCACCGTCCCCACTCACCGTCCCCACTCTCCGACCCCACTCACCGTAGCCACTCACCGTCCCCACTCCCCGTCCCCACTCCCCGTCCCCACTCCCCGTCCCCACTCACCGTGGCCAATCACCGTCGCCAATCACCGAAGCCAATCACCTTCCCCACTCACCTTCCCCACTCACCTTCCCCACTCCCCGTCCCCACTCCCCGTCCCCACTCTCCGTCCCCACTCTCCGTCCCCACTCCCCGTCGCGACTCCCCGTCCCCACTCCCCGTCCCCACTCCCCGTCCCCACTCTCCGTCCCCACTCTCCGTCCCCACTCTCCGTCCCCACTCTCCGCCCCCACTCTCCGTCCCCACTCTCCATCCCCACTCTCCGTCCCCACTCCCCGTCGCGAATCCCCGTCCGCACTCCCCGTCCGCACTCCCCGTCCCCACTCACCTTCGCCACTCACCGTCGCCACACACCGTCGCCACACACCGTCCCCACTCACCGTCCCCACTCACCGTCCCCACTCTCCGTCCCCTCTCCCCGTCACCTCTCCCCGTCCCCACACCCCGTCCCCACACCCCGTCCCCACTCAGACTCCCCACTCAGACTCCCCACTCAGACTCCCCACTCAGACTCCCCACTCAGACTCCCCACTCAGAATCCCCACGCCCCGTCCCCCCTCCCCGTCCCCCCTCCCCGTCCCCCCTCCCCGTCCCCCCTCCCCGACCCCCCTCCCCGACCCCACTCCCCGACCCCACTCCCCGACCCCACTCCCCGACCCCACACCCCGTCCCCACTCCCCGTCCCCACTCCCCGTCCCCACTCGCGACTCGCCACTCCCCGTCCCCACTCCCCGTCCCCACTCCCCGTCCCCACTCCCCGTCCCCACTCACCGTCCCCACTCACCGTCCCCACTCTCCGACCCCTCTCACCGTCCCCACTCTCCGTCCCCACTCTCCGTCCCCACTCTCCGTCCCCACTCTCCGTCCCCACTCCCCGTCCCCTCTCCACCTCCCCTCTCCCCCTCCCCTCTCCCCCTCCCCACTCCCCCTCCCCACTCACCCTCCCCACTCACCCTCCCCACTCACCCTCCCCACTCACCCTCCCCACTCACCCTCCCCAATCACCCTCCCCACTCACCCTCCCCACTCAGCCTCCCCACTCACCCTCCCCACTCTCCGTCCCCAGCCCCCGTCCCCACCCGCCGACCCCACCCGCCGTCCCCACCCGCCGTCCGCACTCCCCGTCAGCACTCCCCATCCACACTCCCCGTCCGCACTCCCCGTCCGCACTCCCCCTCCCCACTCCCCGTCCCCACTCACCCTCCCCACTCCCCACTCCCCGTCCCCACTCCCCCTCCCCACTCCCCGTCCCCACGCCGTCTCCCCTCTCCCCGTCCCCACTCCCCGTCCCCACTCCCCGTCCCCACTCCCCGTCCCCACTCCCCATCCCCACTCAACGTCCCAACTCACCCTCCCCACTCACCCTCCCCACTCCCCGTCCCCACTCAGACTCCCCACTCCCCGTCCTCACTCAGACTCCCCACTCCCCGTCCCCACTCCCCGTCCCCACTCCCCGTCCCCACTCCCCGTCCCCACTCCCCGTCCTCACTCCCCGTCCCCACTCCCCGTCCACACTCCCCGTCCCCACTCCCCGTCAACACTCCCCGTCAACACTCCCTGTCCCCACTCACCCTTCCCACTCCCCGTCCCCACTCAGACTCCCCACTCCCCGTCCCCACTCAGACTCCCCACTCAGACTCCCCACTCAGACTCCCCACTCAGACTCCCCACTCAGACTCCCCACTCAGACTCCCCACTCAGACTCCCCTCTCAGACTCCCCACTCAGACTCCCCTCTCAGACTCCCCACTCAGACTCCCCACTCCCCGTCCCACTCCCCGTCCCCACTCCCCGTCCCCACGCCCCGTCCCCACGCCCCTTCCCCACGCCCCTTCCCCACGCCCCTTCCCCACGCCCCGACCCCACACCCCGTCCCCACACCCTGTCCCCACACCCCGTCCCCACACCCCGTCCCCACTCCCCGTCCCCACTCCCCATCCCCACTCACCCTCCCCACTCACCCTCCCCACTCACCCTCCCCACTCACCCTCCCCACTCCCCACTCCCCGTCCCCACTCCCCGTCCCCACTCCCCGTCCCCACTCCCCGTCCCCACTCTCCGACCCCACTCTCCGACCCCACTCTCCGACCCCACTCTCCGACCCCACTCTCCGACCCCACTCTCCGTCCCCACTCTCCGACCCCACTCTCCGTCACCTCTCCCCGTCCCCTCTCCCCCTCCCCTCTCCCCCTCCCCACTCACCCTCCCCACTCACCCTCCCCACTCACCCTCCCCACTCCCCCTCCCCACTCCACCTCCCCACTCCCCCTCCCCACTCAAGCTCCCCACTCAAGCTCCCCACTCACCCTCCCCACTCACCCTCCCCACTCACCCTCCCCACTCACCCTCCCCACTCTCCGTCCACAGCCCCCGTCCCCAGCCCCCGTCCCGAGCCCCCGTCCCCACCCGCCGTCTGCACTCCAAGTCCCCACTCCCCCTCCCCACTCCCCCTCCCCACTCCCCCTCCCCACTCCCCCTCCCCACTCCCCCTCCCCACTCCCCCTTCCCACTCCCCCTCCCCCCTCCCCACTCCCCACTCCCCGTCCCCACTCCCCGTCCCCACTCCCCGTCCCCACTCCCCGTCCCCACTCCCCGTCCCCACTCACCCTCCCCACTCACCCTCCCCACTCCCCGTCCCCACTCCCCGTCCCCACTCCCCCTCCCCACTCCCCGTCCCCACTCACCCTCCCCACTCCCCGTCCCCACTCTTCGTCCCCACTCTTCGTCCCCACTCTTCGTCCCTACTCAGACTCCCCACTCCGTGTCCCTACTCAGACTCCCCACTCCGTGTCCCTACTCAGACTCCCCACTCCCCGTCCCCACTCCCCGTCCCCACTCCCCGTCCCCACTCCCCGTCCCCACGCCCCGTCCCCACGCCCACTCCACACGCCCCCTCCCCACGCCCCGTCCCCAAAACCCTTGCCCACGCCCCGTCCCCACTCCCCGTCCCCACTCCCCGCCCCCACACCCCGCCCCCACTCCCCGAACCCACTCCCCGAACCCACTCCCCGACCCCACTCCCCGACCCCACTCCCCGACCCCACTCCCCGTCCCCACTCACCGTCGCCACTCACCGTCGCCACTCACCGTCGCCACTCCCCGACCCCCATCCCCGTCCCCACTCTCCGACCCCACTCACCGTCCCCACTCTCCGACCCCACTCACCGTCCCCACTCTCCGACCCCACTCACCGTCCCCACTCCCCGTCCCCACTCCCAGTCCCCACTCTCCGTCCCCACTCTCCGTCCCCACTCTCCGTCCCCACTCTCCGTCCCCACTCTCTGTCCCCACTCTCTGTCCCCACTCCCCGTCGTGACTCCCCGTCCCCACTCCCCGTCCTCACTCCCCGTCCCCACTCACCGTCGCCACTCACCGTCGCCACTCACCGTCCCCACTCACCGTCCCCACTCACCGTCCCCACTCACCGTCCCCACTCACCGTCCCCACTCCCCGTCCCCACACCCCGTCCCCACACCCCGTCCCCACTCAGGCTCCCCACTCAGACTCCCCACTCAGACTCCCCACTCAGAATCCCCACGCCCCGTCCCCATGCCCCGTCCCCCCTCCCCGTCCCCCCTCCCCGTCCCCCCTCCCCGTCCCCACTCCCCGACCCCACTCCCCGACCCCACTCCCCGACCCCACTCCCCGACCCCACTCCCCGACCCCACAACCCGTCCCCACTCCCCGTCCCCACTCGCGACTCGCCACTCCCCGTCCCCACTCCCCGTCCCCACTCCCCGTCCCCACTCACCGTCCCCACTCACCGTCCCCACTCACCGTCCCCACTCTCCGACCCCACTCTCCGACCCCACTCTCCGACCCCACTCTCCGTCCCCACTCTCCGTCCCCACTCTCCGTCCCCACTCTCCGTCCCCACTCTCCGTCCCCTCTCCCCGTCCCCTCTCCCCCTCCCCACTCACCCTCCCCACTCACCCTCCCCACTCACCCTCCCCACTCACCCTCCCCACTCACCCTCCCCACACACCCTCCCCACTCACCCTCCCCACTCACCCTCCCCACTCACCCTCCCCACTCACCCTCCCCACTCCCCCTCCCCACTCCCCCTCCCCACTCCCCCTCCCCACTCAAGCTCCCCACTCAAGCTCCACACTCACCCTCCCCACTCACCCTCCCCACTCACCCTCCCCACTCACCCTCCCCACTCTCCGTCCCCAGCCCCCGTCCCCACCCGCCGTCTGCACTCCAAGTCCCCACTCCCCGTCCCCACTCCCCGTCCCCACTCCCCGTCCCCACTCCCCGTCCCAACTCCCCGTGTCCACTCCCCGTCCCCACTCCCCGTCCCCACTCCCCGTCCCCACTTCCCCTCCCCACTCCCCCTCCCCTCGCCCCCTCCCCACACCCCACTCCCCGTCCCCACTCCCCCTCCCCACTCCCCGTCCCCACTCCCCGTCCCCACACACCCTCCCCACTCACCCTCCCCACTCACCCTCCCCACTCCCCGTCCCCACTCCCCGTCCCCACTCCCCGTACCCACTCCCCGTCCCCACTCCCCGTCCCCACTCCCCGTCCCCACTCCCCCTCCCCACTCACCCTCCCCACTCCCCGTCCCCACTCCCCGTCCCTACTCAGACTCCCCACTCCGTGTCCCTACTCAGACTCCCCACTCCCCGTCCCCACTCCCCTTCCCCACTCCCCTTCCCCACTCCCCTTCCCCACTCCCCTTCCCCACTCCCCGTCCCCACGCCCCGTCCCCACGCCCACTCCACACGCCCCCTCCCCACGCCCCGTCCCCAAAACCCTTGCCAACGCCCCGTCCCCACTCCCCGCCCCCACTCCCCGCCCCCACTCCCCGCCCCCACTCCCCGCCCCCACTCCCCGCCCCCACTCCCCGACCCCACTCCCCGACCCCACTCCCCGACCCCACTCCCCGACCCCTCTCCCCGACCCCACTCCCCGTCCCCACTCCCCGTCCCCACTCCCCGTCCCCACTCCCCGTCCCCACTCACCGTCCCCACTCACCGTCCCCACTCACCGTCGCCACTCCCCGAACCCCATCCCCGTCCCCACTCTCCGACCCCACTCACCGTCCCCACTCTCCGACCCCACTCACCGTCCCCACTCTCCGACCCCACTCACCGTCCCCACTCACCGTCCCCACTCTCCGACCCCACTCACCGTAGCCACTCACCGTCCCCACTCCCCGTCCCCACTCCCCGTCCCCACGCACCGTCGCCAATCACCGTCGCCAATCACCGAAGCCAATCACCTTCCCCACTCACCTTCCCCACTCACCTTCCCCACTCCCCGTCCCCACTCCCCGTCCCCACTCTCCGTCCCCACTCTCCGTCCCCACTCACCGTCGCGACTCCCCATCCCCTCTCCCCGTCCCCACTCCCCGTCCCCACTCCCCGTCCCCACTCCCCGTCCCCACTCCCCGTCCCCACTCACCGTCCCCACTCTCCGTCCTCACTCTCCGTCCCCACTCTCCGTCCCCACTCTCCGTCCCCACTCTCCGTCCCCACTCTCCGCCCCCACTCTCTGTCCCCACTCTCTGTCCCCACTCTCCGTCCCCACTCTCCGTCCCCACTCTCCGTCCCCACTCACCGTCGTGACTCCCCGTCCCCACTCCCCGTCCCCACTCCCCGTCCCCACTCCCCGTCCCCACTCCCCGTCCCCACTCACCGCCCCCACTCTCCGTCCCCACTCTCCGTCCCCACTCTCCGTCCCCACTCTCCGCCCCCACTCTCCGTCCCCACTCTCTGACCCACTCTCCGTCCCCACTCTCCGTCCCCACTCCCCGTCGCGACTCCCCGTCCCCACTCCCCGTCCCCACTCACCTTCGCCACTCACCGTCGCCACACACCGTCGCCACACACCGTCCCCACTCACCGTCCCCACTCACCGTCCCCACTCTCCGTCCCCACTCTCCGTCCCCTCTCCCCGTCACCTCACCCCGTCCCCACACCCCATCCCCACACCCCGTCCCCACACCCCGTCCCCACTCAGACTCCCCACTCAGACTCCCCACTCAGACTCCCCACTCAGACTCCCCACTCAGACTCCCCACTCAGAATCCCCACGCCCCGTCCCCACGCCCCGTCCCCCCTCCCCGTCCCCCCTCCCCGTCCCCCCTCCCCGTCCCCCCTCCCCGTCCCCCCTCCCCGTCCCCCCTCCCCGACCCCCCTCCCCGACCCCCCTCCCCGACCCCACTCCCCGACCCCATTCCCCGACCCCACACCCCGTCCCCACTCCCCGTCCCCACACCCCGTCCCCACTCCCCGTCCCCACTCGCGACTCGCCACTCCCCGTCCCCACTCCCCGTCCCCACTCCCCGTCCCCACTCTCCGACCCCACTCTCCGACCCCACACTCCGACACCACTCTCCGACCCCACTCACCGTCCCCACTCTCCGACCCCACTCTCCGACCCCACTCTCCGACCCCACTCTCCGACCCCACTCTCCGACCCCACTCTCCGACCCCACTCACCGTCCCCACTCTCCGTCCCCACTCTCCGTCCCCACTCTCCGTCCCCACTCTCCGTCCCCTCTCCCCGTCCCCTCTCCCCGTCCCCTCTCCCCGTCCCCTCTCCCTCCCCACTCACCCTCCCCACTCACCCTCCCCACTCACCCTCCCCACTCACCCTCCCCACTCACCCTCCCCTCTCACCCTCCCCACTCACCCTCCCCACTCACCCTCCGCACACACCCTCCCCACTCCCCCTCCCCACTCAAGCTCCCCACTCAAGCACCCCACTCAAGCACCCCACTCAAGCACCCCACTCAAGCTCCCCACTCAAGCTCCCCACTCAAGCTCCCCACTCACCCTCCCCACTCACCCTCCCCACTCACCCTCCCCACTCACCCTCCCCAATCACCCTCCCCAATCACCCTCCCCAATCACCCTCCCCACTCACCCTCCCCACTCACCCTCCCCACTCAAGCTCCCCACTCAAGCTCCCCACTCAAGCTCCCCACTCAAGCTCCCCACTCACCCTCCCCACTCACCGTCCCCACTCACCGTCCCCACTCACCGTCCCCACTCACCGACCCCACTCACCGACACCACTCACCGACCCCACTCACCGTCCCCTCTCACCGTCCCCACCCTCCGTCCCCACTCACCGACCCCACTCACCGTCGCCACTCACCGTCCCCACACACCGTCCCCACTCTCCGTCCCCACTCTCCGCCCCCACTCTCCGTCCCCACTCTCTGTCCCCACTCTCCGTCCCCACTCCCCGTCGCGACTCCCAGTCCCCACTCCCCGTCCCCACTCCCCGTCCCCACTCACCTTCGCCACTCACCGTCGCCACACACCGTCGCCACACACCGTCCCCACTCACCGTCCCCACTCTCCGTCCCCACTCTCCGTCCCCTCTCCCCGTCACCTCTCCCCGTCCCCACACCCCGTCCCCACACCCCGTCCCCACTCAGACTCCCCACTCAGAATCCCCACTCAGACTCCCCACTCAGACTCCCCACTCAGACTCCCCACTCAGAATCCCCACGCCCCTTCCCCACGCCCCGTCCCCCCTCCCCGTCCCCCCTCCCCGTCCCCCCTCCACGACCCCCCTCCCCGACCCCCCTCCCCGACCCCCCTCCCCGACCCCACTCCCCGACCCCATTCCCCGACCCCACACCCCGTCCCCACTCCCCGTCCCCACTCCCCGTCCCCACTCGCGACTCGCCACTCCCCGTCCCCACTCCCCGTCCCCACTCCCCGTCCCCACTCACCGTCCCCACTCTCCGTCCGCCACTCTCCGTCCGCCACTCTCCGTCCCCACTCTCCGTCCCCACTCTCCGTCCCCACTCACCGTCCCCACTCCCCGTCCCCACTCACCGTCCCCACTCTCCGTCCCCACACTCCGTCCCCACTCTCTGTCCCCACTCTCCGTCCCCACTCACCGTCCCCACTCTCCGACCCTACTCTCCGACCCCACTCTCCGACCCCACTCTCCGACCCCACTCACCGTCCCCACTCTCCGACCCCACTCTCCGACCCCACTCTCCGACCCCACTCTCCGACCCCACTCTCCGACCCCACTCACCGTCCCCACTCTCCGTCCCCACGCCCCGTCCCCCCTCCCCGTCCCCCCTCCCCGTCCCCCCTCCCCGACCCCCCTCCCCGACCCCCCTCCCCGACCCCCCTCCCCGACCCCCCTCCCCGACCCCCCTCCCCGACCCCACACCCCGACCCCATTCCCCGACCCCACACCCCGTCCCCACTCCCCGTCCCCACTCCCCGTCCCCACTCGCGACTCGCCACTCCCCGTCCCCACTCCCCGTCCCCACTCCCCGTCCCCACTCACCGTCCCCACTCTCCGTCCGCCACTCTCCGTCCCCACTCTCCGTCCCCACTCTCCGTCCCCACTCACCGTCCCCACTCCCCGTCCCCACTCACCGTCCCCACTCTCCGTCCCCACACTCCGTCCCCACTCTCCGTCCCCACTCTCCGTCCCCACTCACCGTCCCCACTCTCCGACCCTACTCTCCGACCCCACTCTCCGACCCCACTCTCCGACCCCACTCACCGTCCCCACTCTCCGACCCCACTCTCCGACCCCACTCTCCGACCCCACTCTCCGACCCCACTCACCGTCCCCACTCTCCGTCCCCACTCTCCGTCCCCACTCTCCGTCCCCTCTCCCCGTCCCCTCTCCCCGTCCCCTCTCCCCGTCCCCTCTCCCTCCCCACTCACCCTCCCCACTCACCCTCCCCACTCACCCTCCCCACTCACCCTCCCCACTCACCCTCCCCACTCACCCTCCCCTCTCACCCTCCCCACTCACCCTCCGCACACACCCTCCCCACTCCCCCTCCCCACTCCCCCTCCCCACTCAAGCTCCCCACTCAAGCACCGCACTCAAGCACTCCACTCAAGCTCCCCACTCAAGCTCCCCACTCAAGCTCCCCACTCACCCTCCCCACTCACCCTCCCCAATCACCCTCCCCAATCACCCTCCCCAATCACCCTCCCCAATCACCCTCCCCACTCACCCTCCCCACTCACCCTCCCCACTCACCCTCCCCACTCATCCTCCCCACTTACCCTCCCCACTCAAGCTCCCCACTCAAGCTCCCCACTCAAGCTCCCCACTCAAGCTCCCCACTCAAGCTCCCCACTCACCGTCCCCACTCACCCTCCCCACTCACCGTCCCCACTCACCGTCCCCACTAACCGTCCCCACTCCCCTTCCCCACTCACCGTCCCCACTCACCGACCCCACTCACCGACACCACTCACCGACCCCACTCACCGTCCCCTCTCACCGTCCCCACCCTCCGTCCCCACTCACCGACCCCACTCACCGACCCCACTCACCGTCGCCACTCACCGTCCCCACACACCGTCCCCACTCTCCGTCCCCACACTCCGCCCCCACTCTCCGTCCCCACTCTCTGTCCCCACTCTCCGTCCCCACACCCCGTCCCCACACCCCGTCCCCACACCCCGTCCCCACTCAGACTCCCCACTCAGAATCCCCACTCAGACTCCCCACTCAGACTCCCCACTCAGACTCCCCACTCAGAATCCCCACGCCCCGTCCCCACGCCCCGTCCCCCCTCCCCGTCCCCCCTCCCCGTCCCCCCTCCCCGACCCCCCTCCCCGACCCCCCTCCCCGACCCCACTCCCCGACCCCAGTCCCCGACCCCACACCCCGTCCCCACTCCCCGTCCCCACTCCCCGTCCCCACTCGCGACTCGCCACTCCCCGTCCCCACTCCCCGTCCCCACTCCCCGTCCCCACTCACCGTCCCCACTCTCCGTCCCCACTCTCCGTCCCCACTCTCCGACCCCACTCTCCGACCCCACTCACCGTCCCCACTCTCCGTCCCCACTCTCCGTCCCCTCTCCCCGTCCCCTCTCCCCGTCCCCTCTCCCTCCCCACTCACCCTCCCCACTCACCCTCCCCACTCACCCTCCCCACTCACCCTCCCCACTCACCCTCCCCTCTCACCCTCCCCACTCACCCTCCGCACACACCCTCCCCACTCCCCCTCCCCACTCCCCCTCCCCACTCAAGCTCCCCACTCAAGCACCGCACTCAAGCACCCCACTCAAGCTCCCCACTCAAGCTCCCCACTCAAGCTCCCCACTCACCCTCCCCACTCACCCTCCCCAATCACCCTCCCCAATCACCCTCCCCAATCACCCTCCCCAATCATCCTCCCCACTCACCCTCCCCACTCACCCTCCCCACTTACCCTCCCCACTCAAGCTCCCCACTCAAGCTCCCCACTCAAGCTCCCCACTCAAGCTCCCCACTCAAGCTCCCCACTCACCGTCCCCACTCACCCTCCCCACTCACCGTCCCCACTCACCGTCCCCACTAACCGTCCCCACTCCCCTTCCCCACTCACCGTCCCCACTCACCGACCCCACTCACCGACACCACTAACCGACCCCACTCACCGTCCCCTCTCACCGTCCCCACCCTCCGTCCCCACTCACCGACCCCACTCACCGACCCCACTCACCATCGCCACTCACCGTCCCCACACACCGTCCCCACTCTCCGTCCCCACTCTCCGCCCCCACTCTCCGTCCCCACTCTCTGTCCCCACTCTCCGTCCCCACACCCCGTCCCCACACCCCGTCCCCACACCCCGTCCCCACTCAGACTCCCCACTCAGAATCCCCACTCAGACTCCCCACTCAGACTCCCCACTCAGACTCCCCACTCAGAATCCCCACGCCCCGTCCCCACGCCCCGTCCCCCCTCCCCGTCCCCCCTCCCCGTCCCCCCTCCCCGACCCCCCTCCCCGACCCCCCTCCCCGACCCCCCTCCCCGACCCCACTCCCCGACCCCAGTCCCCGACCCCACACCCCGTCCCCACTCCCCGTCCCCACTCCCCGTCCCCACTCGCGACTCGCCACTCCCCGTCCCCACTCCCCGTCCCCACTCCCCGTCCCCACTCACCGTCCCCACTCTCCGTCCCCACTCTCCGTCCCCACTCTCCGTCCCCACTCTCCGTCCCCACTCACCGTCCCCACTCTCCGACCCCACTCTCCGACCCCACTCTCCGACCCCACTCTCCGACCCCACTCTCCGACCCCACTCACCGTCCCCACTCTCCGACCCCACTCTCCGACCCCACTCTCCGACCCCACTCTCCGACCCCACTCTCCGACCCCACTCACCGTCCCCACTCTCCGTCCCCACTCTCCGTCCCCACTCTCCGTCCCCACTCTCCGTTCCCTCTCCCCGTCCCCTCTCCCCGTCCCCTCTCCCTCCCCACTCACCCTCCCCACTCACTCTCCCCACTCACCCTCCCCACTCACCCTCCCCACTCACCCTCCCCACTCACCCTCCCCACTCACCCTCCCCACTCACCCTCCCCTCTCACCCTCCCCACTCACCCTCCCCACTCACCCTCCGCACACACCCTCCCCACTCCCCCTCCCCACTCAAGCTCCCCACTCAAGCTCCCCACTCAAGCACCCCACTCAAGCACCCCACTCAAGCTCCCCACTCAAGCTCCCCACTCAAGCTCCCCACTCACCCTCCCCACTCACCCTCCCCAATCACCCTCCCCAATCACCCTCCCCAATCACCCTCCCCAATCACCCTCCCCACTCACCCTCCCCACTCACCCTCCCCACTCACCCTCCCCACTCAAGCTCCCCACTCAAGCTCCCCACTCAAGCTCCCCACTCAAGCTCCCCACTCACCCTCCCCACTCACCGTCCCCACTCACAATCCCCACTCACCGTCCCCACTCACCGACCCCACTCACCGACACCACTCACCGACCCCACTCACCGTCCCCTCTCACCGTCCCCACCCTCCGTCCCCACTCACCGACCCCACTCACCGTCGCCACTCACCGTCCCCACACACCGTCCCCACTCTCCGTCCCCTCTCCCCGTCCCCTCTCCCCGTCCCCTCTCCCCGTCCCCACTCACCCTCCCCACTCCCCCTCCCCACTCACCCTCCCCACTCACCCTCCCCACTCACCCTCCCCACTCACCCTCCCCACTCTCCGTCCCCACTCTCCGTCCCCACTCTCCGTCCCCAGTCTCCGTCCCCACTCTCCGTCCCCACTCTCCGTCCCCACTCAGCGACCCCACTCACATTCGCCACTCACCGTCGCCACACACCGTCCCCACTCACCGTCCCCACTCTCCGTCCCCTCTCCCCGTCCCCTCTCCCCGTCCCCACTCACCCTCCCCACTCACCCTCCCCACTCACCCTCCCCACTCACCCTCCCCACTCACCGTCCCCACTCACCGTCCCCACTCACCGTCCCCACTCTCCGACCCCACTCACTGTCCCCACTCACCGTCCCCTCTCCCCGTCACCTCTCGCCGTCCCCACTCAGACTCCCCACTCAGACTCCCCACTCAGACTCCCCACTCAGACTCCCCACTCAGACTCCCCACTCAGAATCCCCACTCCCCGTCCCCACTGACCGTCCCCACTGACCGTCCCCACTGCCCGTCCCCACTGCCCGTCCCCACTGACCGTCCCCACTGACCGTCCCCACTGACCGTCCCCACTCAGACTCCCCACTCAGACTCCCCACTCAGACTCCCCACTCAGACTCCCCACTCAGACTCCCCACTCACCGTCCCCACTCCCCTTCCCCACACTCCGTCCCCTCGCCCCGTCCCCACACCCCTTGCCTACGCCCCGTCCCCACTCCCCGCCCCCACTCCCCGACCCCTCTCCCCGTCCCCTCTCCCCGTCCCCTCTCCCTCCCCACTTACCCTCCCCACTCACCCTCCCCACTCACCCTCCCCACTCACCCTCCCCACTCACCCTCCCCTCTCACCCTCCCCACTCACCCTCCGCACACACCCTCCCCACTCCCCCTCCCCACTCAAGCTCCCCACTCAAGCACCGCACTCAAGCACCGCACTCAAGCACCCCACTCAAGCTCACCACTCAAGCTCCCCACTCAAGCTCCCCACTCAAGCTCCCCACTCACCCTCCCCACTCACCCTCCCCAATCACCCTCCCCAATCACCCTCCCCAATCACCCTCCCCAATCACCCTCCCCACTCACCCTCCCCACTCACCCTCCCCACTTACCCTCCCCACTCAAGCTCCCCACTCAAGCTCCCCACTCAAGCTCCCCACTCACCCTCCCCACTCACCGTCCCCACTCACCGTCCCCACTCACCCTCCCCACTCACCGTCCCCACTCACCGTCCCCACTAACCGTCCCCACTCCCCTTCCCCACTCACCGTCCCCACTCACCGACCCCACTCACCGACCCCACTCACCGACCCCACTCACCGTCCCCTCTCACCGTCCCCACCCTCCGTCCCCACTCACCGACCCCACTCACCGTCGCCACTCACCGTCCCCACACACCGTCCCCACTCTCCGTCCCCACTCTCCGCCCCCACTCTCCGTCCCCACTCTCTGTCCCCACTCTCCGTCCCCACTCCCCGTCGCGACTCCCAGTCCCCACTCCCCGTCCCCACTCCCCGTCCCCACTCACCTTCGCCACTCACCGTCGCCACACACCGTCGCCACACACCGTCCCCACTCACCGTCCCCACTCACCGTCCCCACTCACCGTCCCCACTCTCCGTCCCCACTCTCCGTCCCCTCTCCCCGTCACCTCTCCCCATCCCCACACCCCGTCCCCACACCCCGTCCCCACACCCCGTCCCCACACCCCGTCCCCACTCAGACTCCCCACTCAGACTCCCCACTCAGAATCCCCACTCAGACTCCCCACTCAGACTCCCCACTCAGACTCCCCACTCAGACTCCCCACTCAGAATCCCCACGCCCCGTCCCCACGCCCCGTCCCCCCTCCCCGTCCCCCCTCCCCGTCCCCCCTCCCCGTCCCCCCTCCCCGTCCCCCCTCCCCGACCCCCCTCCCCGACCCCCCTCCCCGACCCCACTCCCCGACCCCAGTCCCCGACCCCACACCCCGTCCCCACTCCCCGTCCCCACTCCCCGTCCCCACTCGCGACTCGCCACTCCCCGTCCCCACTCCCCGTCCCCACTCCCCGTCCCCACTCCCCGTCCCCACTCACCGTCCCCACTCTCCGTCCCCACTTTCCGTCCCCACTCTCCGTCCCCACTCACCGTCCCCACTCACCGTCCCCACTCTCCGACCCCACTCTCCGACCCCACTCTCCGACCCCACTCTCCGACCCCACTCTCCGACCCCACTCTCCGACCCCACTCACCGTCCCCACTCTCCGACCCCACTCTCCGACCCCACTCTCCGACCCCACTCTCCGACCCCACTCACCGTCCCCACTCTCCGTCCCCACTCTCAGTCCCCACTCACAGTCCCCACTCTCCGTCCCCTCTCCCCGTCCCCTCTCCCCGTCCCCTCTCCCTCCCCACTCACCCTCCCCACTCACTCTCCCCACTCACCCTCCCCACTCACCCTCCCCACTCACCCTCCCCACTCACCCTCCCCACTCACCCTCCCCACTCACCCTCCCCTCTCACCCTCCCCACTCACCCTCCCCACTCACCCTCCGCACACACCCTCCCCACTCCCCCTCCCCACTCAAGCTCCCCACTCAAGCACCCCACTCAAGCACCCCACTCAAGCTCCCCACTCAAGCTCCCCACTCAAGCTCCCCACTCACCCTCCCCACTCACCCTCCCCAATCACCCTCCCCAATCACCCTCCCCAATCACCCTCCCCAATCACCCTCCCCACTCACCCTCCCCACTCACCCTCCCCACTCAAGCTCCCCACTCAAGCTCCCCACTCAAGCTCCCCACTCAAGCTCCCCACTCAAGCTCCCCACTCAAGCTCCCCACTCAAGCTCCCCACTCACCCTCCCCACTCACCGTCCCCACTCACAATCCCCACTCACCGTCCCCACTCACCGACCCCACTCACCGACACCACTCACCGACCCCACTCACCGTCCCCTCTCACCGTCCCCACCCTCCGTCCCCACTCACCGACCCCACTCACCGTCGCCACTCACCGTCCCCACACACCGTCCCCACTCTCCGTCCCCTCTCCCCGTCCCCTCTCCCCGTCCCCTCTCCCCGTCCCCTCTCCCCGTCCCCTCTCCCCGTCCCCACTCACCCTCCCCACTCCCCCTCCCCACTCACCCTCCCCACTCACCCTCCCCACTCACCCTCCCCACTCACCCTCCCCACTCACCCTCCCCACTCTCCGTCCCCACTCTCCGTCCCCACTCTCCGTCCCCACTCTCCGTCCCCACTCTCCGTCCCCAGTCTCCGTCCCCAGTCTCCGTCCCCACTCTCCGTCCCCACTCTCCGTCCCCACTCTCCGTCCCCACTCAGCGACCCCACTGACATTCGCCACTCACCGTCGCCACACACCGTCCCCACTCACCGTCCCCACTCTCCGTCCCCTCTCCCCGTCCCCTCTCCCCGTCCCCACTCACCCTCCCCACTCACCCTCCCCACTCACCCTCCCCACTCACCCTCCCCACTCACCGTCCCCACTCACCGTCCCCACTCACCGTCCCCACTCACCGTCCCCACTCTCCGACCCCACTCACCGTCCCCACTCACCGTCCCCTCTCCCCGTCCCCTCTCGCCGTCCCCACTCAGACTCCCCACTCAGACTCCCCACTCAGACTCAACACTCAGACTCCACACTCAGACTCCCCACTCAGAATCCCCACTCAGAATCCCCACTCCCCGTCCCCACTGACCGTCCCCACTGACCGTCCCCACTGACCGTCCCCACTGCCCGTCCCCACTGCCCGTCCCCACTGCCCATCCCCACTCAGACTCCCCACTCAGACTCCCCACTCAGACTCCCCACTCAGACTCCCCACTCAGACTCCCCACTCAGACTCCCCACTCACCGTCCCCACTCCCCTTCCCCACACCCCGTCCCCTCGCCCCGTCCCCACACCCCTTGCCTACGCCCCGTCCCCACTCCCCGCCCCCACTCCCCGACCCCACTCCCCGACCCCACTCCCCGACCCCACTCCCCGACCCCACTCCCCGACCCCACTCCCCGCCCCCAATCCCCGCCCCCAATCCCCGTCCCCACTCCCCGTCCCCACTCCCCGTCCCCACTCCCCGTCCCCACTCCCCGTCCCCACTCCCCGCCCCCACTCCCCGCCCCCACTCCCCGCCCCCACTCCCCGTCCCCACTCCCCGTCCCCACTCCCCGTCCCAACTCCCCGTCCCCCCTCCCCGACCCCCCTCCCCGACCCCCCTCCCCATCCCCACTCCCCGACCCCACTCACCGTCCCCACTCACCGTCGCCACTCACCGTCCCCACTCTCTGACCCCACTCACCGTCCCCACTCACCGTCCCCACTCACCGTCCCCACTCCCCGCCCCCACTCCCCGCCCCCACTCCCCGCCCCCACTCCCCTTCCCCACTGACCGTCCCCACTCACCGTCCCCACTCACTGTCCCCACTCTCCGACCCCACTCACCGTCGCCACTCACCGTCGCCACTCACCGTCGCCACTCACCGTCGCCACTCACCGTCC
This sequence comes from Heterodontus francisci, assembly GCF_036365525.1. Taxonomy (NCBI): domain Eukaryota; kingdom Metazoa; phylum Chordata; class Chondrichthyes; order Heterodontiformes; family Heterodontidae; genus Heterodontus; species Heterodontus francisci. Next base: position 203,335 of record NW_027141703.1, on the reverse strand, counting down.
CCACTCCCCGTCCCCAATCACAGTCCCCAATCACAGTCCCCAATCACAGTCCCCACTCTCTGCCCCCACTCTCTGACCCCACGCACCGTCGCTACTCACCGTCGCCACTCTCCGTCGCCAATCACCGTCGCCAATCACCGTAGCCAATCACCGTCCCCACTCACCGTCCCCACTCACCGTCCCCACTCTCCGACCCCACTCTCCGACCCCACTCACCGACCCCACTCCCCGTCCCCTCTCCCCGTCCCCTCTCCCCTTCCCCTCTCCCCCTCCCCGCTCACCCTCCCCGCTCACCCTCCCCGCTCCCCGTCCCCGCTCCCCGTCCCCGCTCCCCGTCCCCGCTCGCCGTCCCCGCTCGCCATCCCCGCTCCCCACCCCGCTCCCCGTCCCCGCTCACCGTCCCCGCTCACCGTCCCCGCTCACCGTCCCGCTCCCCGTCCCCGCTCCCCGTCCCTACTCACCCATCCCACTCACCCATCCCACTCACCCATCCCACTCACCCATCCCACTCACCCATCCCACTCACCCATCCCACTCACCCATCCCACTCACCCTCCCCACTCCCCACTCCCCGTCCCCACTCCCCGTCCCCACTCCCCGTCCCCACTCCCCGTCCCCACTCACCCTCCCCACTCCCCCTCCCCACTCACCCTCCCCACTCACCCTCCCCACTCACCCTCCCCACTCACCCTCCCAACTCCCCGTCCTCACTCCCCGTCCTCACTCCCCGTCCCCACTCCCCGTCCGCACACCCCGTCCCGACTCCCCGTCCCCACTCCCCGTCCCCACTCCCCGTCCCCACTCAGACTCCCCACTCAGACTCCCCACTCAGACTCCCCACTCAGACTCCCCACTCAGACTCCCCACTCAGACTTCCCACTCAGACTCCCCACTCAGACTCCCCACTCCCCACTCCCCGTCCCCACGCCCGGTCCCCACGCCCCTTCCCCACGCCCCTTCCCCACGCCCCTTCCCCACGCCCCTTCCCCACGCCCCTTCCCCACGCCCCGTCCCCACGCCCCGTCCCCACGCCCCGTCCCCACGCCCCGTCCCCACACCCCGTCCCCACTCCCCGACCCCACTCCGCGACCCACTCCGCGACCCCACACTCCGTCCCCGCTCCCCGTCCCCGCTCCACGTCCCCGCTCCCCGTCCCCGCTCCACGTCCCCGCTCCCCGTCCCCGCTCCACGTCCCCGCTCTCCGTCCCCGGCTCACCGTCCCCACTCCCCACTATCCGTCCCCACTCCCAGTCCCCACTCCCCGACCCCACACCCCGTCCCCACTCCCCATCCCCACTCCCCGTCCCCACTCGCGACTCGCCACTCCCCGTCCCCACTCCCCGTCCCCACTCCCCGTCCCCACTCCCCGTCCCCACTCTCCGTCCCCACTCACCGTCCCCCCTCACCGTCCCCACTCTCCGACCCCACTCTCCGACCCCACTCTCCGACCCCACTCTCCGACCCCACTCTCCGACCCCACTCTCCGACCCCACTCACCGTCCCCACTCTCCGACCCCACTCTCCGACCCCACTCTCCGACCCCACTCTCCGTCCCCACTCTCCGTCCCCACTCTCCGTCCCCTCTCCCCGTCCCCTCTCCCCGTCCCCTCTCCCTCCCCACTCACCCTCCCCACTCACCCTCCCCACTCACCCTCCCCACTCACCCTCCCCACTCACACTCCGCACACACCCTCCCCACTCCCCCTTCCCACTCAAGCTCCCCACTCAAGCACCCCACTCAAGCTCCCCACTCAAGCTCCCCACTCAAGCTCCCCACTCACCCTCCCCACTCACCCTCCCCAATCACCCTCCCCAATCACCCTCCCCACTCACCCTCCCCACTCACCCTCCCCACTCAAGCTCCCCACTCAAGCTCCCCACTCAAGCTCCCCACTCACCCTCCCCACTCACCCTCCCCACTCACCGTCCCCACTCACCGTCCCCACTCACCGACCCCACTCACCGACACCACTCACCGACCCCACTCACCGTCCCCTCTCACCGTCCCCACCTTCCGTCCCCACTCACCGACCCCACTCACCGTCGCCACTCACCGTCCCCACACACCGTCCCCACTCTCCGTCCCCTCTCCCCGTCCCCTCTCCCCGTCCCCTCTCCCCGTCCCCTCTCCCCGTCCCCACTCACCCTCCCCACTCCCCCTCCCCACTCACCCTCCCCACTCACCCTCCCTACTCACCCTCCCCACTCACCCTCCCCACTCACCCTCCCCACTCACCGTCCCCACTCACCCTCCCCACTCTCCGTCCCCACTCTCCGTCCCCACTCTCCGTCCCCACTCTCCGTCCCCACTCAGCGACCCCACTCACCTTCGCCACTCACCTTCGCCACTCACCTTCGCCACTCACCGTCGCCACACACCGTCCCCACTCACCGTCCCCACTCTCCGTCCCCACTCTCCGTCCCCTCGCCCCGTCCCCTCTCCCCGTCCCCACTCACCCTCCCCACTCACCCTCCCCACTCACCGTCCCCACTCACCGTCCCCACTCACCGTCCCCACTCTCCGACCCCACTCACCGTCCCCACTCACCGTCCCCTCTCCCCGTCACCTCTCCCCGTCACCTCTCCCCGTCCACACTCAGACTCCCCACTCAGACTCCCCACTCAGACTCCCCACTCAGACTCCCCACTCAGACTCCCCACTCAGACTCCCCACTCAGACTCCCCACTCAGACTCCCCACTCAGAATCCCCACTCCCCGTCCCCACTGCCCGTCCCCACTCCACGTCCCCACTCAGACTCCCCACTCAGACTCCCCACTCAGACTCCCCACTCAGACTCCCCACTCAGACTCCCCACTCAGACTCCCCACTCAGACTCCCCACTCAGACTCCCCACTCAGACTCCCCACTCAGAATCCCCACTCCCCGTCCCCACTGCCCGTCCCCACTCCACGTCCCCACTCAGACTCCCCACTCAGACTCCCCACTCAGACTCCCCACTCAGACTCCCCACTCAGACTCCCCACTCAGACTCCCCACTCACCGTCCCCACTCACCGTCCCCACTCCCCGTCCCCACTCCCCGTCCCCACTCCCCTTCCCCACTCCCCTTCCCCACACCCCGTCCCCTCGCCCCGTCCCCACACCCCTTGCCTACGCCCCGTCCCCACTCCCCGCCCCCACTCCCCGACCCCACTCCCCGACCCCACGCCCCGACCCCACTCCCCGACCCCACTCCCCGACCCCACTCCCCGACCCCACTCCCCGACCCCACTCCCCGACCCCACTCCACGACCCCACTCCCCGCCCCCACTCCCCGCCCCCAATCCCCGCCCCCAATCCCCGTCCCCACTCCCCGTCCCCACTCCCCGTCCCCACTCCCTGTCCCCACTCCCCGCCCCCACTCCCCGCCCCCACTCCCCGTCCCCACTCCCCGTCCCAACTCCCCGACCCCCCTCCCCGACCCCACTCCCTGACCCCACTCACCGTCCCCACTCACCGTCCCCACTCACCGTCCCCACTCTCTGACCCCACTCACCGTCCCCACTGACAGTCCCCACTCCCCGCCCCCACTCCCCGTCCCCAATCCCCGTCCCCACTCCCCGTCCCCACTCCCCGACCCCACTCATCGTCCCCACTCACCGTCCCCACTCACCGTCCCCACTCTCCGACCCCACTCACCGTCGCCACTCACCGTCGCCACTCACCGTCGCCACGCCCCGTCCCCACGCCCCGTCCCCACACCCCGTCCCCACTCCCCGACCCCACTCCGCGACCCACTCCGCGACCCCACACTCCGTCCCCGCTCCCCGTCCCCGCTCCACGTCCCCGCTCCCCGTCCCCGCTCCACGTCCCCGCTCTCCGTCCCCGGCTCACCGTCCCCACTCCCCACTCCCCGTCCCCACTCCCAGTCCCCACTCCCCGACCCCACACCCCGTCCCCACTCCCCATCCCCACTCCCCGTCCCCACTCGCGACTCGCCACTCCCCGTCCCCACTCCGCGTCCCCACTCCCCGTCCCCACTCCCCGTCCCCACTCTCCGTCCCCACTCTCCGTCCCCACTCTCCGTCCCCACTCACCGTCCCCCCTCACCGTTCCCACTCTCCGACCCCACTCTCCGACCCCACTCTCCGACCCCACTCTCCGACCCCACTCTCCGACCCCACTCACCGTCCCCACTCTCCGACCCCACTCTCCGACCCCACTCTCCGACCACACTCTCCGACCCCACTCACCGTCCCCACTCTCCGTCCCCACTCTCCGTCCCCACTCTCCGTCCCCACTCTCCGTCCCCTCTCCCCGTCCCCTCTCCCCGTCCCCTCTCCCTCCCCACTAACCCTCCCCACTCACCCTCCCCACTCACCCTCCCCACTCACCCTCCCCACTCACCCTCCGCACACACCCTCCCCACTCCCCCTCCCCACTCAAGCTCCCCACTCAAGCACCCCACTCAAGCTCCCCACTCAAGCTCCCCACTCAAGCTCCCCACTCAAGCTCCCCACTCACCCTCCCCACTCACCCTCCCCACTCACCCTCCCCACTCACCCTCCCCAATCACCCTCCCCAATCACCCTCCCCAATCACCCTCCCCAATCACCCTCCCCACTCACCCTCCCCACTCACCCTCCCCACTCAAGCTCCCCACTCAAGCTCCCCACTCAAGCTCCCCACTCAAGCTCCCCACTCACCCTCCCCACTCACCGTCCCCACTCACCGTCCCCACTCACCGACCCCACTCACCGACACCACTCACCGACCCCACTCACCGTCCCCTCTCACCGTCCCCACCCTCCGTCCCCACTCACCGACCCCACTCACCGTCGCCACTTACCGTCCCCACACACCGTCCCCACTCTCCGTCCCCTCTCCCGTCCCCTCTCCCCGTCCCCTTTCCCCGTCCCCTCTCCCCGTCCCCACTCACCCTCCCCACTCCCCCTCCCCACTCACCCTCCCCACTCACCCTCCCCACTCACCCTCCCCACTCACCCTCCCCACTCACCCTCCCCACTCTCCTTCCCCACTCCCCTTCCCCACACCCCGTCCCCTCGCCCCGTCCCCACACCCCTTGCCTACGCCCCTTCCCCACTCACCGCCCCCACTCCCCGACCCCACTCCCCGACCCCACTCCCCGACACCACTCCCCGACCCCACTCCCCGACCCCACTCCCCCACCCCACTCCCCGCCCCCAATCCCCGCCCCCAATCCCCGTCCCCACTCCCCGTCCCCACTCCCCGTCCCCACTCCCCGTCCCCACTCCCCGCCCCCACTCCCCGCCCCCACTCCCCGCCCCCACTCCCCGCCCCCACTCCCGCCCCCACTCCCGCCCCCACTCCCCGCCCCCACTCCCCGCCCCCACTCCCCGCCCCCACTCCCCGCCCCCACTCCCCGTCCCCACTCCCCGTCCCCACTCCCCGTCCCCACTCCCCGTCCCAACTCCCCGACCCCCCTCCCCGACCCCACTCCCCGACCCCACTCACCGTCCCCACTCACCGTCCCCACTCACCGTCCCCACTCACCGTCCCCACTCACCGTCCCCACTCTCGGACCCCACTCACCGTCCCCACTCACCGTCCCCACTCACAGTCCCCACTCCCCGCCCCCACTCCCCGCCCCCACTCCCCGCCCCCACTCCCCGTCCCCAATCCCCGTCCCCAATCCCCGTCCCCACTCCCCGTCCCCACTCCCCGACCCCACTCACCGTCCCCACTCACCGTCCCCACTCACCGTCCCCACTCTCCGACCCCACTCAACGTCGCCACTCACCGTCGCCACTCACCGTCGCCACTCACCGTCGCCACTCACCGTCCCCACTCCCCGTCCCCAATCACAGTCCCCAATCACAGTCCCTACTCTCTGCCCCCACTCTCTGACCCCACGCACCGTCGCTACTCACCGTCGCCACTCTCCGTCGCCACTCTCCGTCGCCAATCACCGTCGCCAATCACCGTAGCCAATCACCGTAGCCACTCACCGTCCCCACTCACCGTCCCCACTCACCGTCCCCACTCACCGTCCCCACTCACCGTCGCCACTCCCCGTCGCGACTCACCATAGCCACTCTCTGCCCCCACTCTCTTCCCCCACTCTCTGACCCCACTCTCTGACCCCACTCCCCGTCCCCACTCACCGTCCCCACTCACCGACCCCACTCACCGTCGCCACTCACCGTCGCCACTCACCGTCGCCACTCACCGTCGCCACTCACCGTCCCCACTCACCATCCCCACTCACCGTCCCCACTCTCCGACCCCACTCTCCGACCCCACTCACCGACCCCACTCCCCGTCCCCTCTCCCCCTCCCCTCTCCCCCTCCCCGCTCACCCTCCCCGCTCACCCTCCCCGCTCACCCTCCCCGCTCCCCGTCCCCGCTCCCCGTCCCCGCTCGCCGTCCCCGCTCACCACCCCGCTCCCCGTCCCCGCTCACCGTCCCCGCTCCCCGTCCCCGCTCCCCGTCCCCACTCCCCCATCCCACTCACCCATCCCACTCACCCATCCCACTCACCCATCCCACTCACCCATCCCACTCACCCTCCCCACTCCCCACTCCCCGTCCCCACTCCCCGTCCCCACTCCCCGTCCCCACTCCCCGTCCCGACTCCCCGTCCCGACTCCCCCTCCCCACTCACCCTCCCCACTCACCCTCCCCACTCACCCTCCCCACTCCCCGTCCTCACTCCCCGTCCCCACTCCCCGTCCTCACTCCCCGTCCCCACTCCCCGTCCGCACTCCCCGTCCGCACTCCCCGTCCCCACTCCCCGTTTCCACAACCCGTCCCCACTCCCCGTCCCCACTCCCCGTCCCCACTCCCCGTCCCCACTCCCCGTCCCCACTCAGACTCCCCACTCAGACTTCCCACTCAGACTCCCCACTCAGACTCCCCACTCCCCACTCCCCGTCCCCACTCCCCGTCCCCACGCCCGGTCCCCACGCCCCTTCCCCACGCCCAGTCCCCACGCCCCGTCCCCACACCCCGTCCCCACTCCCCGACCCCTCTCCGCGACCCACTCCGCGACCCCACACTCCGTCCCCGCTCCCCATCCCCGCTCCACGTCCCCGCTCCCCGTCCCCGCTCCACGTCCCCGCTCTCCGTCCCCGGCTCACCGTCCCCACTCCCCACTCCCCGTCCCCACTCCCCGTCCCCACTCCCTGTCCCCACTCACCGTAGCCACTCACCGTCCACACTCCCCGTCCCCACTCCCCGTCCCCACTCACCGTCCCCACTCCCCGCCCCCACCCCCCGCCCGCACCCCCCGCCCCCACCCACCATCCCCACTCCCCGCCCCCAATAACCGTCCCCACTCCCCGTCCCCACTCCCCGTCCCCACTCCCCGACCCCACTCCCCGACCCCACTCCCCGTCCCCTCTCTCCGTCCCCTCTCTCCGTCCCCTCTCCCCGTCCCCTCTCCCCGTCCCCACCCCCCGCCCCCACCCACCGTTCCCACTCACCGCCCAAAATAACCGTCCCCGCTCTCCGTCCCCACTCTCCGTCCCCACTCCCCGTCCCCACTCACCGTCCCCACTCACCGTCCCCACTCTCCGTCCCCACTCACCGTCCCCACTCTCCGTCCCCACTCTCCGTCCCCACTCTCCGTCCCCACTCTCCGACCCCACTCTCCGGCCCCACTCCCCGACCCCACTCCCCGACCCCACTCCCCGCCCCCACTCCCCGTCCCCACTCCCCGTCCCCACTCCCCGTCCCCACTCACCCTCCCCACTCACCCTCCCCACTCACCCTCCCCACTCACCCTCCCCACTCACCCTCCCCACTCACCCTCCCCACTCACCCTCCCCACTCCCCACTCCCCGTCCCCACTCCCCGTCCCCACTCCCCGTCCCCACTCCCCGTCCCCACTCCCCGTCCCCACTCAGACTCCCCACTCAGCCTTCCCTCTCAGACTCCCCACTCAGACTCCCCACTCCCCGTCCCCACTGCCCGTCCCCACTCCCCGTCCCCACTCCCCGTCCCCACTCCCCGTCCCCACGCCCGGTCCCCACGCCCCTTCCCCACGCCACGACCCCACGCCCCGTCCCCACACCCCGTCCCCAATCCGCGACCCCACTCCGCGACCCCACACTCCGTCCCCGCTCCCCGTCCCCGCTCCACGTCCCCGCTCCCCGTCCCCGCTCCCCGTCCCCGGCTCACCGTCCCCACTCACCCTCCCCACTCACCCTCCCCACTCACCCTCCCCACTCACCCTCCCCACTCACCCTCCCCACTCCCCACTCCCCGTCCCCACTCCCCGTCCCCACTCCCCGTCCCCACTCCCCGTCCCCACTCCCCGTAGCCACTCCCCGTAGCCACTCCCCGTCCCCACTCCCCGTCCCCACTCCCCGTCCCCTATCTCCGTCCCCTCTCTCCGTCCCCTCTCCCCTTCCCCTCTCCCCGTCCCCTCTCCCCGTCCCCTCTCCCCGTCCCCTCTCCCCGTCCCCGCTCCCCGTCCCCGCTCCCCGTCCCCGCTCCCCGTCCCCGCTCCCCGCCCCCATCCCCCGCCCGCACCCCCCGCCCCCACCCACCGTCCCCACTCCCCGCCCCCAATAACCGTCCCCACTCCCCGTCCCCACTCCCCGTCCCCACTCCCCGTCCCCACTCACCGTCCCCACTCACCGTCCCCACTCCCCGTCCCCACTCCCCGTCCCCACTCACCGTCCCCACTCACCCTCCCCACTCACCCTCCCCACTAACCCTTCCCACTCCTCACTCCCCGTCCCCACTCCCCGTCCCCACTCCCCGTCCCCACTCCCCGTCCCCACTCTCCGTCCCCACTCTCCGACCCCACTCTCCGACCCCACTCCCCGACCCCACTCCCCGACCCCACTCCCCGACCCCACTCCCCGACCCCACTCCCCGCCCCCACTCCCCGTCCACACTCCCCGTCCCCACTCCCCGTCCCCACTCACCCTCCCCACTCACCCTCCCCACTCACCCTCCCCACTCACCCTCCCCACTCACCCTCCCCACTCAGCCTCCCCACTCACCCTCCCCACTCACCCTCCCCACTCCCCACTCCCCGTCCCCACTCCCCGTCCCCACTCCCCTTCCCCACTCCCCGTCCCCACTCCCCGTCCCCACTCCCCGTCCCCACTCAGACTCCCCACTCAGACTCCCCACTCAGACTCCCCTCTCAGACTCCCCACTCAGACTCCCCACTGCCCGTCCCCACTGCCCGTCCCCACTCCCCGTCCCCACTCCCCGTCCCCACTCCCCGTCCCCACTCCCCGTCCCCACTCCCCGTCCCCACGCCCGGACCCCACGCCCCTTCCCCACGCCACGACCCCACGCCCCGTCCCCACGTCCCCGTCCCCAATCCGCGACCCCACTCCGCGACCCCACACTCCGTCCCCGCTCCCCGTCCCCGCTCCACGTCCCCGCTCCCCGTCCCCGCTCCCCGTCCCCGGCTCACCGTCCCCACTCACCCTCCCCACTCACCCTCCCCACTCACCCTCCCCACTCACCCTCCCCACTCACCCTCCCCACTCACCCTCCCCACTCCCCACTCCCCGTCCCCACTCCCCGTCCCCACTCCCCGTAGCCACTCCCCACCCCCACTCCCCGTCCCCACTCCCCGTCCCCACTCCCCGTCCCCTATCTCCGTCCCCTCTCTCCGTCCCCTCTCCCCGTCCCCGCTCCCCGTCCCCGCTCCCTGTCCCCGCTCCCCGTCCCCGCTCCCCGCCCCCATCCCCCGCCCCCATCCCCCGCCCGCACCCCCCGCCCCCACCCACCGTCCCCACTCCCCGCCCCCAATAACCGTCCCCACTCCCCGTCCCCACTCCCCGTCCCCACTCACCGTCCCCACTCACCGTCCCCACTCCCAGTCCCCACTCCCCGTCCCCACTCCCCGTCCCCACTCACCCTCCCCACTCACCCTCCCCACTCACCCTCCCCACTCACCCTCCCCACTCACCCTTCCCACTCCCCACTCCCCGTCCCCACTCCCCGTCCCCACTCCCCGTCCCCACTCCCCGTCCCCACTCCCCGTCCCCACTCCCCGACCCCACTCCCCGACCCCACTCCCCGTCCCCTCTCTCCGTCCCCTCTCTCCGTCCCCTCTCCCCGTCCCCTCTCCCCGTCCCCTCTCCCCGTCCCCTCTCCCCGTCCCCTCTCCCCGTCCCCACTCCCCGTCCCCACTCACCTTCCCCACTCACCTTCCTCACTCACCGTCCCCACTCACCGTCCCCACTCACCGTCCCCACTCACCGTCCCCACTCTCCGACCCCACTCTCCGACCCCACTCTCCGACCCCACTCTCCGACCCCTCTCACCCTCCCCACTCACCCTTCCCACTCCCCACTCCCCGTCCCCACTCCCCGTCCCCACTCCCCGTCCCCACTCCCCGTCCGCACTCCCCGACCCCACTCTCCGTCCCCTCTCCCCGTCCCCTCTCCAGTCCCCTCTCCCCGTCCCCTCTCCCCGTCCCCACTCCCCGTCCCCACTCCCCGTCCCCACTCCCCGTCCCCACTCACCGTCCCCACTCACCTTCGCCACTCACCTTCGCCACTCACCTTCGCCACTCACCGTCCCCACTCACCGTCCCCACTCACCGTCCCCACTCTCCGACCCCACTCTCCGTCCCCTCTCCCCCTCCCCTCTCCCCTCCCCTCTCCCCCTCCCCTCTCCGCCTCCCCTCTCCCCCTCCCCTCTCCCCCTCCCAACTGCCCCTCCCCACTGCCCCTCCCCACTGCCCCTCCCCACTGCCCCTCCCCACTCACCGTCGCCAATCACCGTCGCCAATCACCGTTCCCACTCTCCGTCCCCACTCTCCGTCCCCACTCTCCGTCCCCACTCCCCGTCGTCACTCACGGTAGCCACTCACCGTCCCCACTCTCCGACCCCACTCTCCGACCCCACTCGCCGTCCCCACCCGCCGTCCCCACCCGCCGTCCCCACCCGCCGTCCCCACTCCCCGTCCCCACTCCCCGTCCCCTCTCCCCGTCCCCACTCCCTGTCAACACTCCCCGTCAACATTCCCCGTCAACATTCCCCGTCCCCACTCCCCGTCCCCACTCACCCTCCCCACTCACCCTCCCCACTCACCCTCCCCACTCACCCTCCCCACTCACCGTCCCCACTTCCCGTCCCCACTCAGACTCCCCACTCAGACTCCCCACTCAGACTCCCCACTCAGACTCCCCACTCAGACTCCCCACTCAGACTCCCCACTCAGACTCCCCACTCAGACTCCCCACTCAGACTCCCCACTCGCCGTCCACACTCCCCGTGCCCACGCCCCGTGCCCACACCCCGTCCCCACGCCCCGTCCCCACGCCCCGTCCCCACGCCCCGTCCCCACTCCCCGTCCCAACGCCCCGTCCCCACGCCCCGTCCCCACTCCCCGTCCCCACGCTCCGTCCCCAATCCCCGTCCCCCCTCCCCGTCCCCCCTCCCCGTCCCCCCTCCCCGTCCCCCCTCCCCGTCCCCCCTCCCCGTCCCCCTCCCCGTCACCCCTCCCCGTCCCCACACCCCGACCCCACTCCCCGACCCCACACCCCGTCCCCACACCCCGTCCCCACACCCCGTCCCCACACCCCGTCCCCACACCCCGTCCCCACACCCCGTCCCCACACCCCGTCCCCACACCCCCTCCCCACACCCCGTCCCCACACCCCGTCCCCACACCCCGTCCCCACTCCCCGTCCCCACTCCCCGTCCCCACTCCCCGTCCCCACTCACCCTCCCCACTCACCCTCCCCACTCACCCTCCCCACTCCCCACTCCCCGTCCCCACTCCCCGTCCCCACTCCCCGTCCCCACTCACCGTCCCCACTCACCGTCCCCACTCACCGTCGCGACTCACCATAGCCACTCACTGCCCCCACTCTCTGCCACCACTCTCTGACCCCACTCCCCGTCCCCACTCACCATCCCCACTCACCGACCCCACTCACCGTCGCCACTCACCGTCGCCACTCACCGTCGCCACTCACCGTCGCCACTCTCCGACCCCACTCTCCGACCCCACTCCCCGTCCCCTCTCCCCCTCCCCTCTCCCCTCCCCTCTCCCTCTCCCCGCTCACCCTCCCCGCTCACCCTCCCCGCTCCCCGTCCCCGCTCCCCGTCCCCGCTCCCCGTCCCCGCTCGCCGTCCCCGCTCCCCACCCCGCTCACCGTCCCCACTCCCCGTCCCCACTCACCCATCCCACTCACCCATCCCACTCACCCTCCCCACTCCCCACTCCCCGTCCCCACTCCCCATCCCCACTCCCCGTCCCCACTCCCCGTCCCCACTCCCCGTCCCCACTCCCCCTCCCCACTCCCCCTCCCCACTCACCCTCCCCACTCACCCTCCCCACTCACCCTCCCCACTCACCCTCCCCACTCCCCACTCCCCGTCCCCACTCCCCGTCCCCACTCCCCGTCCCCACTCCCCGTCCCCACTCCCCGTCCCCACTCCCCGTCCCCACTCCCCGTCCCCACTCAGACTCCCCACTCAGACTTCCCACTCCCCACTCCCCGTCCCCATGCCCGGTCCCCACGCCCCTTCCCCACGCCCCTTCCCCACGCCCCGTCCCCACGCCCCGTCCCCACGCCCCGTCCCCACGCCCCGTCCCCACGCCCCGTCCCCACTCCCCGACCCCACACTCCGTCCCCGCTCCCCGTCCCCGCTCCACGTCCCCGCTCCCCGTCCCCGCTCCCCGTCCCCGCTCTCCGTCCCTGGATCACCGTCCCCACTCCCCACTCCCCGTCCCCACTCCCCGTCCCCACTCCCCGTCCCCACTCCCCGTCCCCACTCACCGTAGCCACTCCCCGTCCCCACTCCCTGGCCCCACTCCCCGGCCCCACTCACCGTCCCCACTCACCGTCCCCTCTCTCCGTCCCCTCTCTCCGTCCCCTCTCCCCGTCCCCTCTCTCCGTCCCCTCTCTCCGTCCCCTCTCTCCCTCCCCTCTCTCCGTCCCCTCTCTCCGTCCCCTCTCTCCGTCCCCTCTCCCCGTCCCCGCTCCCCGTCCCGACTCACCGTAGCCACTCACTGTCCCCACTCCCCGCCCCCAACCCCCACCCGCACCCCCAGCCCCCACCCACCGTCCCCACTCCCCGCCCCCAATAACCGTCCCCACTCCCCGTCCCCACTCCCCGTCCCCACTCCCCGTCCCCACTCCCCGACCCCACTCCCCGACCCCACTCCCCGTCCCCTCTCTCCGTCCCCTCTCTCCGTCCCCTCTCCCCGTCCCCTCTCCCCGCCCCCACCCACCGTCCCCTCTCCCCGCCCCCACCCACCGTCCCCACTCACCGCCCCCAATAACCGTCCCCGCTCTCCGTCCCCACTCTCCGTCCCCACTCCCCGTCCCCACTCACCGTAGCCACTCACCGTCCCCACTCACCGTCCCCACTCTCCATCCCCACTCTCCGTCCCCACTCTCCGTCCCCACTCTCCGTCCCCACTCTCCGACCCCACTCTCCGACCCCACTCTCCGACCCCACTCTCCGACCCCACTCTCTGACCCCACTCCCCGTCCCCACTCCCCGACCCCACTCCCCGCCCCCACTCCCCGCCCCCACTTCCCGCCCCCACTCCCCGCCCCCACTCCCCGCCCCCACTCAGCGTCCCCACTCCCCGTCCCCACTCCCCGTCCCCACTCCCCGTCCCCACTCAGACTCCCCACTCAGACTCCCCACTCAGACTTCCCACTCCCCACTCCCCGTCCCCATGCCCGGTCCCCACGCCCCTTCCCCACGCCCCTTCCCCACGCCCCTTCCCCACGCCCCTTCCCCACGCCCCGTCCCCACGCCCCGTCCCCACGCCCCGTCCCCACTCCCCGACCCCACACTACGTCCCCGCTCCCCGTCCCCGCACCACGTCGCCGCTCCCCGTCCCCGCTCCCCGTCCCCGCTCTCCGTCCCTGGCTCACCGTCCCCACTCCCCACTCCCCGTCCCCACTCCCCGTCCCCACTCCCCGTCCCCACTCCCCGTCCCCACTCCCCGTCCCCACTCACCGTAGCCACTCCCCGTCCCCACTCCCCGGCCCCACTCCCCGGCCCCACTCACCGTCCCCACTCACCGTCCCCTCTCTCCGTCCCCTCTCCCCGTCCCCTCTCTCCGTCCCCTCTCTCCTTCCCCTCTCTCCGTCCCCTCTCTCCGTCCCCTCTCTCCGTCCCCTCTCTCCGTCCCCTCTCCCCGTCCCCGCTCCCCGTCCCCACTCACCGTAGCCACTCACTGTCCCCACTCCCCGCCCCCAACCCCCACCCGCACCCCCCGCCCCCACCCACCGTCCCCACTCCCCGCCCCCAATAACCGTCCCCACTCCCCGTCCCCACTCCCCGTCCCCACTCCCCGTCCCCACTCCCCGTCCCCACTCCCCGACCCCACTCCCCGACCCCACTCCCCGTCCCCTCTCTCCGTCCCCTCTCTCCGTCCCCTCTCCCCGTCCCCTCTCCCCGCCCCCACCCACCGTCCCCACTCACCGCCCCCAATAACCGTCCCCGCTCTCCGTCCCCACTCTCCGTCCCCACTCCCCGTCCCCACTCACCGTAGCCACTCACCGTCCCCACTCACCGTCCCCACTCACCGTCCCCACTCTCCGTCCCCACTCTCCGTCCCCACTCTCCGTCCCCACTCTCCGTCCCCACTCTCCGACCCCACTCTCCGACCCCACTCTCCGACCCCACTCTCCGACCCCACTCTCCGTCCCCACTCCCCGACCCCACTCCCCGACCCCACTCCCCGCCCCCACTCCCCGCCCCCACTTCCCGCCCCCACTCCCCGCCCCCACTCCCCGCCCCCACTCAGCGTCCCCACTCCCCGTCCCCACTCCCCGACCCCACTCCCCGCCCCCACTCCCCGCCTCCACTCCCCGCCCCCACTCCCCGCCCCCACTCCCCGCCCCCACTCCCCGTCCCCACTCACCGTCCCCACTCACCGTCCCCACTCTCCGACCCCACTCACCGTCGCCACTCCCCGACCCCCCTCCCCACTCCCCGACCCCCCTCCCCGTCCCCACTCCCCGTCCCCACTCCCCGTCCCCACTCCCCGTCCCCAATCAACGTCCCCACTCTCCGCCCCCACTCTCCGACCCCACTCAACGTCCCCACTCCCAGTCCCCACTCCCCGTCCCAACTCACCGTCGCCAATCACCGTCGCCGATCACCCTCCCCGCTCCCCCTCCCCGCTCCCCCTCCCCGCTCACCCTCCCCGCTCCCCCTCCCCGCTCCCCCTCCCCGCTCCCCCTCCCCGCTCCCCCGCCCCGCTCACCCTCCCCGCTCACCCTCCCAGCTCATACTCCCCGCTCACCCTCCCCGCTCACCCTCCCCGCTCTCCGTCCCCGCTCCCCATCCCCGCTCCCCGTCCCCGCTCCCCATCCCCGGCTCACCCTCCCCACTCACCCTCCCCACTCACCCTCCCCACTCCCCACTCCCCGTCCCCACTCCCCGTCCGCAATCCCCGTCCCCACTCCCCGTAGCCACTCCCCGTAGCCACTCCCCTTCCCCACTCCCCGTCCCCACTCCCCGTCCCCTCTCCCCGTCCCCTCTCCCCGTCCCCTCTCCCCGTCCCCTCTCCCCGTCCCCGCCCCCCGCCCGCACCCCCCGCCCCCACCCACCGTCCCCACTCCCCGCCCCCAATAACCGTCCCCACTCCCCGTCCCCACTCCCCGTCCCCACTCCCCGTCCCCACTCCCCGTCCCCACTCACCATCCCCACTCACCCTCCCCACTCCCCGTCCCCACTCACCCTCCCCACTCACCCTCCCCACTCACCCTCCCCACTCACCCTCCCCACTCACCCTTCCCACTCACCCTTCCCACTCCCCACTACCCATCCCCACTCCCCGTCCCCACTCCCCGTCCCCACTCCCCGTCCCCTCTCCCCGTCCCCTCTCCCCGTCCCCTCTCCCCGTCCCCTCTCCCCGTCCCCTCTCCCCGTCCCCACTCCCCGTCCCCACTCCCCGTCCCCACTCACCTTCGCCACTCACCTTCGCCACTCACCTTCGCCACTCACCGTCCCCACTCACCGTCCCCACTCACCGTCCCCACTCTCCGACCCCACTCTCCGACCCCACTCTCCGACCCCACTCTCCGACCCCACTCTCCGACCCCACTCTCCGACCCCACTCACCCTCCCCACTCACCCTCCCCACTCCCCACTCCCCGTCCCCACTCCCCGTCCCCACTCCCCGACCCCACTCGCCGTCCCCACTCCCCGACCCCACTCCCCGTCCCCTCTCCCCGTCCCCTCTCCCCGTCCCCTCTCCCCGTCCCCTCTCCCCGTCCCCACTCCCCGTCCCCACTCACCTTCGCCACTCACCTTCGCCACTCACCTTCGCCACTCAACTTCGCCACTCACCGTCCCCACTCACCGTCCCCACTCACCGTCCCCACTCACCGTCCCCACTCTCCGACCCCACTCTCCGACCCCACTCACAGTCCCCTCTCCCCGTCCCCTCTCCCCGTCCCCTCTCCCCCTCCCCTCTCCCCCTCCCCTCTCCCCCTCCCCACTCTCCCTCCCCACTGCCCCTCCCCACTGCCCCTCCCCACTCACCGTCGCCAATCACCGTCGCCAATCTCCGTCCCCACTCTCCGTCCCCACTCTCCGTCCCCACTCTCCGTCCCCACTCCCCGTCCCCACTCCCCGTCGTCACTCCCCGTCGTCACTCACGGTAGCCACTCACCGTCCCCACTCTCCGACCCCACTCGCCGTCCCCACCCGCCGTCCCCACCCGCCGTCCCCACCCGCCGTCCCCACCCGCCGTCCTCACCCGCCGTCCCCACCCGCCGTCCCCACTCCCCGTCCCCACTCCCCGTCCCCACTCCCCGTCCCCACTCCCCGACAACACTCCCCGTCAACACTCCCCATCAACACTCCCCGTCAACAGTCCCCGTCCCCACTCCCCGTCCCCACTCACCCTCCCCACTCACCCTCCCCTCTCCCCCTCCCCTCTCCCCCTCCCCACTCTCCCTCCCCACTGCCCCTCCCCACTCACCCTCCCCACTCACCCTCCCCACTCACCCTCCCCACTCACCCTCCCCACTCCCCGTCCCCACTCAGACTCCCCACTCAGACTCCCCACTCAGACTCCCCACTCAGAATCCCCACTCAGAATCCCCACTCAGAATCCCCACTCAGAATCCCCACTCAGAATCCCCACTCAGAATCCCCACTCAGACTCCCCACTCAGACTCCCCACTCAGACTCCCCACTCACCCTCCCCACTCCCCACTCCCCGTCCCCACTCCCCGTCCCCACTCCCCGTCCCCACTCCCCGTCCCCACTCCCCGTCCCCACTCTCCGACCCCACTCACCGTCGCCACTCACCGTCGCCACTCACCGTCGCCACTCCGTCGCCTCTCACCGTCGCCACTCACCGTCCCCACTCTCCGACCCCACTCACCGACCCCACTCCCCGTCCCCTCTCCCCCTCCCCTCTCCCCCTCCCCGCTCACCCTCCCCGCTCACCCTCCCCGCTCACCCTCCCCGCTCAACCTCCCCGCTCACCCTCCCCGCTCACCCTCCCCGCTCCCCGTCCCCGCTCCCCGTCCCCACTCCCCGTCCCCGCTCCCCGTCCCCGCTCCCCGTCCCCGTCCCCGCTCCCCGTCCCCACTCACCGTCCCCACTCACCGTCCCCACTCCCCGTCCCCACTCACCCATCCCACTCACCAATCCCACTCACCCTCCCCACTCCCCACTCCCCGTCCCCACTCCCCGTCCCCACTCCCCATCCCCACTCCCCGGCCCCACTCCCCGTCCCCACTCCCCGTCCCCACTCACCCTCCCCACTCACCCTCCCCACTCACCCTCCCCACTCACCCTCCCCACTCCCCACTCCCCGTCCCCACTCCCCGTCCCCACTCCCCGTCCCCACTCCCCGTCCCCACTCCCCGTCCCCACTCAGACTCCCCACTCAGACTCCCCACTCAGACTCCCCACTCAGACTCCCCACTCAGACTCCCCACTCCCCGTCCCCACGCCCGGTCCCCACGCCCGGTCCCCACGCCCGGTCCCCACGCCCCTTCCCCACGCCCCTTCCCCACGCCCCGTCCCCACGTCCCGTCCCCACACCCCGTCCCCACTCCCCGACCCCACTCCACGACCCCACACTCCGTCCCCGCTCCCCGTCCCCGCTCCACGTCCCCGCACCCCGTCCCCGGCTCACCGTCCCCACTCCCCACTCCCCGTCCCCACTCCCCGTCCCCACTCCCCGTCCCCACTCCCCGTCCCCACTCACCGTCCCCACTCACCGTCCCCTCTCCCCGTCCCCGCTCCCCGTCCCCACTCACCGTAGCCACTCACCGTCCCCACTCCCCGCCCCCACCCCCCGCCCGCAATCCCCGCCCCCACCCACCGTCCCCACTCCCCGCCCCCACTCCCCGTCCCCACTCCCCGTCCCCACTCCCCGTCCCCACTCACCGTCCCCACTCACCGTCCCCTCTCCCCGTCCCCGCTCCCCGTCCCCACTCACCGTAGCCACTCACCGTCCCCACTCCCCGCCCCCACCCCCCGCCCGCAATCCCCGCCCCCACCCACCGTCCCCACTCCCCGACCCCACTCCCCGTCCCCTCTCTCCGTCCCCTCTCCCCGTCCCCTCTCCCCGTCCCCACCCCCCGCCCCCACCCCCCGCCCCCACCCACCGTCCCCACTCACCGCCCCCAATAACCGTCCCCGCTCTCCGTCCCCACTCTCCGTCCCCACTCCCCGTCCGCACTCCCCGTCCCCACTCACCGTAGCCACTCTCCGTCCCCACTCACCGTCCCCGCTCTCCGTCCCCGCTCTCCGTCCCCGCTCCCGCTCTCCGTCCCCACTCTCCGTCCCCACTCTCCGTCCCCACTCTCCGTCCCCACTCTCCGTCCCCACTCTCTGTCCCCACTCTCCGACCCCACTCTCCGACCCCACTCTCCATCCCCACTCCCCGACCCCACTCCCCGACCCCACTCCCCGCCCCCACTCCCCGTCCCCACTCCCCGTCCCCACTCCCCGTCCCCACTCGCCGTCCCCACTCCCAGTCCCCACTCCCCGTCCCCACTCCCCGTCCCCACTCCCCGTCAACACTCCCCGTCAACTCTCCCCGTCAACAGTCCCCGTCCCCACTCCCCGTCCCCACTCACCCTCCCCACTCACCCTCCCCACTCACCCTCCCCTCTCCCCCTCCCCACTCTCCCTCCCCACTGCCCCTCCCCACTCACCCTCCCCACTCACCCTCCCCACTCACCCTCCCCACTCCCCGTCCCCACTCAGACTCCCCACTCAGACTCCCCACTCAGAATCCCCACTCAGAATCCCCACTCAGAATCCCCACTCAGAATCCCCACTCAGAATCCCCACTCAGAATCCCCACTCAGACTCACCACTCAGACTCCCCACTCAGACTCCCCACTCAGACTCCCCACTCACCCTGCCCACTCCCCACTCCCCGTCCCCACTCCCCGTCCCCACTCACCGTCCCCACTCACCGTCCCCACTCACCGACCCCACTCACCGTCGCCACTCACCGTCGCCACTCACCGTCGCCACTCACCGTCCCCACTCACCGTCCCCACTCTCCGACCCCACTCACCGACCCCACTCCCCGTCCCCTCTCCACCTCCCCTCTCCCCCTCCCCGCTCACCCTCCCCGCTCACCCTCCCCGCTCAACCTCCCCGCTCACCCTCCCCGCTCACCCTCCCCGCTCACCCTCCCCGCTCACCCTCCCCGCTCCCCGTCCCCGCTCCCCTTCCCCGCTCCCCGTCCCCGCTCCCCGTCCCCACTCACCGTCCCCACTCACCGTCCCCACTCCCCGTCCCCACTCACCCATCCCACTCACCCATCCCACTCACCCTCCCCACTCCCCACTCCCCGTCCCCACTCCCCGTCCCCACTCCCCGTCCCCACTCCCCGTCCCCACTCACCCTCCCCACTCACCCTCCCCACTCACCCTCCCCACTCACCCTCCCCACTCACCCTCCCCACTCACCCTCCCCACTCCCCACTCCCCGTCCCCACTCCCCGTCCCCACTCCCCGTCCCCACTCCCCGTCCCCACTCAGACTCCCCACTCAGACTCCCCACTCAGACTCCCCACTCAGACTCCCCAATCAGACTCCCCACTCCCCGTCCCCACGCCCGGTCCCCTCGCCCCTTCCCCACGCCCCTTCCCCACGCCCCTTCCCCACGCCCCGTCCCCACGCCCCGTCCCCACACCCCGTCCCCACTCCCCGACCCCACTCCGCGACCCCACACTCCGTCCCCGCTCCCCGACCCCGCTCCACGTCCCCGCTCCCCGTCCCCGGCTCACCGTCCCCACTCCCCACTCCCCGTCCCCACTCCCCGTCCCCACTCCCTGTCCCCACTCACCGTAGCCACTCACCGTAGCCACTCCCCGTCCCCACTCCCCGTCCCCACTCACCGTCCCCTCTCTCCGTCCCCTCTCTCCGTCCCCTCTCTCCGTCCCCTCTCTCCGTCCCCGCTCCCCGTCCCCACTCACCGTAGCCACTCACCGTCCCCACTCCCCGCCCCCACCCCCCGCCCGCAATCCCCGCCCCCACCCACCGTCCCCACTCCCCGTCCCCACCCCCCGCCCCCACCCACCGTCCCCACTCACCGCCCCCAATAACCGTCCCCGCTCTCCGTCCCCACTCTCCGTCCCCACTCACCGTAGCCACTCTCCGTCCCCACTCACCGTAGCCACTCTCCGTCCCCACTCACCGTCCCCGCTCTCCGTCCCCGCTCTCCGTCCCCGCTCTCCGTCCCCGCTCTCCGTCCCCGCTCTCCGTCCCCGCTCTCCGTCCCCACTCTCCGTCCCCACTCTCCGACCCCACTCTCCGACCCCACTCTCCGTCCCCACTCCCCGACCCCACTCCCCGACCCCACTCCCCGCCCCCACTCCCCGCCCCCACTCGCCGTCCCCACTCCCCGTCCCCACTCCCCGCCCCCACTCCCCGCCCCCACTCCCCGCCCCCACTCCCCGCCCCCACTCCCCGCCCCCACTCCCCGCCCCCACTCACCGTCCCCACTCACCGTCCCCACTCCCCGTCCCAACTCACCGTCCCAACTCACCGTCCCCACTCTCCGACCCCACTCACCGTCGCCACTCCCCGACCCCCCTCCCCGTCCCCAATCACCGTCCCCACTCTCCGTCCCCACTCTCTGACCCCACTCACCGTCCCCACTCCCAGTCCCCACTCCCAGTCCCCACTCCCTGTCACAACTCACCCTCCCCACTCACCCTCCCCACTCACCCTCCCCACTCACCCTCCCCACTCACCCTCCCACTCACCCTCCCCACTCACCCTCCCCACTCACCCTCCCCACTCACCCTCCCCACTCACCCTCTCCACTCACCCTCCCCACTCACCCTCCCCACTCACCCTCCCCACTCACCCTCCCCACTCACCCTCTCCACTCCCCCTCTCCACTCCCCACTCCCCGTCCCCACTCAGACTCCCCACTCAGACTCCCCACTCAGACTCCCCACTCAGACTCCCCACTCAGACTCCCCAATCAGACTCCCCACTCCCCGTCCCCACGCCCGGTCCCCACGCCCCTTCCCCACGCCCCTTCCCCACGCCCCGTCCCCACGCCCCGTCCCCACACCCCGTCCCCACTCCCCGACCCCACTCCGCGACCCCACACTCCATCCCCGCTCCCCGTCCCCGCTCCACGTCCCCGCTCCCCGTCCCCGGCTCACCGTCCCCACTCCCCACTCCCCGTCCCCACTCCCCGTCCCCACTCCCTGTCCCCACTCACCGTAGCCACTCACCGTAGCCACTCCCCGTCCCCACTCCCCGTCCCCACTCACCGTCCCCTCTCTCCGTCCCCTCTCTCCGTCCCCTCTCCCCGTCCCCGCTCCCCGTCCCCACTCACCGTAGCCACTCACCGTCCCCACTCCCCGCCCCCACCCCCCGCCCGCAATCCCCGCCCCCACCCACCGTCCCCACTCCCCGTCCCCACTCCCCGTCCCCACCCCCCGCCCCCACCCACCGTCCCCACTCACCGCCCCCAATAACCGTCCCCGCTCTCCGTCCCCACTCTCCGTCCCCACTCCCCATCCCCACTCCCCGTCCCCACTTACCGTAGCCACTCTCCGTCCCCACTCACCGTCCCCGCTCTCCGTCCCCGCTCTCCGTCCCCACTCGCCGTCCCCACTCTCCGTCCCCACTCTCCGTCCCCACTCTCCGTCCCCACTCTCCGACCCCACTCTCCGACCCCACTCTCCGTCCCCACTCTCCGTCCCCACTCCCCGACCCCACTCCCCGACCCCACTCCCCGCCCCCACCCCCCGCCCGCAATCCCCGCCCCCACCCACCGTCCCCACTCCCCGCCCCCACTCCCCGTCCCCACTCCCCGTCCCCACTCCCCGTCCCCACTCACCGTCCCCACTCACCATCCCCTCTCCCCGTCCCCGCTCCCCGTCCCCACTCACCGTAGCCACTCACCGTCCCCACTCCCCGCCCCCACCCTCCGCCCGCAATCCCCGCCCCCACCCACCGTCCCCACTCCCCGACCCCACTCCCCGTCCCCTCTCTCCGTCCCCTCTCCCCGTCCCCTCTCCCCGTCCCCACCCCCCGCCCCCACCCCCCGCCCCCACCCCCCGCCCCCACCCACCGTCCCCACTCACCGCCCCCAATAACCGTCCCCGCTCTCCGTCCCCACTCTCCGTCCCCACTCCCCGTCCGCACTCCCCGTCCCCACTCACCGTAGCCACTCTCCGTCCCCACTCACCGTCCCCGCTCTCCGTCCCCGCTCTCCGTCCCCGCTCCCGCTCTCCGTCCCCACTCTCCGTCCCCACTCTCCGTCCCCACTCTCCGTCCCCACTCTCTGTCCCCACTCTCCGACCCCACTCTCCGACCCCACTCTCCATCCCCACTCCCCGACCCCACTCCCCGCCCCCACTCCCCGTCCCCACTCCCCGTCCCCACTCCCCGTCCCCACTCGCCGTCCCCACTCCCAGTCCCCACTCCCCGTCCCCACTCCCCGTCCCCACTCCCCGTCAACACTCCCCGTCAACTCTCCCCGTCAACAGTCCCCGTCCCCACTCCCCGTCCCCACTCACCCTCCCCACTCACCCTCCCCACTCACCCTCCCCTCTCCCCCTCCCCACTCTCCCTCCCCACTGCCCCTCCCCACTCACCCTCCCCACTCACCCTCCCCACTCCCCGTCCCCACTCAGACTCCCCACTCAGACTCCCCACTCAGAATCCCCACTCAGAATCCCCACTCAGAATCCCCACTCAGAATCCCCACTCAGAATCCCCACTCAGAATCCCCACTCAGACTCCCCACTCAGACTCCCCACTCAGACTCCCCACTCAGACTCCCCACTCACCCTGCCCACTCCCCACTCCCCGTCCCCACTCCCCGTCCCCACTCACCGTCCCCACTCACCGTCCCCACTCACCGACCCCACTCACCGTCGCCACTCACCGTCGCCACTCACCGTCGCCACTCACCGTCCCCACTCACCGTCCCCACTCTCCGACCCCACTCACCGACCCCACTCCCCGTCCCCTCTCCACCTCCCCTCTCCCCCTCCCCGCTCACCCTCCCCGCTCACCCTCCCCGCTCAACCTCCCCGCTCACCCTCCCCGCTCACCCTCCCCGCTCACCCTCCCCGCTCACCCTCCCCGCTCCCCGTCCCCGCTCCCCTTCCCCGCTCCCCGTCCCCGCTCCCCGTCCCCACTCACCGTCCCCACTCACCGTCCCCACTCCCCGTCCCCACTCACCCATCCCACTCACCCATCCCACTCACCCTCCCCACTCCCCACTCCCCGTCCCCACTCCCCGTCCCCACTCCCCGTCCCCACTCACCCTCCCCACTCACCCTCCCCACTCACCCTCCCCACTCACCCTCCCCACTCACCCTCCCCACTCACCCTCCCCACTCCCCACTCCCCGTCCCCACTCCCCGTCCCCACTCCCCGTCCCCACTCCCCGTCCCCACTCAGACTCCCCACTCAGACTCCCCACTCAGACTCCCCAATCAGACTCCCCACTCCCCGTCCCCACGCCCGGTCCCCACGCCCCTTCCCCACGCCCCTTCCCCACGCCCCTTCCCCACGCCCCGTCCCCACGCCCCGTCCCCACACCCCGTCCCCACTCCCCGACCCCACTCCGCGACCCCACACTCCGTCCCCGCTCCCCGACCCCGCTCCACGTCCCCGCTCCCCGTCCCCGGCTCACCGTCCCCACTCCCCACTCCCCGTCCCCACTCCCCGTCCCCACTCCCCGTCCCCACTCCCTGTCCCCACTCACCGTAGCCACTCACCGTAGCCACTCCCCGTCCCCACTCCCCGTCCCCACTCACCGTCCCCTCTCTCCGTCCCCTCTCTCCGTCCCCTCTCTCCGTCCCCGCTCCCCGTCCCCACTCACCGTAGCCACTCACCGTCCCCACTCCCCGCCCCCACCCCCCGCCCGCAATCCCCGCCCCCACCCACCGTCCCCACTCCCCGTCCCCACCCCCCGCCCCCACCCACCGTCCCCACTCACCGCCCCCAATAACCGTCCCCGCTCTCCGTCCCCACTCTCCGTCCCCACTCACCGTAGCCACTCTCCGTCCCCACTCACCGTAGCCACTCTCCGTCCCCACTCACCGTCCCCGCTCTCCGTCCCCGCTCTCCGTCCCCGCTCTCCGTCCCCGCTCTCCGTCCCCGCTCTCCGTCCCCGCTCTCCGTCCCCACTCTCCGTCCCCACTCTCCGACCCCACTCTCCGACCCCACTCTCCGACCCCACTCTCCGTCCCCACTCCCCGACCCCACTCCCCGACCCCACTCCCCGCCCCCACTCCCCGCCCCCACTCGCCGTCCCCACTCCCCGTCCCCACTCCCCGCCCCCACTCCCCGCCCCCACTCCCCGCCCCCACTCCCCGCCCCCACTCCCCGCCCCCACTCCCCGCCCCCACTCCCCGCCCCCACTCACCGTCCCCACTCACCGTCCCCACTCCCCGTCCCAACTCACCGTCCCAACTCACCGTCCCCACTCTCCGACCCCACTCACCGTCGCCACTCCCCGACCCCCCTCCCCGTCCCAATCACCGTCCCCACTCTCCGTCCCCACTCTCTGACCCCACTCACCGTCCCCACTCCCAGTCCCCACTCCCAGTCCCCACTCCCTGTCACAACTCACCCTCCCCACTCACCCTCCCCACTCACCCTCCCCACTCACCCTCCCCACTCACCCTCCCACTCACCCTCCCCACTCACCCTCCCCACTCACCCTCCCCACTCACCCTCCCCACTCACCCTCTCCACTCACCCTCCCCACTCACCCTCCCCACTCACCCTCCCCACTCACCCTCCCCACTCACCCTCCCCACTCACCCTCCCCACTCACCCTCTCCACTCCCCCTCTCCACTCCCCACTCCCCGTCCCCACTCAGACTCCCCACTCAGACTCCCCACTCAGACTCCCCACTCAGACTCCCCACTCAGACTCCCCAATCAGACTCCCCACTCCCCGTCCCCACGCCCGGTCCCCACGCCCCTTCCCCACGCCCCTTCCCCACGCCCCGTCCCCACGCCCCGTCCCCACACCCCGTCCCCACTCCCCGACCCCACTCCGCGACCCCACACTCCATCCCCGCTCCCCGTCCCCGCTCCACGTCCCCGCTCCCCGTCCCCGGCTCACCGTCCCCACTCCCCACTCCCCGTCCCCACTCCCCGTCCCCACTCCCTGTCCCCACTCACCGTAGCCACTCACCGTAGCCACTCCCCGTCCCCACTCCCCGTCCCCACTCACCGTCCCCTCTCTCCGTCCCCTCTCTCCGTCCCCTCTCTCCGTCCCCTCTCCCCGTCCCCGCTCCCCGTCCCCACTCACCGTAGCCACTCACCGTCCCCACTCCCCGCCCCCACCCCCCGCCCGCAATCCCCGCCCCCACCCACCGTCCCCACTCCCCGTCCCCACTCCCCGTCCCCACCCCCCGCCCCCACCCACCGTCCCCACTCACCGCCCCCAATAACCGTCCCCGCTCTCCGTCCCCACTCTCCGTCCCCACTCCCCATCCCCACTCCCCGTCCCCACTTACCGTAGCCACTCTCCGTCCCCACTCACCGTCCCCGCTCTCCGTCCCCGCTCTCCACTCCCCACTCCCCGTCCCCACTCAGACTCCCCACTCAGACTCCCCACTCAGACTCCCCACTCAGACTCCCCACTCAGACTCCCCAATCAGACTCCCCACTCCCCGTCCCCACGCCCGGTCCCCACGCCCCTTCCCCACGCCCCTTCCCCACGCCCCGTCCCCACGCCCCGTCCCCACACCCCGTCCCCACTCCCCGACCCCACTCCGCGACCCCACACTCCATCCCCGCTCCCCGTCCCCGCTCCACGTCCCCGCTCCCCATCCCCGGCTCACCGTCCCCACTCCCCACTCCCCGTCCCCACTCCCCGTCCCCACTCCCTGTCCCCACTCACCGTAGCCACTCACCGTAGCCACTCCCCGTCCCCACTCCCCGTCCCCACTCACCGTCCCCTCTCTCCGTCCCCTCTCTCCGTCCCCTCTCTCCGTCCCCTCTCCCCGTCCCCGCTCCCCGTCCCCACTCACCGTAGCCACTCACCGTCCCCACTCCCCGCCCCCACCCCCCGCCCGCAATCCCCGCCCCCACCCACCGTCCCCACTCCCCGTCCCCACTCCCCGTCCCCACCCCCCGCCCCCACCCACCGTCCCCACTCACCGCCCCCAATAACCGTCCCCGCTCTCCGTCCCCACTCTCCGTCCCCACTCCCCATCCCCACTCCCCGTCCCCACTTACCGTAGCCACTCTCCGTCCCCACTCACCGTCCCCGCTCTCCGTCCCCGCTCTCCGTCCCCGCTCTCCGTCCCCGCTCTCCATCCCCGCTCTCCGTCCCCACTCGCCGTCCCCACTCTCCGTCCCCACTCTCCGTCCCCACTCTCCGTCCCCACTCTCCGACCCCACTCTCCGACCCCACTCTCCGACCCCACTCTCCGACCCCACTCACCCTCCCCACTCACCCTTCCCACTCCCCACTCCCCGTCCCCACTCCCCGTCCCCTCTCCCAGTCCCCTCTCCCAGTCCCCTCTCCCAGTCCCCTCTCTCAGTCCCCTCTCTCCGTCCCCTCTCTCCGTCCCCTGTCCCCGTCCCCTCTCCCCGTCCCCTCTCCCCGTCCCCTCTCCCCGTCCCCTCTCCCCGTCCCCACTCACCGACCCCACTCTCCGACCCCACTCTCCGACCCCACTCTCCGACCCCACTCTCCGACCCCACTCTCCGACCCCACTCTCCGACCCCACTCACCCTCCCCACTCACCCTTCCCACTCCCCACTCCCCGTCCCCACTCCCCGTCCACACTCCCCGTCCCCACTCCCCGTCCCCACTCCCCGACCCCACTCCCCGTCCCCTCTCTCCGTCCCCTCTCCCCGTCCCCTCTCCCCGTCCCCTCTCCCCGTCCCCTCTCCCCGTCCCCTCTCCCCGTCCCCACTCCCCGTCCCCACTCTCCGTCCCCACTCTCCGTCCCCACTCTCCGTCCCCACTCACCTTCGCCACTCCCCGTCCCCACTCACCGTCCCCACTCTCCGACCCCACTCTCCGACCCCACTCTCCGACCCCACTCTCCGACCCCTTTCACCCTCCCCTCTCCCCCTCCCCTCTCCCCCTCCCCTCTCCCCCTCCCCTCTCCCCCTCCCCACTCTCCCTCCCCACTCTCCCTCCCCACTGCCCCTCCCCACTGCCCCTCCCCACTGCCCCTCCCCACTGCCCCTCCCCACTCACCGTCGCCAATCACCGTCCCCACTCTCCGTCCCCACTCTCCGTCCCCACTCTCCGCCCCCACTCTCCGTCCCCACTCCCCGTCCCCACTCCCCGTCCCCACTCCCCGTCCCCACTCACGGTAGCCACTCACCGTCCCCACTCTCCGACCCCACTCGCCGTCCCCACTCCCTGGAAACACTCCCCGTCAACACTCCCCGTCAACACTCCCCGTCAACAGTCCCCGTCAACAGTCCCCGTCCCCACTCCCCGTCCCCACTCACCCTCCCCACTCACCCTCCCCACTCACCCTCCCCACTCCCCGTCCCCACTCAGACTCCCCACTCAGACTCCCCACTCAGACTCCCCACTCAGACTCCCCACTCAGACTCCCCACTCAGACTCCCCACTCAGACTCCCCACTCAGACTCCCCACTCAGACTCCCCACTCAGACTCCCCACTCGCCGTCCCCACGCCCCGTCCCCACGCCCCGTCCCCACGCCCCGTCCCCACGCCCCGTCCCCACACCCCGTCCCCACTCCCCGTCCCCCCTCCCCGTCACCCCTCCCCGTCCCCACACCCCGACCCCACTCCCCGACCCCACACCCCGTCCCCACACCCCGTCCCCACACCCCGTCCCCACTCCCCGTCCCCACTCCCCGTCCCCACTCCCCGTCCCCACTCCCCGTCCCCACTCACCCTCCCCACTCACCCTCCCCACTCACCCTCCCCACTCCCCGTCCCCACTCCCCGTCCCCACTCCCCGTCCCCACTCCCCGTCCCCACTCACCGTCCCCACTCACCGTCCCCACTCTATGTCCACACTCTCCGTCCCCACTCTCCGTCCCCACTCTCCGTCCCCACTCTCCGTCCCCACTCACCGTCCCCACTCTCCGTCCCCACTCTCCGTCCCCACCCTCCGTCCCCACTCACCGTAGCCACTCACCGCCCCCACCCCCCGCCCCCACTCCCCGCCCCCACTCCCCGCCCCCAATAACCGTCCCCACTCCCCGTCCCCACTCCCCGTCCCCACTCACCGTCCCCACTCCCCGTCCCCACTCCCCGTCCCCACTCCCCGTCTCCACTCCCCGTCCCCACTCACCCTCCCCACTCACCCTCCCCACTCACCCTCCCCACTCACCCTCCCCACTCACACTCCCCACTCACCCTTCCCACTCCCCACTCCCCGTCCCCACTCCCCGTCCCCACTCCCCGTCCCCACTCCCCGACCCCACTCCCCGTCCCCTCTCCCCGTCCCCTCTCTCAGTCCCCTCTCTCCGTCCCCTCTCTCCGTCCCCTCTCTCCGTCCCCTGTCCCCGTCCCCTGTCCCCGTCCCCTCTCCCCGTCCCCTCTCCCCGTCCCCTCTCCCCGTCCCCTCTCCCCGTCCCCTCTCCCCGTCCCCACTCTCCGTCCCCACTCTCCGTCCCCACTCTCCGTCCCCACTCTCCGTCCCCACTCACCTTGGCCACTCACCTTGGCCACTCACCGTCCCCACTCACCGTCCCCACTCACCGTCCCCACTCACCGACCCCACTCTCCGACCCCACTCTCCGACCCCACTCTCCGGCCCCACTCTCCGACCCCAC
Organism: Heterodontus francisci; assembly: GCF_036365525.1. Lineage (NCBI taxonomy): Eukaryota > Metazoa > Chordata > Chondrichthyes > Heterodontiformes > Heterodontidae > Heterodontus > Heterodontus francisci. Next base: position 174,195 of record NW_027141703.1, on the reverse strand, counting down.
TCACCCTCCCCACCCACCCTTCCCACTCCCCACTCCCCGTCCCCACTCCCCGTCCCCACTCCCCGTCCCCACTCCCCGTCCCCACTCCCCGAACCCACTCCCCGTCCCCTCTCTCCGTCCCCTCTCCCCGTCCCCTCTCCCCGTCCCCTCTCCCCGTCCCCTCTCCCCGTCCCCTCTCCCCGTCCCCTCTCCCCGTCCCCTCTCCCCGTCCCCACTCCCCGTCCCCACTCTCCGTCCCCACTCTCCGTCCCCACTCACCTTCGCCACTCACCGTCCCCACTCACCGTCCCCACTCACCGTCCCCACTCTCCGACCCCACTCTCCGACCCCACTCTCCGACCCCACTCTCCGACCCCTTTCACCCTCCCCTCTCCCCCTCCCCTCTCCCCCTCCCCTCTCCCCCTCCCCACTCTCCCTCCCCACTCTCCCTCCCCACTGCCCCTCCCCACTGCCCCTCCCCACTGCCCCTCCCCACTGCCCCTCCCCACTCACCGTCGCCAATCACCGTCCCCACTCTCCGTCCCCACTCTCCGTCCCCACTCTCCGTCCCCACTCTCCGTCCCCACTCTCCGTCCCCACTCCCCGTCCCCACTCCCCGTCCCCACTCCCCGTCCCCACTCACGGTAGCCACTCACCGTCCCCACTCTCCGACCCCACTCGCCGTCCCCACCCGCCGTCCCCACCCGCCGTCCCCACTCCCCGTCCCCACTCCCCGTCCCCACTCCCCGGAAACACTCCCCGTCAACACTCCCCGTCAACACTCCCCGTCAACAGTCCCCGTCCCCACTCCCCGTCCCCACTCACCCTCCCCACTCACCCTCCCCACTCACCCTCCCCACTCACCCTCCCCACTCCCCGTCCCCACTCAGACTCCCCACTCAGACTCCCCACTCAGACTCCCCACTCAGACTCCCCACTCAGACTCCCCACTCAGACTCCCCACTCGCCGTCCCCACGCCCCGTCCCCACGCCCCGTCCCCACGCCCCGTCCCCACACCCCGTCCCCACTCCCCGTCCCCCCTCCCCGTCACCCCTCCCCGTCCCCACACCCCGACCCCACTCCCCGACCCCACACCCCGTCCCCACACCCCGTCCCCACACCCCGTCCCCACTCCCCGTCCCCACTCCCCGTCCCCACTCCCCGTCCCCACTCACCCTCCCCACTCACCCTCCCCACTCACCCTCCCCACTCACCCTCCCCACTCCCCGTCCCCACTCCCCGTCCCCACTCACCGTCCCCACTCACCGTCCCCACTCACCGTCCCCACTCTATGTCCACACTCTCCGTCCCCACTCTCCGTCCCCACTCTCCGTCCCCACTCACCGTCCCCACTCTCCGTCCCAACTCTCCGTCCCCACTCTCCGTCCCCACCCTCCGTCCCCACTCACCGTAGCCACTCACCGTCCCCACTCACGGTCCCCACTCACCGTCCCCACTCACCGTCCCCACTCACCGTCCCCACTCTCCGACCCCACTCTCCGACCCCACTCACTCCCCACTCTCCGACCCCAATCACCGTCCCCACTCTCCGTCCCCACTCTCCGTCCCCACTCTCCGTCCCCCCTCCCCGTCCCCACTCACCCTCCCCACTCACCCTCCCCACTCACCCTCCCCACTCACCCTCCCCACTCCCCCTCCCCACTCCCCCTCCCCACTCAAGCTCCCCACTCACCCTCCCCAATCACCTTCCCCAATCACCCTCCCCACTCACCCTCCCCACTCACCCTCCCCACTCACCCTCCCCACTCACCCTCCCCACTCCCCCTCCCCACTCTCCGTCCCCAGCCCCCGTCCCCAGCCCCCGTCCCCAGCCCCCGTCCCCAGCCCCCGTCCCCACCCGCAGTCCCCACCCGCCGTCCCCACCCGCCGTCCCCACCCGCCGTCCCCACACCCCGTCCCCACTCCCCGTCCCCACTCCCCGACCCCACTCCCCGTCCCCTCTCTCCGTCCCCTCTCCCCGTCCCCTCTCCCCGTCCCCTCTCCCCGTCCCCTCTCCCCGTCCCCTCTCCCCGTCCCCACTCCCCGTCCCCACTCCCCGTCCCCACTCTCCGTCCCCACTCACCTTCGCCACTCACCGTCCCCACTCACCGTCCCCACTCACCGTCCCCACTCACCGTCCCCACTCTCCGACCCCACTCTCCGACCCCACTCTCCGACCCCTTTCACCCTCCCCTCTCCCCCTCCCCTCTCCCCCTCCCCTCTCCCCCTCCCCTCTCCCCCTCCCCTCTCCCCCTCCCCACTCTCCCTCCCCACTCTCCCTCCCCACTGCCCCTCCCCACTGCCCCTCCCCACTGCCCCTCCCCACTGCCCCTCCCCACTCACCGTCGCCAATCACCGTCCCCACTCTCCGTCCCCACTCTCCGTCCCCACTCTCCGTCCCCACTCTCCGTCCCCACTCTCCGTCCCCACTCCCCGTCCCCACTCCCCGTCCCCACTCACGGTAGCCACTCACCGTCCCCACTCTCCGACCCCACTCGCCGTCCCCACCCGCCGTCCCCACCCGCCGTCCCCACCCGCCGTCCCCACTCCCCGTCCCCACTCCCCGTCCCCACTCCCCAGAAACACTCCCCGTCAACACTCCCCGTCAACACTCCCCGTCAACAGTCCCCGTCCCCACTCCCCGTCCCCACTCACCCTCCCCACTCATCCTCCCCACTCACCCTCCCCACTCACCCTCCCCACTCCCCGTCCCCACTCAGACTCCCCACTCAGACTCCCCACTCAGACTCCCCACTCAGACTCCCCACTCAGACTCCCCACTCAGACTCCCCACTCAGACTCCCCACTCGCCGTCCCCACGCCCCGTCCCCACGCCCCGTCCCCACGCCCCGTCCCCACACCCCGTCCCCACTCCCCGTCCCCCCTCCCCGTCACCCCTCCCCGTCCCCACACCCCGACCCCACTCCCCGACCCCACACCCCGTCCCCACACCCCGTCCCCACACCCCGTCCCCACTCCCCGTCCCCACTCCCCGTCCCCACTCCCCGTCCCCACTCACCCTCCCCACTCACCCTCCCCAGTCACCCTCCCCACTCACCCTCCCCACTCCCCGTCCCCACTCCCCGTCCCCACTCACCGTCCCCACTCACCGTCCCCACTCACCGTCCCCACTCTATGTCCACACTCTCCGTCCCCACTCTCCGTCCCCACTCTCCGTCCCCACTCACCGTCCCCACTCTCCGTCCCCACTCTCCGTCCCCACTCTCCGTCCCCACCCTCCGTCCCCACTCACCGTCCCCACTCACGGTCCCCACTCACCGTCCCCACTCACCGTCCCCACTCACCGTCCCCACTCTCCGACCCCACTCTCCGACCCCACTCACTCCCCACTCTCCGACCCCACTCACCGTCCCCACTCTCCGTCCCCACTCTCCGTCCCCACTCTCCGTCCCCCCTCCCCGTCCCCACTCACCCTCCCCACTCACCCTCCCCACTCACCCTCCCCACTCACCCTCCCCACTCACCCTCCCCACTCCCCCTCCCCACTCCCCCTCCCCACTCAAGCTCCCCACTCACCCTCCCCAATCACCTTCCCCAATCACCCTCCCCACTCACCCTCCCCACTCACCCTCCCCACTCACCCTCCCCACTCACCCTCCCCACTCCCCCTCCCCACTCTCCGTCCCCAGCCCCCGTCCCCAGCCCCCGTCCCCAGCCCCCGTCCCCAGCCCCCGTCCCCACCCGCCGTCCCCACCCGCCGTCCCCACCCGCCGTCCCCACCCGCCGTCCCCACACCCCGTCCCCACTCCCCGTCCCCACTCACCCACCCCACTCAGCCTCCCCACTCCCCGTCCCAACTCCCCGTCCCCACTCCCCGTCCCCACTCCCCGTCCCCACTCCCCGTCCCCACTCCCCGTCCCCACTCCCCGTCCCCACTCAGACTCCCCACTCAGACTCCCCACTCCCCGTCCCCACTCCCCGTCCCCACTCAACGTCCCCACTCAACGTCCCCACTCAACGTCCCCACTCAACGTCCCCACTCAACGTCCCCACTCACCCTCCCCACTCACCCTCCCCACTCACCCTCCCCACTCCCCGTCCTCACTCAGACTCCCCACTCCCCGTCCCCACTCAGACTCCCCACTCCCCGTCCCCACTCCCCGTCCCCACACCCGGTCCTCACTCCCCTTCCCCACTCTCTTTCCCCACTCTCTTTCCCCACTCTCTTTCCCCACTCTCTTTCCCCACTCCCCGTCCCCACGCCCCGCCCCCACGCCCTGTCCCCAAACCCCTTGCCCACGCCCCGCCCCCACTCCCCGCCCCCACTCCCCGCCCCCACTCCCCGCACCCACTCCCCGCCCCCACTCCCCGCCCCCACTCCCCGTCCCCACTCCCCGTCCCCACTCCCCGTCCCCACTCACCCTCCCCACTCACCCTCCCCACTCACCCTCCCCTCTCCCCACTCCCCGTCCCCACTCCCCGTCCCCTCTCAGACTCCCCACTCAGACTCCCCACTCAGACTCCCCACTCAGACTCCCCACTCAGACTACCCACTCAGACTACCCACTCAGACTACCCACTCCCCGTCCCCACACCCCGTCCCCACGCCCCGTCCCCACTCACCGTCCCCACCCCCCGCCCCCACCCCACGCCCCCACCCCACGCCCCCACCCCCCACCCCCAACCCCCGCCCCCACTCCCCGCCCAAATGCCCCGTCCCCACGCCCCATCCACACGCCCACGTCCCCACGCCCCATCCCCACGCCCCGTCCCCACTCGCCGTCCCCACTCCCCGTCCCCACCCCCCCTCCCCACTGCCCGTCCCCACTCCCCGTCCCCACTCCGTCCCCACTGACCGTCCCCACTCCCCGCTCCCCACTCTCCGCCCCCACTAACCGTCCCAACTCCCCGCCCCCTCTAACAGTCCCCACTCCCCGCCCCCACTCCGCGCCCCCACTAACCGTCACAACTCCCCGCCCCCTCTAACTGTCCCCACTCTCCGTCCCCACTAACCGTCCCCACGCCCCGTCCCCACTCACCGTCCCCACTCACCGTCCCCACTCCCCGACCCCTCTCCCCGTCCCCTCTCCCCATTCCCCTCTCCCCGTCCCCTCTCCCATTCCCCTCTCCCATTCCCCTCTCCCCGTCCCCACTCACCCTCCCCACTCACCCTCCCCACTCACCCTCCCCACTCCCCCTCCCCACTCCCCCTCCCCACTCCCCCTCCCCACTCCCCCTCCCCACTCCCCCTCCCCACTCCCCGTCCCCACTCCGTCTCCCCACTCAGACTCCCCACTCAGACTCCCCACGCCCCGTCCCCACGCCCCGTCCCCACCCCCCGTCCCCACCCCCCGTCCCCACCCCCCGCCCCCACTCCCCGCCCCCACTCCCCGCCCCCACTCCCCGCCCCCACGCACCGCCCCCACGCACCGCCCCCACGCCCCGCCCCCACGCCCCGCCCCCACGCCCCGCCCCCACGCTCCGCCCCCACTCGCCGCCCCCACTCGCCGCCCCCACTCGCCGCCCCCACTCGCCGCCCCCACTCCCCGCCCCCACACCCCGTCCCCACTCCCCGTCCCCACTCACCCACCCCACTCACCCTCCGCACTCACCCGTCCCCACTCCCCGTCCCCACTCCCCGTCCCCACTCCCCGTCCCCACTCCCCGTCCCCACTCCCCGTCCCCACTCAGTCTCCCCACTCAGACTCCCCACTCCCCGTCCCCACTCCCCGTCCCCACTCCCCGTCCCCACTCAACGTCCCCACTCAACGTCCCCACTCAACGTCCCCACTCAACGTCCCCACTCAACGTCCCCACTCACCCTCCCCACTCACCCTCCCCACTCCCCGTCCTCACTCAGACTCCCCACTCCCCGTCCCCACTCAGATTCCCCACTCCCCGTCCCCACTCAGACTCCCCACTCCCCGTCCCCACACGCCGTCCCCACACGCCGTCCCCACTCCCCGTCCCCACTCCCCGTCCCCACTCCCGGTCCCCACTCCCCTTCCCCACTCCTCTTCCCCACTCTCTTTCCCCACTCTCTTTCCCCACTCCCCGTCCCCACGCCCCGCCCCCACGCCCTGTCCCCAAACCCCTTGCCCACGCCCCGCCCCTACTCCCCGCCCCCACTCCCCGCCCCCACTCCCCGCACCCACTCCCCGCCCCCACTCCCCGCCCCCACTCCCCGTCCCCACTCCCCGTCCCCACTCACCCTTCCCACTCACCCTCCCCACTCACCCTCCCCACTCACCCTCCCCACTCACCCTCCCCACTCACCCTCCCCTCTCCCCACTCCCCGTCCCCACTCCGTCCCCACTGACCGTCCCCACTCCCCGCTCCCCACTCTCCGCCCCCACTAACCGTCCCAACTCCCCGCCCCCTCTAACTGTCCCCACTCCCCGCCCCCACTAACCGTCCCAACTCCCCGCCCCCTCTAACTGTCCCCACTCTCCGTCCCCACTCTCCGTCCCCACTAACCGTCCCCACTCCCCGTCCCCACTCCCCGTCCCCACTCCCCGTCCCCACTCCCCGTCCCCACTCACCGTCCCCACTCACCTTCCCCACTCCCCGACCCCTCTCCCCGTCCCCTCTCCCCATTCCCCTCTCCCCGTCCCCTCTCCCATTCCCCTCTCCCCGTCCCCACTCACCCTCCCCACTCACCCTCCCCACTCCCCCTCCCCACTCCCCCTCCCCACTCCCCCTCCCCACTCCCCCTCCCCACTCCCCGTCCCCACTCCCCGTCCCCACTCCGTCTCCCCACTCCGTCTCCCCACTCCGTCTCCCCACTCCGTCTCCCCACTCAGACTCCCCACTCAGACTCCCCACGCCCCGTCCCCACGCCCCGTCCCCACACCCCGTCCCCACCCCCCGCCCCCACTCCCCGCCCCAACTCCCCGCCCCCACTCCCCGCCCCCACTCCCCGCCCCCACGCCCCGCCCCCACGGCCCGCCCCCACGCCCCGCCCCCACGCCCCGCCCCCACGCACCGCCCCCACGCACCGCCCCCACTCGCCGCCCCCACTCCCCGCCCCCACTCCCCGCCCCCACTCCCCGCCCCCACTCCCCGCCCCCACTCCCCGCCCCCACTCCCCGCCCCCACTCCCCGTCCCCATTGACCGTCCCCACTGACCGTCCGCACTGACCGTCCCCACTCCCCGCTCCCCGCCCCCACTAACCGTCCCAACTCCCCTACCCACTAACCGTCCCCACTCCCCGCCCCCACTCCCCGCCCCCACTCCCCGCCCCCACTCCCCGCCCTCACTAACCGTCGCAACTCCCCGCCCCCTCTAACTGTCCCCTTTCCCCGTCTCCACTCCCGTCCCCACTCCCCGTCCCCATGCCCCGTCCCCACGCCCGACCTCACTCGCCGTCCCCACACTCCGTCCCCACTCTCCGTCCCCACTCTCCGTCCCCACTCCCTGTCCCCACTCCCCGTCCCCACCCACCGTCCCCATCCACCGTCCCCACCCACCGTCCCGTCTCACTGTACCCACTCCCCGTCCCCACTCAGACTCCCCACTCAGACTCCCCACTCAGACTGGCCACTCAGACTGGCCACTCAGACTCCCCACTCAGACTCCCCACTCAGACTCCCCACTCAGACTCCCCACTCAGACTCCCCACTCCCCGTTCCCACTCCACGTTCCCACTCCCCGTTCCCACTCACCGTCCCCACTCCCCGTCCCCACTCCCCGTCCTCACGCACCGTCCCCACTCCCCGTCCCCACTCCCCGTCCCCACTCCCCGTCCCCACCCCCTGTCCCCACTCCCCGTCCCCACTCCCCGCCCCCACGCCCCGCCCCCACTCACCCTCCCCCACTCACCCTCCCCACTCACCGTCCCCACTCCCCGACCCCACTAACTGTCCCCTCTCCCCGTCCCCTCTCACCGTCCCCTCGCCCCGTCCCCACTCACCCTCCCCACTCACCCTCCCCACTCCCCGTCCCCACTCCCCGTCCCCACTCCCCGTCCCCACTCCCCGTCCCCACTCAGACTCCCCACTCAGACTCCCCACTCAGACTCCCCACTCAGACTGGCCACTCAGACTGGCCACTCAGACTCCCCACTCAGACTCCCCACTCAGACTCCCCACTCAGACTCCCCACTCAGACTCCCCACTCCCCGTTCCCACTCCACGTTCCCACTCCCCGTTCCCACTCCCCGTCCCCACTCCCCGTCCCCACTCCCCGTCCTCACGCACCGTCCCCACTCCCCGTCCCCACTCCCCGTCCCCACTCCCCGTCCCCACCCCCTGTCCCCACTCCCCGTCCCCACTCCCCGCCCCCACGCCCCGCCCCCACGCCCCGCCCCCACGCCCCGCCCCCACGCCCCGCCCCCACTCGCCGCCCCCACTCGCCGCCCACACTCGCCGCCCACACTCGCCGCCCACACTCGCCGCCCCCACTCGCCGCCCCCACTCGCCGCCCCCACTCGCCGCCCCCACTCGCCGCCCCCACTCGCCGCCCCCACTCGCCGCCCCCACTCGCCGCCCCCACTCGCCGCCCCCACTCGCCGCCCCCACTCGCCGCCCCCACTCCCCGCCCCCACTCGCCGCCCCCACTCGCCGCCCCCACTCCCCGTCCCCACTCCCCGTCCCCACTCCCCGTCCCCACTGACCGTCCCCACTCCCCGCTCCCCACTCCCCGCCCCCACTAACCGTCCCAACTCCCCTACCCACTCTCCACCCCCACTCCTCGCACCCACTCCCTGCCCCCGCAAACAGTCCCAACTCCCTGCCCCATCTAACTGTCCCCTCTTCCCGTCTCCACTCCCCGTCCCCACTCCCCGTCCCCACTCCCCGTCCCCACGCCCCGTCCCCACGCCCGACCTCACTCGCTGTCCCCACTCTCCGTCCCCACTCCCCGTCCCCACTGCTCGCCCCCACTAACTGTCCCCACTCCCCGCCCCCATTAACCATTCCCACTCCCCGTCCCCACTCCCCGTCCCCACTCACCGTCCCCACTCCCCGTCCCCACTCCCCGTCCTCACTCCCCGTCCCCACTCCCCGACCCCACTAACCGTCGCAACTCCCCGCCCCCTCTAACTGTCCCCTTTCCCCGTCCCCACTCCCCGTCCCCACGCCCCGTCCCCACGCCCCGTCCCCACGCCCGACCTCACTCGCCATCCCCACTCTCCGTCCCCACTCTCCGTCCCCACTCTCCGTCCCCACTCCCCGGCCCCACTCCCCGGCCCCTCTCCCCGTCCCCACCCACCGTCCCCACCAACCGTCCCCACTCCTTGCCCCCACTCCCCACCCCCACTCCCCGTCCCCACTCCCCGCCCCCATTGACCGTCCCCACTAACCGTCCCCACTAACCGTCCCCACTCCCCGTCCCCACTCCCCATTCCCACTCCCCGTCCCCACACACCCTCCCCACACACCCTCCCCACACACCCTCCCCACTCACCCTCCCCACTCCCCGTCCCCACTCCCCGTCGCCACTCAGACTCCCCACTCCCCGTTCCCACTCCCCGTTCCCACTCCCCGTCCCCACGCCCCGTCCCCATGCCCCGTCCCCACCCCCCGCCCCCACGCCCCGCCCTCACGCCCCGCCCCCACGCCCCGCCCCCACGCCCCGCCCCCACTCGCCGCCCCCACTCGCCGCCCCCACTCCCCGTCCCCACTGACCGTCCCCACTCCCCACTCCCCGCTCCCCACTCCCCGCTCCCCACTCCCCGCCCCCACTAACCGTCCCAACTCCCCTACCCACTCCCCGCCCCCACGCCCCGCCCCCACTCCCTACCCCCGCAAACCATCCCAACTCCCCGCCCCATCTAATTGTCCCCTCTCCCCGTCTCCACTCCCCCTCCCCCCTCCCCACTCCCCGTCCCCACTCCCCGTCCCCACGCCCGACCTCAGTCGCCGTCCCCACTCTCCGTCCCCACTCCCCGTCCCCACCCACCGTCCCCACCCACCGTCCCCACTCCTCGCCCCCACTCCCCTCCCCGACTAACTGTCCCCACTCCCCTCCCCCACTAACTGTCCCCACTCCCCGCCCCCATTAACCGTCCCCACTCACCGTCCCCACTCACCGTCCCCACTCACCGTCCCCACTCACCGTCCCCACTCCCCGACCCCTCTCCGCATTCCCCTCTCCGCATTCCCCTCTCCCAATTCCCCTCTCCCCCTCCCCTCTCCCCCTCCCCACTCCCCCTCCCCACTCACCCTCCCCACTCACCCTCCCCACTCCCCCTCCCCACTCCCCCTCCCCACTCCCCCTCCCCACTCCGACTCCCCACTCAGAGTCCCCACTCCCCGTTCCCACTCACCGTCCCCACGCCCCGACCCCACTCCCCGACCCCACGCCCCGTCCCCACCCCCCGTCACAACCCCCCGCCCCCACTCCCCGCCCCCACTCCCCGCCCCCACTCCCCTCCCCCACTCCCCGACCCCACTCCCCGCCCCCACTCCCCGCCCCCACTCCCCGCCCCCACTCCCCGCCCCCACTCCCCGCCCCCACTCCCCACCCCCACTAACCGCCCCCACTAACCGTCCCAACTCCCCTACCCACTCCCCGTCCCCACTCAGACTCCCCACTCAGACTCCCCACTCAGACTCCCCACGCCCCGTCCCCACCCCCCGTCCCCACCCCCCGCCCCCACCCCCCGCCACCACTCCCCGCCACCACCCCCCGCCACCACTCCCCGCCCCCACGCCCCGCCCCCACGCCCCGCCCCCACGCCCGGCCCCCACGCCCGGCCCCCACGCCCCGCCCCCACGCCCCGCCCCCACGCCCCGCCCCCACGCCCCGCCCCCGCAAACCGTCCCAACTCCCCGCCCCATCTAACTGTCCCCACTCCCCGCCCCCACTCCCCGCCCCCACGCCCCGTCCCCACTCCCCGTCCCCACTCCCCGCCCCCACTCCCCGTCCCCACTCCCCGTCCCCACTCAGACTCCCCACTCAGACTCCCCACTCAGACTCCCCACTCCCCGTCCCCATGCCCCGTCCACACGCCCCGTCCACACGCCCCGTCCCCACGCCCCGTCCCCACGCCCCGTCCCCACGCCCCGTCCCCACGCCCCGTCCCCACTCTCCGTCCCCACGCCCCGCCCCCACTCCCCGCCCCCACTCCCCGCCCCCACTCCCCGCCCCCACTCCCCGCCCCCACTCCGCGCCCCCACGCCCCGCCACCACGCCCCGCCCCCACTCTTCGCACCCACGCCCCGCCCCCACGCCCCGCCCCCACGCCCCGCCCCCACGCCCCGCCCCCACGCCCCGTCCCCACTCGCCGTCCCCACTCCCCGCCCCGACTAACTGTCCCCACTCCCCGTCCCCACTGACCGTCCCCACTGACCGTCCCCACTGACCGTCCCCACTGACCGCTCCCCACTCCCCGCTCCCCACTAACCGTCCCAACTCCCCTACCCACTAACCGTCCCCACTCCCCGCCCCCACTCCCCGCCCCCACTCCCCGCCCCCACTAACCGTCGCAACTCCCCGCCCCCTCTAACTGTCCCCTTTCCCCGTCCCCACTCCCCGTCACCACGCCCCGTCCCCACGCCCGACCTCACTCGCCATCCTCACTCGCCGTCCTCACTCGCCGTCCCCACTCGCCGTCCCCAGTCTCCGTCCCCACTCCCCGTCCCCTCTCCCTGTCCCCACCCACCGTCCCCACGCCCCGTCCCCACGCCCCGTCCCCACTAACGATCCCCACTCCCCGCCCCCATTAACCGTCCCCACTAACCGTCCCCACTCCCCGTCCCCACTCCCCGCCCCCATTCCCCGTCCCCACTCCCCTACCCCACTAACCGTCCCCTCTCCCCGTCCCCTCTCCCCCTCCCCACTCACCATCCCCACTCACCCTCCCCACTCACCCTCCCCACTCACCCTCCCCACTCACCCTCCCCACTCACTCTCCCCACTCACCCTCCCCACTCACCCTCCCCACTCACCCTCCCCACTCACCCTCCTCACTCAGACTCCCCACTCAGACTCCCCACTCAGACTTCCCACTCAGACTCCCCACTCAGATTCCCACTCAGACTCCCCACTCCCCGTTCCCACTCCCCGTTCCCAATCCCCGTTCCCACTAGCCGTCCCCACTCCCCGTCCCCACTCCCCGTCCCCACGCCCCGTCCCCACGCCCCGTCCCCACTCCCCGTCCCCACTCCCCGTCCCCACCCCCCCGTCCCCACCCCCCGCCCCCACCCCCCGCCCCCACTCCCCGCCCCCACGTCCCGCCCCCACGCCCCGCCCCCACGCCCCGCCCCCACGCCCCGCCCCCACGCGCCACCCCCACTCGCCGCCCCCACTCGCCGCCCCCACTCGCCGCCCCCACTCGCCGCCCCCACTCCCCGTCCCCACTGACCGTCCCCACTCCCCGCTCCCCACTCCCCGCCCCCACTATCCGTCCCAACTCCCCTACCCACTCCCCGCCCCCACTCCCCGCCCCATCTAACTGTCCCCTATCCCCGTCTCCACTCCCCCTCCCCACTCCCCGTCGCCACTCCCCGTCCCCACGGCCCGTCCCCACGCCCGACCTCACTCGCCGTCCCCACTCTCCGTCCCCACTCCCCGCCCCGACTAACTGTCCCCACTCCCCACCCCCATTAACCGTCCCCACTCCCCGTCCCCACTCCCCGTCCTCACTCCTCGTCCCCACTCCCCGACCCCACTAACCGGCCCCTCTCCCCATTCCCCTCTCCCCATTCCCCTCTCCCCGTCCCTTCTCCCCCTCCCCACTCACTCTCCCCACTCACCCTCCCCACTCCCCCTCCCCACTCCCCCTCCCCACTCCCCCTCCCCACTCTCCCTCCCCACTCTCCCTCCCCACTCCCCCTCCCCACTCCCCCTCCCCACTCCCCCTCCCCACTCCGACTCCCCACTCCGACTCCCCACTCCGACTCCCCACTCCCCGTTCCCACTCCCCGTCCCCACGCCCCGTCCCCACCCCCCGTCCCCACCCCCCGTCCCCAACCCCCGCCCCCACTCCCCGCCCCCACTCCCCGACCCACTCCCCGCCCCCACTCCCCGCCCCACTCCCCGCCCCCACTCCCCGCCCCCACTCCCCGTCCCCACACCCCGTCCCCACTGACCGTCCCCACTGACCGTCCCCACTCCCCGCTCCCCACTCCCTGCCCCCACTAACCGTCCCAACTCCCCTACCCACTCTCCGTCCCCACTCCGACTCCCCACTCCGACTCCCCACTCCGACTCCCCACTCCGACTCCCCACTCCGACTCCCCACTCCGACTCCCCACTCCGACTCCCCACTCAGACTCCCCACTCAGACTCCCCACGCCCCGTCCACAACGCCCCGTCCACACGCCCCGTCCCGACGCCCCGTCCCCACGCCCCGTCCCCACCCCCCGCCCCCACTCCGCGCCACCATGCCCCGCCCCCACGCCCCGCACCCACGCCCCGTCCCCCTCCCGCCCCGTCCCCCCTCGCCGTCCCCCCTCGCCGTCCCCCTCGCCGTCCCCACTCCCGTCCCCACTCCCCGTCCCCACTGACCGTCCCCACTACCCGCTCCCCACTCTCCGCCCCCACTAACCGTCCCCACTCCCCGCCCCCACTCCCCGCCCCCACTAACCGTCGCAACTCCCTGCCCCCTCTAACTGTCCCCTTTCCCCGTCTCCAATCCCCGGCCCCACTCCCCGTCCCCACGCCCCGTCCCCACGCCCCGTCCCCACGCCCCGTCCCCCACGCCCCGTCCCCACGCCCCGTCTCCACGCCGGACCTCACTCGCAGTCCCCACTCTCCGTCCCCACTCCCCGTCCCCACTCTCCGTCCCCACTCTCCGTCCCCACTCTCCGTCCCCACTCTCCGTCCCCACTCCCCGTCCCACTCCCCGTCCCCACTCCCCGTCCCCACCCACCGTCCCCACTCCTTGCCCCCACTCCCCACCCCCACTCACCGTCCCCACTCACCGTCCCCACTCACCGTCCCCACTCCCCGACCCCACTAACCGTCCCCTCTCCCGTCCCCTCTCCCCGTCCCCTCTCCCCGTCCCCACTCACACTCCCCACTCACCCTCCCCACTCCCCGTCCCCACTCCCCGTCCCCACTCCCCGTCCCCACTCCCAGTCCCCACTCAGACTCCCCACTCAGACTCTTCACTCAGACTCCCCACTCCCCGTTCCCAATCCCGTTCCCAATCCACGTCCCCAATCCCGTCCCCACTCCCCGTCCCCACTCCCCATCCCCCTCCCCGTCCCCACTCACCGTCCCCACTCACCGTCCCCACTCCCCGACCCCACTAACCGTCCCCTCTCCCCGTCCCCTCTCCCCGTCCCCTCTCCCCGTCCCCACTCACCCTCCCACTCACCCTCCCCAGTCCCCGTCCCCACTCCCCGTCCCCACTCCCCGTCCCCACTCCCCGTCCCCACTCCCTGTCCCCACTCCCCGTCCCCACTCAGACTCCCCACTCAGACTCTTCACTCAGACTCTTCACTCAGACTCCCCACTCCCCGTTCCCAATCCCCGTTCCCAATCCCCGTCCCCAATCCCCGTCCCCACTCCCCGTCCCCACTCCCCGTCCCCACTCCCCGTCCCCACTCCCCGTCCCCACGCCCGCCCACTCCCCGCCCCCACTCCCCGCCCCCACGCCCCGCCCCCACGCCCCGCCCCCACTCCCCGCCCCCACTCCCCGTCCCCACTGACAGACCCCTCTCCCCGCTCCCCACTCCCCGCCCCCCACTAACCGTCCCAAAACCCCTACCCACTCCCCGGCCCCACTCCCCGCCCCCGCAAACCGTCCCAACTCCCCGCCCCATCTAACTGTCCCCTCTCCCCGTCTCCACTCCCCCACCCCACTCCCCGTCCCCATGCGCCGTCCCCACGCCCGACCTCACTCACCGTCCCCACTCCCCGTCCCCACTCCCCGTCCCCACTCCCCGTCCCCACCCACCGTCCCCACCCACCGTCCCCACTCCTTGCCCCCACTCCTCACCCCAATAACCGTCCCCACTCCCCGCCCCCATTAACCGTCCCCACTTACCGTCCCCAATCCCCGCACCCGCTCTCCGTCCCCGCTCCCCCGTCCCCGCTCCCCGTCCCTGCTCCCCGTCCCCGCTCCCCGTCCCCGCTCCCCGTCCCCGCTCCCCTTCCCCGCTGCCCTTCCCGCTCCCCTTCCCCGCTCACCGTCCCCACTCACCGTCCCCACTCACCGTCCCCACTCACCGTCCCCTCTCCCCATCACCTCTCCCCGTCCCCACTCACCCTCCCCACTCACCCTCCCCACTCCCCGTCCCCACTCCCCGTCCCCACTCAGACTCCCCACTCAGACTCCCCACTCAGACTCCCCACTCAGACTCCCCACTCAGACTCCCCACTCCCCGTCCCACTCCCCGTCCCCACTGCCCGTCCCCACTCCCCGTCCCCCACTGACCGTCCCCACTGACCGTCCCCACTCAGCGCTCCCCACTCAGCGCTCCCCACTCAGCGCTCCCCACTCCCCGCCCCCACTAACCGTCCCAACTCCCCTACCCACTCCCCTACCCACTCCCCGCCCCCACTCCCTGCCCCCACTCCCCGCCCCCGCAAACCGTCATAACTCCCCGCCCCATCTAACCGTCCCCTTTCCCCGTCTCCACTCCCCGTCCCCAATCCCCGTCCCCACGCCCCATCACGACGCCCGACCTCACTCGCCGTCCCCACTCTCCGTCCCCACTCCCCGTCCCCACTCGCCATCACCAGTCCCCGTTCCCACTGACCGTCCCCACTCCCCGCTCCCCACTCCCCGCCCCCAGTAACCGTCCCAACTCCCCTACCCACTCCCCGCCCCCACTCCCCGCCCCACTTCCCCGCCCCCGCTAACCGTCCCAACTCCCCGCCCCCATCTAACCGTCCCCCACTCCCCGCCCTATCTAACCGTCCCCACTCCCCATCTCCACTCCCCATCTCCACTCCCCGTCCCCACACCCCGTCCCCACGCCCGACCTCACTCGCCGTCCCCACTCGCCGTCCCCACTCGCCGTCCCCACTCTCCGTCAACACTCCCCGTCCCCACTCCCTGTCCCCACCCTCCGTCCCCACCCACCGTCCCCACTCCTTGCCCCCACTCCCCACCCCAACTAACCGTCCCCACTCCCTGCCCCCATTAACCGTCCCCACTAACCGTCCCCACTAACCGTCCCCAATCCCCGTCC
The DNA here is from genome assembly GCF_036365525.1 of Heterodontus francisci. Taxonomy (NCBI): domain Eukaryota; kingdom Metazoa; phylum Chordata; class Chondrichthyes; order Heterodontiformes; family Heterodontidae; genus Heterodontus; species Heterodontus francisci. The sequence continues at coordinate 158,165 of NW_027141703.1, read as the reverse complement.
CCACTCCCCCACCCCACTCCCCGTCCCCACTCCCCGTCCCCACTCCCCGTCCCCACTCCCCGTCCCCACTCACCGTCCCACTCACCGTCCCCACTCCCCGACCTCACTAACCGTCCCCTCTCCCCGTCCCCTCTCCCCGTCCCCTCTCCCCGTCCCCACTCACCCTCCCCACTCACCCTCCCCACTCACCCTCCCCACTCACCCTCCCCACTCCCCGTCCCCACTCCCCGTCCCCACTCAGACTCCCCACTCAGGCCCCCCACTCAGACTCCCCACTCAGACTCCCCACTCAGACTCCCCACTCAGACTCCCCACTCAGACTCCCCACTCAGACTCCCCACTCCCCGTCCCCACTCCCCGTCCCCACGCCCCGTCCCCACGCCCCTTCCCCACTCGCCGTCCCCACTCGCCGTCCCCACTCGCCGTCCCCACTCCCCGTCCCCTCTCCCCGTCCCCTCTCCCGTCCCCTCTCCCCCTCCCCACTCACCCTCCCCACTCACCCTCCCCACTCACCCTCCCCACTCCCCGTCCCCACTCCACGTCCCCACTCCACGTCCCCACTCGCCGTCCCCACTCCCCGTCCCCACTCCCCGTCCCCACTGCCCGTGCCCACTCCCCGTCCCCACTAACCGTCCCAACTCCCCTACCCACTCCCCGCCCCCACTCCCCGCCCCCGCTAACCGTCCCAACTCCCCGCCCCATCTAACCGTCCCTCTCCCCGTCTCCACTCCCCGTCCCCACTCCCCATCCCCACGCCCCGTCACTACGCCCGACCTCACTCTCCGTCCCACTCTCCGTCCCCACTCTCCGTCCCCACTCCCCGTCCCCACCCACCGTCCCCACTCCTCGCCCACACTCCCCGCCCCCACTCCCCGTCCCCACCCCCGACCCCACCCACCGCCCCCACTCCCCGCCCCCACTCCCCGCCCCCACTCCCCGCCCCCACGCCCCGCCCCCACGCCCCGCCCCCACTCCCCGTCCCCACTGACCGTCCCCACTCCCTGCTCCCCACTCCCCGCCCCCACTAACCGTCCCAACTCCCCTACCCACTCCCCTACCCACTCCCCGCCCCCACTTCCCCGCCCCCGCAAACCGTCCAACTCCCGCCCCATCTAACTGTCCCCTATCCCCGTCTCCACTCCCCGTCCCCACTCCCCCTCCCCACTCCCCGTCCCCACGCCCCGTCCCCACGCCCCGTCCCCACGCCCGACCTTACTCGCCATCCCCACTCTCCGTCCCACTCCCCGTCCCCACTCCCCGTCCCCACTTCCCCACCCACTGTCCCCAATCCTCGCCCCCACTCCCCGCCCCGACTAACTGTCCCCACTCCCCACCCCCATTAACCGTCCCCATTAACCGTCCCCACTCCCCGTCCCCACTCCCCGTCCCCACTCACCGTCCCCACTCCCCGTCCCCACTCCCCGACCCCATTAACCGTCCCCTCTCCCCATTCCCCTCTCCCCATTCCCCTCTCCCCATTCCCCTCTCCCCATTCCCCTCTCCCCCTCCCCTCTCCCCCTCCCCACTCACCCTCCCCACTCACCCTCCCCACTCACCCTCCCCACTCCCCCTCCCCACTCCCCCTCCCCACTCCGACTCCCCACTCCGACTCCCCACTCCGACTCCCCACTCCGACTCCCCACTCAGACTCCCCACTCCCCGTTCCCACTCCCCGTTCCCACTCCCCGTCCCCACGCCCCGACCCCACCCCCCGTCCCCACTCCCCGTCCCCACCCCCCGTCCCCACCCCCCGCCCCCACCCCCCGCCCCCACTCCCCGCCCCCACTCCCCGCCCCCACACCCCGCACTCACGCCCCGCACCCACGCCCCGCCCCCACTCCCCGTCCCCACACCCCGTCCCCACACCCCGTCCCCACTGACCGTCCACACTCCCCGCTCCCCACTCCCCGCCCCCACTAACCGTCCCCACTATCCGTCCCAACTCCCCACCCCATCTAACTGTCCCCTTTCCCCGTCCCCACTCCCTGTCCCCACTCCCTGTCCCCACTCCCTGTCCCCACCCACCCTCCCCACCCACCGTCCCCACTCCTTGCCCCCACTCCCCACCCCACTAACCGTCCCCACTCCCCGCCCCCATTAACCGTCCCCACTAACCATCCCCAATCCCCGCACCCGCTCCCCGTCCCCGCTCCCCGTCCCTGCTCCCCGTCCCCGCTCCCCGTCCCCGCTCCCCGTCCCCGCTCCCCTTCCCCGCTCCCCTTCCCCGCTCCCCTTCCCCGCTCACCGTCCCCACTCACCGTCCCCACTCACCGTCCCCTCTCCCCATCACCTCTCCCCGTCCCCACTCACCCTCCCCACTCACCGTCCCCACTCCCCGTCCCCACTCCCCGTCCCCACTCAGACTCCCCACTCAGACTCCCCACTCAGACTCCCCACTCAGACTCCCCACTCAGACTCCCCACTCCCCGTCCCCACTCCCCGTCCCCACTCCCCGTCCCCACTGACCGTCCCCACTGACCGTCCACACTGACCGTCCCCACTGACCGTCCCCACTCAGCGCTCCCCACTCAGCGCTCCCCACTCAGCGCTCCCCACTCCCCGCCCCCACTAACCGTCCCAACTCCCCTACCCACTCCCCTACCCACTCCCCGCCCCCACTCCCTGCCCCCACTCCCCGCCCCCGCAAACCGTCATAACTCCCCGCCCCATCTAACCGTCCCCTCTCCCCGTCTCCACTCCCCGTCCCCACTCCCCGTCCCCACGCCCCGTCACGACGCCCGACCTCACTCGCCGTCCCCACTCTCCGTCCCCACTCCCCGTCCCCACTCGCCATCACCAGTCCCCGTTCCCACTGACCGTCCCCACTCCCCGCTCCCCACTCCCCGCCCCCAGTAACCGTCCCAACTCCCCTACCCACTCCCCGCCCCCACTCCCCGCCCCCACTCCCCGCCCCCGCTAACCGTCCCAACTCCCCGCCCCATTTAACCGTCCCCACTCCCCGCCCTATCTAACCGTCCCCACTCCCCATCTCCACTCCCCGTCCCCACACCCCGTCCCCACGCCCGACCTCACTCGCCGTCCCCACTCGCCGTCCCCACTCTCCGTCAACACTCCCCGTCCCCACTCCCTGTCCCCACCCACCGTCCCCACCCACCGTCCCCACTCCTTGCCCCCACTCCCCACCCCAACTAACCGTCCCCACTCCCTGCCCCCATTAACCGTCCCCACTAACCGTCCCCACTAACCGTCCCCAATCCCCGTCCCCACTCCCCCACCCCACTCCCCGTCCCCACTCCCCGTCCCCACTCCCCGTCCCCACTCCCCGTCCCCACTCCCCGTCCCCACTCACCGTCCCCACTCACAGTCCCCACTCACCGTCCCCACTCCCCGACCTCACTAACCGTCCCCTCTCCCCGTCCCCTCTCCCCGTCCCCTCTCCCCGTCCCCACTCACCCTCCCCACTCACCCTCCCCACTCACCCTCCCCACTCACCCTCCCCCCTCACCCTCCCCACTCCCCGTCCCCACTCCCCGTCCCCACTCCCCGTCCCCACTCAGACTCCCCACTCAGACCCCCCACTCAGACCCCCCACTCAGACTCCCCACTCAGACTCCCCACTCAGACTCCCCACTCAGACTCCCCACTCAGACTCCCCACTCAGACTCCCCACTCCCCGTCCCCACTCCACGTCCCCACTCCCCATCTCTACTCCCCGTCTCCACTCCCCGTCCCCACGCCCCGTCCCCACGCCCCGTCCCCACGCCCCGTCCCCACGCCCCGTCCCCACTCGCCGTCCCCACTCGCCGTCCCCACTCCCCGTCCCCTCTCCCCGTCCCCTCTCCCCGTCCCCTCTCCCCCTCCCCACTCACCCTCCCCACCCTCCCTCCCCACTCACCCTCCCCACTCACCCTCCCCACTCACCCTCCCCACTCCCCGTCCCCACTCCACGTCCCCACTCCACGTCCTCACTCCCCGTCCCCACTCCCGTCCCCACTCCCCGTCCCCACTCCCCGTCCCCACTGCCCGTGCCCACTCCCCGTCCCCACTAACCGTCCCAACTCCCCTACCCACTCCCCGCCCCCACTCCCCGCCCCCGCTAACCGTCCCAACTCCCCGCCCCATCTAACCGTCCCCTCTCCCCGTCTCCACTCCCCGTCCCCACTCCCCATCCCCACGCCCCGTCACTACGCTCGACCTCACTCTCCGTCCCCACTCTCCATCCCCACTCTCCGTCCCCACTCCCCGTCCCCACCCACCGTCCCCACTCCTCGCCCACACTCCCCGCCCCCACTCCCCGCCCCCACTCCCCGTCCCCACCCCCGACCCCACCCACCGCCCCCACTCCCCGCCCCCACTCCCCGCCCCCACTCCCCGCCCCCACTCCCCGCCCCCACGCCCCGCCCCCACGCCCCGCCCCCACTCCCCGTCCCCACTGACCGTCCCCACTCCCCGCTCCCCACTCCCCGCCCCCACTAACCGTCCCAACTCCCCTACCCACTCCCCGCCCCCACTCCCCGCCCCCACTCCCCGCCCCCGCAAACCGTCCCAACTCCCCGCCCCATCTAACTGTCCCCTACCCCCGTCTCCACTCCCCGTCCCCACTCCCCCTCCCCACTCCCCGTCCCCACGCCCCGTCCCCATGCCCCGTCCCCACGCCCGACCTTACTCGCCATCCCCACTCTCCGTCCCCACTCCCCGTCCCCACTCCCCGTCCTCACTCTCCGTCCCCACCCACCGTCCCCACCCACCGTCCCCAATCCTCGCCCCCACTCCCCGCCCCGACTAACTGTCCCCACTCCCCACCCCCATTAACCGTCCCCATTAACCGTCCCCACTCCCCGTCCCCACTCCCCATCCCCACTCACCGTCCCCACTCCCCGTCCCCACTCCCCGACCCCATTAACCGTCCCCTCTCCCCATTCCCCTCTCCCCATTCCCCTCTCCCCATTCCCCTCTCCCCCTCCCCTCTCCCCCTCCCCACTCACCCTCCCCACTCACCCTCCCCACTCCCCCTCCCCACTCCGACTCCCCACTCCGACTCCCCACTCCGACTCCCCACTCCGACTCCCCACTCAGACTCCCCACTCCCCGTTCCCACTCCCCGTTCCCACTCCCCGTCCCCACGCCCCGTCCCCACGCCCCGACCCCACGCCCCGACCCCACCCCCCGTCCCCACTCCCCGTCCCCACCCCCCGTCCCCACCCCCCGCCCCCACCCCCCGCCCCCACTCCCCGCCCCCACTCCCCGCCCCCACTCCCCGCCCCCACTCCCCGCCCCCACTCCCCGCCCCCACTCCCCCTCCCCCCACTCCCCGCCCCCACTCCCCGCGCCCACTCCCCGCCCCCACTCCCCGCCCCCACTCCCCTCACCCACTCCCCGCCCCCACGCCCCGCCCCCACTCCCCGTCCCCACACCCCGTCCCCACACCCCGTCCCCACACCCCCGTCCCCACTGACCGTCCCCACTCCCCGCTCCCCACTCCCCGCCCCCACTAACTGTCCCAACTCCCCGTCCCCACTCCGACTCCCCACTCCGACTCCCCACTCCGACTCCCCACTCTGACTCCCCACTCCGACTCCCCACTCCGACTCCCCACTCACTCCGACTCCCCACGCCCCGTCCCCACGCCCCGTCCCCACTCCCCGTCCCCACCCCCCGCCCCCACCCCCCGCCACCACTCCCCGCCACCACTCCCCGCCCCCACTCCCCGCCCCCACTCCCCGCCCCCACTCCCCGCCCCCACTCCCCGCCCCCACGCCCCGCCCCCACTCCCCGCCCCCACGCCCCGTCCCCACTCCCCGTCCCCACTCCCCTTCCCCACTCTCCGCCCCCACTAACCGTCCCCACTCCCCGCCCCCACTGACCGTCGCAACTCCCCGCCCCCTCTAACTGTCCCCTTTCCCCGTCCCCACTCCCCGTCCCCACTGCCCGTGCCCACTCCCCATCCCCACTAACCGTCCCAACTCCCCTACACACTCCCCGCCCCCACTCCCCGCCCCCGCTAACCGTCCCAACTCCCCGCCCCATCTAACCGTCCCCTCTCCCCGTCTCCACTCCCCATCCCCACGCCCCGTCACTACGCCCGACCTCACTCTCCGTCCCCACTCTCCGTCCCCACTCTCCGTCCCCACTCCCCGTCCCCACCCACCGTCCACACCCACCGTCCCCACTCCTCGCCCACACTCCCCGCCCCCACTCCCCGTCCCCACCCCCCGACCCCACCCCGCGACCCCACTCCCCGCCCCTACTCCCCGCCCCCACTCCCCACCCCCACTCCCCGCCCCCACGCCCCGCCCCCACGCCCCGCCCCCACGCCCCGCCCCCACTGACCGTCCCCACTGACCGTCCCCACTCCCCGCTCCCCACTCCCCGCCCCCACTAACCGTCCCAACTCCCCTACCCACTCCCCGCCCCCACTCCCCGCCCCCGCAAACCGTCCCAACTCCCCGCCCCATCAAACTGTCCCCTATCCCCGTCTCCACTCCCCGTCCCCACTCCCCCTCCCCACTCCCCGTCTCCACTCCCCGTCCCCACGCCCCGTCCCCACGCCCGACCTTACTCGCCTTCTCCACTCTCCGTCCCCACTCTCCGTCCCCACTCCCCGCCCCCACTCCCCGCCCCCACTCCCCGCCCCCACTCCCCTCCCCCACTCCCCGCCCGCACTCCCCGCCCGCACTCCCCGCCCGCACTCCCCGCCCCCACTCCCCGCCCCCACTCGCCGCCCCCACTCCCCGCCCCCACTCCCCGCCCCCACGCCCCGCCCCCACTCCCCGCCCCCACTCCCGCCACCACTCCCCGCCCCCACACCACGTCCCCACTGACCGTCCCCACTCCCCGCTCCCCACTCCCCGCCCCCACTAACTGTCCCAACTCCCCATCCCACTCCCCGTCCCCACTCCCCGTCCCCACTCCGACTCCCCACTCCGACTCCCCACTCCGACTCCCCACTCCGACTCCCCACTCCGACTCCCCACTCCGACTCCCCACGCCCCGCACCCACCCCCCGCCACCACTCCCCGCCACCACTCCCCGCCCCCACTCCCCACCCCCACTCCCCGCCCCCACTCCCCGTCCCCACACCCCGTCCCCACACCCCGTCCCCACTGACCGTCCCCACTCCCCGCTCCCCACTCCCCGCCCCCACTAACTGTCCCAACTCCCCGTCCCCACTCCGACTCCCCACTCCGACTCCCCACTCCAACTCCCCACTCCGACTCCCCACTCTGACTCCCCACTCCGACTCCCCACTCCGACTCCCCACTCCGACTCCCCACGCCCCGTCCCCACGCCCCGTCCCCACTCCCCGTCCCCACCCCCCGCCCCCACACCCCGCCACCACACCCCGCCACCACTCCCCGCCCCCACTCCCCGCCCCCACTCCCCGCCCCCACTCCCCGCCCCCACTCCCCGCCCCCACTCCCCGCCCCCACGCCCCGCCCCCACTCCCCGCCCCCACACCCCGTCCCCACTCCCCGTCCCCACTCCCCTTCCCCACTCTCCGCCCCCACTAACCGTCCCCACTCCCCGCCCCCACTGACCGTCGCAACTCCCCGCCCCCTCTAACTGTCCCCTTTCCCCGTCCCCACTCCCCGTCCCCACTGCCCGTGCCCACTCCCCGTCCCCACTAACCGTCCCAACTCCCCTACACACTCCCCGCCCCCACTCCCCGCCCCCGCTAACCGTCCCAACTCCCCGCCCCATCTAACCGTCCCCTCTCCCCGTCTCCACTCCCCATCCCCACGCCCCGTCACTACGCCCGACCTCACTCTCCGTCCCCACTCTCCGTCCCCACTCTCCGTCCCCACTCCCCGTCCCCACCCACCGTCCACACCCACCGTCCCCACTCCTCGCCCACACTCCCCGCCCCCACTCCCCGTCCCCACCCCCCGACCCCACCCCCCGACCCCACTCCCCACCCCCACTCCCCGCCCCTACTCCCCGCCCCCACTCCCCGCCCCCACTCCCCGCCCCCACGCCCCGCCCCCCACGCCCCGCCCCCACGCCCCGCCCCCACGCCCCGCCCCCACTGACCGTCCCCACTGACCGTCCCCACTCCCCGCTCCCCACTCCCCGCCCCCACTAACCGTCCCAACTCCCCTACCCACTCCCCGCCCCCACTCCCCGCCCCCGCAAACCGTCCCAACTCCCCGCCCCATCTAACTGTCCCCTATCCCCGTCTCCACTCCCCGTCCCCACTCCCCCTCCCCACTCCCCGTCTCCACTCCCCGTCCCCACGCCCCGTCCCCACGCCCGACCTTACTCGCCTTCTCCACTCTCCGTCCCCACTCTCCGTCCCCACTCCCCGTCCCCACTCCCCGTCCCCACCCACCATCCCCACCCACCGTCCCCAATCCTCGCCCCCACTCCCCGCCCCGACTAACTGTCCACACTCCCCACCCCCATTAACCGTCCCCATTAACCGTCCCCATTAACCGTCCCCATTAACCGTCCCCACTCCCCGTCCCCACTCCCCGTCCCCACTCACCGACCCACTCCCCGTCCCCACTCCCCGACCCCATTAACCATCCCCTCTCCCCATTCCCCTCTCCCCATTCCCCTCTCCCCATTCCCCTCTCCCCCTCCCCACTCACCCTCCCCACTCACCCTCCCCACTCCCCCTCCCCACTCCCCCTCCCCACTCTGACTCCCCACTCTGACTCCCCACTCCGACTCCCCACTCCGACTCCCCACTCCGACTCCCCACTCAGACTCCCCACTCAGACTCCCCACTCAGACTCCCCACTCCCCGTTCCCACTCCCCGTTCCCACTCCCCGTTCCCACTCCCGTCCCCACGCCCCGACCCCACGCCCCGACCCCACCCCCGTCCCCACTCCCCGTCCCCACTCCCCGCCCCCACTCCCCGCCCCCACTCCCCGCCCCCACTCCCCGCCCCCACTCCCCTCCCCCACTCCCCTCCCCCACTCCCCGCCCGCACTCCCCGCCCCCACTCCCCGCCCCCACTCGCCGCCCCCACTCCCCGCCCCCACTCCCCGCCCCCACGCCCCGCCCCCACTCCCCGCCCCCACTCCCCGCCACCACTCCCCGCCCCCACACCACGTCCCCACTGACCGTCCCCACTCCCCGCTCCCCACTCCCCGCCCCCACTAACTGTCCCAACTCCCCATCCCACTCCCCGTCCCCACTCCCCGTCCCCACTCCGACTCCCCACTCCGACTCCCCACTCCGACTCCCCACTCCGACTCCCCACTCCGACTCCCCACGCCCCGCACCCACCCCCCGCCACCACTCCCCGCCACCACTCCCCGCCCCCACTCCCCGCCCCCACTCCCCGCCCCCACTCCCCGCCCCCACGCCCCGCCCCCACGCCCCGCCCCCACTCCCCGCCCCCACTCCCCGCCCCCACACCCCGTCCCCACTCCCCGTCCCCACTCCCCGTCCCCACTCCCCGTCCCCACTCTCCGCCCCCACTAACCGTCCCCACTCCCCGCCCCCACTGACCATCGCAACTCCCCGCCCCCTCTAACTGTCCCCTTTCCCCGTCTCCACTCCCCGTCCCCACACCCCGTCCCCACGCCCCGTCCCCACGCCCCGTCCCCACGCCCCGTCCCCACGCCCCGTCCCCACGCCCGACCTCACTCGCCGTCCCCACTCTCCGTCCCCACTCTCCGTCCCCACTCTCCGTCCCCACTCTCCGTCCCCACTCCCCGTCCCCACTCCCCGTCCCCACTCCCCGTCCCCACTCCCCGTCCCCACTCCCCGTCCCCACTCACCGTCCCCTCTCCCTGTCCCCATTCACCGTCCCCACTCCTTGCCCCCACTCCCCACCCCCACTAACCGTCCCCACTCCCCGCCCCCATTAACCGTCCCCACTAACCGTCCCCACTCCCCGTCCCCACTCCCCGCCCACATTCCCCGTCCCCACTCACCGTCCCCACTCACCGTCCCCACTCCTCGTCCCCACTCCCCGGCCCCACTAACCGTCCCCTCTCCCCGTCCCCTCTCCCCGTCCCCACTCACCCTCCCCACTCACCCTCCCCACTCCCCGTCCCCACTCCCCGTCCCCACTCCCCGTCCCCACTCAGACTCCCCAATCAGACTCCCCACTCAGACTTCCCACTCAGACTCCCCACTCAGACTCCCCACTCAGACTCCCCACTCCCCGTTCCCACTCTCCGTCCCCACTCCCCGTCCCCACTCCCCGTCCCCACTCCCCGTCCCCACTCCCCGTCCCCACTCCCCGTCCCCACGCCCCGTCCCCACTCCCCGTCCCCACTCCCCGTCCCCACCCCCCGCCCCCACTCCCCGCCCCCACGCCCAGCCCCCACGCCCCGCCCCCACTCCCCGTCCCCACTGACCGTCCCCTCTCCCCGCTCCCCACTCCCCGCCCCCACTAACCGTCCCAACTCCCCTACCCACTCCCCGCCCCCACTCCCCGCCCCCGCAAACCGTCCCAACTCCCCGCCCCATCTAACTGTCCCCTCTCCACTTCTCCACTCTCCCTCCCCACTCCCCGTCCCCACTCCCCGTCCCCACGCGCCGTCCCCACGCCCGACCTCACTCACCGTCCCCACTCTCCGTCCCCACTCCCCGTCCCCACTCCACGTCCCCACTCCCCGTCCCCACTCCCCGTCCCCACCCACCGTCCCCACTCCTCGCCCCCACTAACTGTCCCCACTCCCCGCCCCCATTAACCGTCCCCATTAACCATCCCCACTCCCCGTCCCCACTCCCCGTCCCCACTCACCGTCCCCACCCCCGGTCCCCACCCCCGGTCCCCACCCCCGGTCCCCACCCCCCGTCCCCACCCCCCGACCCCACTCCCCGCCCCCACTCCCCGCCCCCACACCCCGCCCCCACTCCCCGCCCCCACGCCCCGCCCCCACGCCCCGCCCACACGCCCCGCCCACACGTTCCGCCCCCACTAACCGTCCCAACTCCCCGCCCCCTCTAACTGTCCCCTTTCCCCATCTCCACTCCCTGTCCCCACTCCCCGTCCCCACGCCCGACCTTACTCGCCGTCCCCACTCCCCGTCCCCACTCCCCGTCCCCACCCCCCGTCCCCACTCCCTGTCCCCACCCACCGGCCCCACCCACCGTCCCCACTCCTTGCCCCCACTCCCCACCCCACTAACCGTCCCCACTCCCCGCCCCCATTAACCGTCCCCATTAACCGTCCCCACTAACCGTCCCCAATCCCCGTCCCCACTCACCGTCCCCACTCACCGTCCCCACTCACCGTCCCCACTCACCGTCCCCACTCCCCGACCCCACTAAGCGTCCCCTCTCCCCGTCCCCACTCCCCGTCCCCACTCCCCGTCCCCACTCCCCGTCCCCACTCACCCTCCCCACTCACCCTCCCCACTCCCCGTCCCCACTCACCCTCCCCACTCACCCTCCCCACTCACCCTCCCCACTCACCCTCCCCACTCCCCGTCCCCACTCCCCGTCCCCACTCCCCGTCCTCACTCCCCGTCCTCACTCCCCGTCCCCACTCAGACTCCCCACTCAGACTCCCCACTCAGACTCCCCACTCAGACTCCCCACTCGCCGTCCCCACTCGCCGTCCCCACTCGCCGTCCCCACTCCCCGTCCCCACTCCCCGTCCCCATTCCCCGTCCCCACTCCCCGTCCCCACTGCCCGTCCCCACTCCCCGTCCCCACTGACCGTCCCCACTCAGCGCTCCCCACTCCCCGCCCCCACTAACCGTCCCAACTCCCCTACCCACTCCCCGCCCCCACTCCCCGCCCCCGCTAACCGTCCCAACTCCCCGCCCCATCTAACCGTCCCCTCTCCCCGTCTCCACTCCCCGTTCCCACTCCCCGTCCCCACGCCCCGTCACAACGCCCGACCTCACTCGCCGTCCCAACTCTCTGTCCCCACTCCCCGTCCCCACTCGCCGTCCCCAGTCCCCGTCCCCACTCCCCGTTCCCACTGACCGTCCCCACTCCCCGCTCCCCACTCCCCGCTCCCCACTCCCCGCCCCCACTAACCGTCCCCACTGCCCGTCCCCACTAACCGTCCCAACTCCCCTACCCACTCCCCGCGCCCACTCCCCGCCCACGCTAACCGTCCCAACTCCCCGCCCCATCTAACCGTCCCCTCTCCCCGTCTCCACTCCCCGTCCCTACTCCCCATCCCCACGCCCCGTCACTACGCCCGACCTCACTCTCCGTCCCCACTCTCCGTCCCCACTCTCCGTCCCCACTCTCCGTCCCCACTCCCCGTCCCCACGCCCCGTCCCCACGCCCCGTCCCCACGCCCCGCCCCCACTCCCCGTCCCCACTCCCCGTCCCCACTCCCCGTCCCCACCCCCCGACCCCACCCCCCGACCCCACTCCCCGCCCCCACTCCCCGCCCCCACTCCCCGCCCCCACTCCCCGCCCCCACTCCCCGCCCCCACTCCCCGCCCCCCACTCCCCGCCCCCACGCCTCGCCCCCACGCCCCGCCCCCACGCCCCGCCCCCACGCCCCGCCCCCACTCCACGTCCCCACTCCACGTCCCCACTCCCCGTCCCCACTGACCGTCCCCACTCCCCGCTCCCCACTCCCCGCCCCCACTAACCGTCCCAACTCCCCTACCCACTCCCCGCCCCCACTCCCCGCCCCCACTCCCCGCCCCCGCAAACCGTCCCAACTCCCCGCCCCATCTAACTGTCCCCTATCCCCGTCTCCACTCCATGTTTCCATTCCCCGCTCCCCACTCCCCGCCCCCACTAACCGTCCCAACTCCCCGCCCCCTCTAACTGTCCCCTTTCCCCGTCTCCACTCCCTGTCACCACTCCCCGTCCCCTCGCCCGACCTCACTCGCCGTCCCCACTCGCCGTCCCCACTCTCCGTCCCCACTCCCCGTCCCCACCCCCCGTCCCCACTCCCTGTCCCCACCCACCGGCCCCACCCACCGTCCCCACTCCTTGCCCCCACTCCCCACCCCACTAACCGTCCCCACTCCCCGCCCCCATTAACCGCCCCCATTAACCGTCCCCACTAACCGTCCCCACTAACCGTCCCCAATCCCCGTCCCCACTCACCGTCCCCACTCACCGTCCCCACTCACCGTCCCCACTCACCGTCCAAACTCACCGTCCCCACTCCCCGACCCCACTAACCGTCCCCTCTCCCCGTCCCCACTCCCCGTCCCCACTCCCCGTCCCCACTCCCCGTCCCCACTCCCCGTCCCCACTCCCCGTCCCCACTCACCCTCCCCACTCACCCTCCCCACTCACCCTCCCCACTCCCCGTCCCCACTCAGACTCCCCAGTCAGACTCCCCACTCAGACTCCCCACTCAGACTCCCCGCTCAGACTCCCCGCTCAGACTCCCCGCTCAGACTCCCCGCTCAGACTCCCCACTCAGACTCCCCACTCGCCGTCCCCACTCCCCGTCCCCACTCCCCGTCCCCACTCCCCGTCCCCACTGCCCGTCCCCACTCCCCGTCCCCACTGACCGTCCCCACTCAGCGCTCCCCACTCCCCGCCCCCACTAACCGTCCCAACTCCCCGCCCCCACTCCCCGCCCCGACTCCCCGCCCCCGCTAACCGTCCCCGCTAACCGTCCCAACTCCCCGCCCCATCTAACCGTCCCCTCTCCCCGTCTCCACTCCCCGTTCCCACTCCCCGTCCCCACGCCCCGTCACAACGCCCGACCTCACTCGCCGTCCCCACTCTCTGTCCCCACTCCCCGTCCCCACTCGCCGTCCCCAGTCCCCGTCCCCACTCCCCGTTCCCACTGACCGTCCCCACTCCCCGCTCCCCACTCCCCGCTCCCCACTCCCCGCTCCCCACTCCCCGCCCCCACTAACCGTCCCCACTGCCCGTCCCCACTGCACGTCCCAACTCCCCTACCCACTCCCCGCCCCCACTCCCCACCCCCGCTAACCGTCCCAACTCCCCGCCCCATCTAACCGTCCCCTCTCCCCGTCTCCACTCCCCGTCCCCACTCCCCATCCCCACGCCCCGTCACTACGCCCGACCTCACTCTCCGTCCCCACTCTCCGTCCCCACTCTCCGTCCCCACTCCCCGTCCCCACGCCCCGTCCCCACCCACCCTCCCCACTCCTCGCCCACACTCCCCGCCCCCACTCCCCGTCCCCACCCCCCGACCCCCGACCCCACTCCCCGACCCCACTCCCTGCCCCCACTCCCTGCCCCCACTCCCCGCCCCCACTCCCCGCCCCCACTCCCCGCCCCCACTCCCCGCCCCCACGCCCCGCCCCCACGCCCCGCCCCCACTCCACGTCCCCACTCCCCGTCCCCACTGAACGTCCCCACTCCCTGCTCCCCACTCCCCGCCCCCACTAACCGTCCCAACTCCCCTACCCACTCCCCGCCCCCAATCCCCGCCCCCACTCCCCGCCCCCGCAACCGTCCCAACTCCCCGCCCCATCTAACTGTCCCCTATCCCCGTCTCCACTCCCCGTCCCCACTCCCCCTCCCCACTCCCCGTCCCCACTCCCCGTCCCCACGCCCCGTCCCCACGCCCGACCTTACTCGCCATCCCCACTCTCCGTCCCCACTCCCCGTCCCCACTCCCCGTCCCCACTCCCCGTCCCCACCCACCGTCCCCACCCACCGTCCCCAATCCTCGCCCCCACTCCCCGCCCCGACTAACTGTCCCCACTCCCCACCCCCATTAACCGTCCCCATTAACCGTCCCCACTCCCCGACCCCACTCACCGTCCCCACTCACCGTCCCCACTCACCGTCCCCACTCACCGTCCCCACTCACCATCCCCACTCCCCGACCCCATTAACCGTCCCCTCTCCCCATTCCCCTCTCCCCATTCCCCTCTCCCCCTCCCCTCTCCCCCTCCCCACTCACACTCCCCACTCACACTCCCCACTCACCCTCCCCACTCACCCTCCCCACTCACCCTCCCCACTCACCCTCCCCACTCACCCTCCCCACTCATCCTCCCCACTCCGACTCCCCACTCCGACTCTTCACGCCCCGACCCCACCCCCCGTCCCCACCCCCCGTCCCAACTCCCCGTCCCCACCCCCCTTCCCCACACCCCGCCCCCACTCCCCGCCCCCACTCCCCGCCCCCACTCCCCGCCCCCACTCCCCGCCCCCACTCCCCGCCCCCACTCCCCGTGCCACTCCCCGCCCCCACTCCCCGCCCCCACTCCCCTCCCCCACTCCCCGCCCCCACTCCCCGACCCCACTCCCCGCCCCCACTCCCCGCCCCCACTCCCCGCCCCCACGCCCCGCCCCCACGCCCCGCCCCCACGCACCGCCCCCACGCCCCGCCCCCACTCCCCGCCCCCACTCCCCGCCCCCACTCCCCGTTCCCACACCCCGTCCCCACTCCCCGCCCCCCACTCCCCGACCCCCACTCCCCGCCCCCACTAACTGTCCCCACTCCGACTCCCCACTCCGACTCCCCACTCCGACTCCCCACTCCGACTCCCCACGCCCCGTCCCCACGCCCCGTCCCCACCCCCCGCCACCACCCCCCGCCACCACTCCCCGCCACCACTCCCCGCCACCACTCCCCGCCCCCACTCCCCGCCCCCACGCCCCGCCCCCACGCCCCGCCCCCACGCCCCGACCTCACGCCACGCCCCCACGCCCCGCCCCCACTCGCCGTCCCCACTCGCCGTCCCCACTCGCCGTCCCCACTCCCCGTCCCCACTCCCCGTCCCCACTCCCCGTCCCCACTCTCCGCCCCCACTAACCGTCCCCACTGACCGTCGCAACTCCCCGCCCCCTCTAACTGTCCCCTTTCCCCGTCTCCACTCCCCGTCCCCACGCCCCGTCCCCACGCCCCGTCCCCACGCCCCGACCTCACGCCCCGCCCCCACGCCCCGCCCCCACGCCCCGACCTCACGCCACGCCCCCACGCCCCGTCCCCACTCGCCGTCCTCACTCGCCGTCCCCACTCTCCGTCCCCACTCTCCGTCCCCACTCCCCGTCCCCTCTCCCCGTCCCCACTCCCCGTCCCCACTCCCCTTCCCCTCTCCCTGTCCCCACTCACCGTCCCCACTCCTTGCCCCCACTCCCCACCCCCACTAACCGTCCCAACTCCCCTACCCACTCCCCGCCCCCACTCACCGTCCCAACTCCCCGCACCATCTAACCGTCCCCTCTCCCCGTCTCCACTCCCCGTTCCCACTCCCCGTCCCCACGCCCCGTCACGACGCCCGACCTCACTCGCCGTCCCCACTCTCTGTCCCCACTCCCCGTCCCCACTCCCCGTCCCCACTCGCCGTCCGCAGTCCCCGTCCCCACTCCCCGTTCCCACTGACCGTCCCCACTCCCCGCTCCCCACACCCCGCTCCCCACTCCCCGCCCCCACTAACCGTCCCAACTCCCCTACCCACTCCCCGCCCCCACTCCCCGCCCCCGCTAACCGTCCCAACTCCCCGCCCCATCTAACCGTCCCCACTCCCCGCCCCCACTAACCGTCCCAACTCCCCGCCCCCTCTAACTGTCCCCTTTCCCCATCTCCACTCCCCGTCTCCACTCCCAGTCCCCACTCCCCGTCCCCACTCCCCGCCCCCACTAACCGTCCCAACTCACCGCCCCCTCTAACTGTCCCCTTTCCCCGTCTCCACTCCCAGTCCCCACTCCCCGTCCCCACTCCCCACCCCAACTAACCGTCCCCACTCCCTGCCCCCATTAACCGTCCCCACTAACCGTCCCCAATCCCCATCCCCACTCCCCCACCCCACTCCCCCACCCCACTCCCCGTCCCCACTCCCCGTCCCCACTCCCCGTCCCCACTCCCCGTCCCCACTCACCGTCCCCACTCACCGACCTCACTAACCGTCCCCTCTCCCCGTCCCCTCTCCCTGTCCCCTCCCACCGTTCCCACTCCTTGCCCCCACTCCCCACCCCCACTAACCGTCCCCACTCCCCTCCCCCATTAACCGTCCCCACTAACCGTCCCCACTCCCCGTCCCCACTCCCCGTCCCCACTCCCCACCCCCATTCCCCGTCCCCACTCACCGTCCCCACTCCCCGTCCCCACTCCCCGTCCCCACTCCCCACCCCCATTCCCCGTCCCCACTCACCGTCCCCACTCCCCGTCCCCACTCACCCTCCCCACTCACCCTCCCCACTCACCCTCCCCACTCACCCTCCCCACTCACCCTCCCCACTCACAGTCCCCACTCACAGTCCCCACTCCCCGTCCCCACTCAGACTCCCCACTCAGACTCCCCACTCAGACTCCCCACTCCCCGTCCCCACTCTCCGTCACCACTCCCCGTCCCCACTCCCCGTCCCCACTCCCCGTCCCCACTCCCCGTCCCCACGCCCCGTCCCCACGCCCCGTCCCCACTCCTCGTCCCCACTCCCCGTCCCCACCCCCCGCCCCCACTCCCCGCCCCGACGCCCCGCCCCCACGCCCCATCCCCACTGAGCGTCCCCTCTCCCCGCTCCCCACTCCCCACCCCCACTAACCGTCCCAACTCCCCTACCCGCTCCCCGCCCCCACTCCCCGCCCCCGCAAACCGTCCCAACTCCCCGCCCCATCTAACTGTCCCCTCTCCACTTCTCCACTCTCCCTCCCCACTCCCCGTCCCCACGCGCCGTCCCCACGCCCGACCTCACTCACCGTCCTAACTCCCCGTCCCCACTCCCCGTCCCCACTCCCCGTCCCCACCCAACGTCCCCACTCCTCGCCCCCACTCCCCGCCCCCACTAACTGTCCCCACTCCCCGCCCCCATTAACCGTCCCCATTAACCATCCCCACTCCCCGTCCCCACTCACCGTCCCCAACCCCGGTCCCCACCCCCGGTCCCCACCCCCCGTCCCCACCCCCCGTCCCCACTCCCCGCACCCACTCCCCGCCCCCACTCCCCTCCCCCACTCCCCACCCCCACGCCCCGCCCCCACGCCCCGCCCCCACGCCACGCCCCCACGCCCCGCCCCCACGCCCCGCCCCCACGCCCCGCTCCCCACTCCCCGCCCCACTAACCGTCCCAACTCCCCGCCCCCTCTAACTGTCCCCTTTCCCCGTCTCCACTCCCTGTCCCCACTCCCCGTCCCCACGCCCGACCTCACTCGCCGTCCCCACTCGCCGTCCCCACTCTCCATCCCCACTCCCCGTCCCCACTCCCTGTCCCCACCCACCGTCCCCACCCACCGTCCCCACTCCTTGCCCCCACTCCCCACCCCACTAACCGTCCCCACTCCCCGCCCCCATTAACCGCCCCCATTAACCGTCCCCACTAACCATCCCCAATCCCCGTCCCCACTCACCGTCCCCACTCACCGTCCCCACTCACCGTCCCCACTCCCCGACCCCACTAACCGTCCCCACTAACCGTCCCCACTCCCCATCCCCACTCCCCGTCCCCACTCCCCGTCCCCACTCCCCGTCCCCACTCAGACTCCCCACTCAGACTCCCCACTCAGACTCCCCACTCAGACTCCCCACTCAGACTCCCCACTCAGACTCCCCACTCCCCGTCCCCACTCCCCGTCCCCACTCCCCGTCCCCACTGCCCGTCCCCACTCCCCGTCCCCACTGACCGTCCCCACTGACCGTCCCCACTCAGCGCTCCCCACTCCCCGCCCCCACTAACCGTCCCAACTCCCCTACCCACTCCCCGCCCCCACTCACCGTCCCAACTCCCCGCCCCATCTAACCTTCCCCTCTCCCCGTCTCCACTCCCCGTTCCCACTCCCCGTCCCCACGCCCCTTCACGACGCCCGACCTCACTCGCCGTCCCCACTCTCTGTCCCCACTCTCTGTCCCCACTCCCCGTCCCCACTCGCCGTCCCCAGTCCCCGTCCCCACTCCCCGTTCCCACTGACCGTCTCCACTCCCCGCTCCCCACTCCCCACTCCCCATTCCCCGCCCCCACTAACCGTCCCAACTCCCCTACCCACTCCCCGCCCCCACTCCCCGCCCCCGCTAACCGTCCCAACTCCCCGCCCCATCTAACCGTCCCCACTCCCCGCCCCCACTAACCGTCCCAACTCCCCGTCCCCACTCCCCGTCCCCACTCCCCGTCCCCACTCAGACTCCCCACTCAGACTCCCCACTCTCCGTCCCCACTGAGACTCCCCACTCCCCGTCCCCACTCCCCGTCCCCACTCCCCGTCCCCACTCCCCGTCGCCACTCTCCGTCCCCACGCCCCGTCCCCACGCCCCGTCCCCACGCCCCGTCCCCACGCCCCGTCCCCACGCCCCGTCCCCACGCCCCGTCCCCACGCCTCGTTCTCACGCCCCGTCCCCACTCCCCGTCCCCACTCCCCGTCCCCACTCCCCGTCCCCACTCCCCGTCCCCACGCCCCGTCCCCACGCCCCGTCCACACTCCCCGCCCCCACTCCCCGCCCCCACTCCCCGCCCCCAATCCCTGCCCCCACACCCCGTCCCCACACCCCGTCCCCACACCCCGTCCCCACACCCCGTCCCCACACCCCGTCCCCACACCCCGTCCCCACTCCCCGTCCCCACTCCCCGTCCCCACTATCCGTCCCCACTACCCGTCCCCACTCACCCTCCCCACGCCCCGTCCCCACGCCCCGTCCCCACGCCCCGCCCTCACTCCCCGCCCCCACGCCCCGCCCCCAAACCCCGCCCCCACTCCCCGCCCCCACTCCCCGCCCCCACTCCCCGCCCCCACACCCCGCCCCCACACCCCGCCCCCACACCCCGCCCCCACACCCCGTCCCCACACCCCGTCCCCACACCCCGTCGCCACACCCCGTCGCCACACCCCGTCCCCACACCCCGTCCCCACTCACCCTCCCCACTCACCCTCCCCACACACCCTCCCCACTCCCCACTCCCCACTCCCCGCCCCCACTCCCCGTCCCCACACCCCGTCCCCACAGCCCGTCCCCACTCCCCGTCCCCACTCCCCGTCCCCACCCCCCGTCCCCACCCCCCACCCCCCGTCCCCGCCCCCCGTCCCCACCCCCCGTCCCCACCCCCCGCCCCCACTCACCGTCCCCACCCCCCGTCCCCACCCCCCGTCCCCACGCCCCGTCCCCACGCCCCGTCCCCACGCCCCGTCCCCACGCCCCGTCACCACGCCCCGTCCCCACGCCCCGTCCCCACGCCCCGTCCGCCACGCCCCGTCCGCCACGCCCCGTCCAACACGCCCCGTCCCCACTCCCCGTCCCCACTCCCCGTCCCAACTCCCCTACCCACTAACCGTCCCCACTCCCCGCCCCCACTCCCCGCCCCGACTAACCGTCCCAACTCCCCGCCACTTCTAACCGCCCCTCTCCCCGTCTCCACTCCCCGTCCCCACGCCCCGTCCCCACGCCCGACCTCACTCCCCGTCCCCACTCCCCGTCCCCACTCCCCGTCCCCACCCACCGTCCCCACTCCCCGCCCCCACTCCCCGCCCCCACTCCCCGCCCCATTAACCGTCCCCTCTCCCCGTCTCCACTCCCCGTCCCCACTCCCCGTACCCACTCCCCGTCCCCTCTCCCCATCCCCTCTCCCCGTCCCTTCTCCCCGTCCCCTCTCCCCGTCCCCACTCCCCGTCCCCACTCCCCGTCACCACTCCCCGTCCCCACTCTCCGTCCCCACTCTCCGTCCGCAATCCCCGTCCCCACTCTCCGTCCGCAATCCCCGTCCCCACTCCCCGTCCCCACTCCCCGTCCCCACTCCCCGTCCCCACTGCCCGTCCCCACTGCCCCGTCCCCACTCCCCGTCCCCTCTCACCGTCCCCATTCCCCGTCCCCACTCCCCGTCCCCACTCCCCGTCCCCACTCACCGTCCCCACTCACCGTCCCCACTCACCGTCCCCACTCACCGTCCCCACCCACCGTCCCCAACCACCGTCCCCACCCTCCGTCTCCACCCTCCGTCCCTACCCTCCGTCCCCACTCCCCGTCCCCACTCCCCGTCCCCACTCCCCGTCCCCACTTCCCGTCCCCACTCCCCGTCAACACTCTCCGTCCCCTCTCCCCGTCCCCACTCCCCGTCGCAACTCACCGTAGCCACTCACCGTCCCCCCTCACCATCCCCCCTCACCGTCCCCACTCTCCATCCCCTCTCTCCGACCCCACTCTCCGACCCCACTCTCCGACCCCACTCTCCGACCCCACTCACCGTCCCCACTCACCGTCCTTACTCTCCGTCCCCACTCCCAGTCCCCTCTCCCCCTCCCCTCTCCCCCTCCCCACTCACCCTCCCCACTCACCCTCCCCACTCACCCTCCCCACTCACCCTCCCCACTCACCCTCCCCACTCTCCGTCCCCACTCTCCGTCCCCACTCCCCGTCCCCACTCCCCGTCCCCACTCCCCGTCCCCAGTCCCCATCCCCAGTCCCCGTCCCCACTCCCCGTCCCCACGCCCCGTCCCCACTCCCCGCCCCCACTCCCCGCCCCCACTCCCCGACCCCACACCCCATCCCCACACCCCGTCCCCACTCCCCGTCCCCACTCCCCGTCCCCACTCCCCCTCACCACTCCCCGTCCCCACTCCCCGTCACCACTCCCCGTCCCCACTCCCCGTCCCCACTCCCCGTCCCCACTCCCCGTCCCCACTCCCCGTCCCCACTACCCGTCCCCACTACCCGTCCCCACTCACCCTCCCCACTCACCCTCCCCACTCCCCACTCCCCGCCCCCACTCCCCGCCCCCACTCCCCGTCCCCACTCCCCGTCCCCACACCCCGTCCCCACACACCGTCCCCACACCCCGTCCCCACACCCCGTCCCCACACCCCGTCCCCTCACCCCGTCCCCACACCCCGTCCCCACACCCCATCCCCACACCCCGTCCCCACTCCCCGTCCCCACTCCCCGTCACCACTCCCCGTCACCACTCCCCGTCACCACTCCCCGTCCCCACTACCCGTCCCCACTACCCGTCCCGACTCACCCTCCCCACTCACCCTCCCCACTCCCCACTCCCCACTCACCGCCCCCACTCCCCGCCCCCACTCCCCGTCCCCACACCCTGTCCCCACACCCCGTCCCCACACCCCGTCCCCACACCCCGTCCCCACACCCCGTCCCCACTCCCCGTCCCCACTCCCCGTCACCACTCCCCGTCACCACACCCCGTCCCCACACCCCGTCCCCACACCCCGTCCCCACACCCCGTCCCCACACCCCGTCCCCACACCCCGTCCCCACTCCGCGTCCCCACTCCCCGTCCCCACTCCCCGTCGCCACTCCCCGTCGCCACTCCCCGTCCCCACTCCCCGTCCCCACTCCCCGTCCCCACTCTCCGTCCCTACTCTCCGTCCCCACTCTCCGTCCCCACTCCCCGTCCCCTCTCACCGTCCCCACTCCCCGTCCCCACTCCCCGTCCTCACTCCCCGTCCCCACTCACCGTCCCCACTCCCCATCCCCACTCCCCGTCCCCACTCACTGTAGCCACACCCCGTCCCCACTCCCCGTCCCCACTCACCGTCCCCACTCCCCGTCCCCACTCACTGTAGCCACTCCCCGTCCCCACTCCCCGTCCCCACTCAGTGTAGCCACTCACTGTAGCCACTCCCCGTCCCCACTCACCGTCCCCTCTCACCGTCCCCACTCCCCGTCCTCACTCCCCGTCCCCACTCACCGTCCCCACTCCCCGTCCCCACTCCCCACTCCCCGTCCCCACTCCCCGTCCCCACTCCCCGTCCCTACTCCCCACTCCCCGTCCCCACTCCCCGTCCCCACTCACCGTCCCCACTCACCGTCCCCTCTCCCCGTCCCCTCTCCCCGTCCCCTCTCCCCCTCCCCACTCCCCCTCCCCACTCCCCACTCCCCACTCCCCACTCCCCACTCCCCGCCCCCACTCCCCGCCCCCACTCCCCGCCCCCACTCCCCGTCCCCACTCCCCGTCCCCACACCCCGTCCCCACACCCCGTCCCCACACCCCGTCCCCACACCCCGTCCCCACACCCCGTCCCCACTCCCCGTCCCCACTCCCCGTCACCACTCCCCGTCACCACACCCCGTCCCCACACCCCGTCCCCACACCCCGTCCCCACACCCCGTCCCCACTCCCCGTCCCCACTCCCCGTCCCCACTCCCCGTCGCCACTCCCCGTCGCCACTCCCCGTCCCCACTCCCCGTCCCCACTCTCCGTCCCCACTCTCCGTCCCCACTCTCCGTCCCCACTCCCCGTCCCCTCTCACCGTCCCCACTCCCCGTCCCCACTCCCCGTCCCCACTCACCGTCCCCACTCACCGTCCCCACTCCCCGTCCCCACTCCCCGTCCCCACTCACTGTAGCCACTCCCCGTCCCCACTCCCCGTCCCCACTCCCCGTCCCCACTCAGTGTAGCCACTCACTGTAGCCACTCCCCGTCCCCACTCACCGTCCCCTCTCACCGTCCCCACTCCCCGTCCTCACTCCCCGTCCCCACTCACCGTCCCCACTCCCCGTCCCCACTCACTGTAGCCACTGCCCGTCCCCTCTCCCCGTCCCCACTCAGTGTAGCCACTCACTGTAGCCACTCCCCGTCCCCACTCACTGTAGCCACTCCCCGTCCCCACTCCTCGTCCCCTCTCACCGTCGCATCTCTCCGTCCCCACTCCCCGTCCCCACTCCCCGTCCCCACTCCCCGTCCCCACTCCCCGTCCCTACTCCCCACCCCCGTCCCCACTCCCCGTCCCCACTCACCGTCCCCTCTCCCCGTCCCCTCTCCCCGTCCCCTCTCCTCCTCCCCACTCCCCCTCCCCACTCCCCACTCCCCCTCCCCACTCCCCGTCCCCACTCCCCGTCCCCACTCAACGTCCCCACTCAACGTCCCCTCTCCCCGTCCCCTCTCCCCGTCCCCTCTCCCCGTCCCCTCTCCCCGTCCCCACTCCCCGTCCCCACTCCCCGTCCCCACTCCCCGTCCCCACTCAATGTAGCCACTCCCCGTCCCCACTCAATGTCGCAACTCACCGTCTCCAGTCTCCGCCCCCACTCCCCACCCCCACTAACTGTCCCCACTCCCCGCCCCCATTAACCGTCCCCACTCCCCGTCCCCACTCCCCGTCCCCACTCCCCGTCCCCACTCTCCGACACCTCTCCCCGTCCCCACTCCCCGTCCCCACTCCCCGTCCCCACTCCCCGTCCCCACTCCCCGTCACCACTCCCCGTCACCACTCCCCGTCCCCTCTCCCCGTCCCCACTCCCCGTCCCCATTCCCCGTCCCCATTCCCCGTCCCCACTCACCGTCCCCACTCACCGTAGCCACTCACCGTAGCCACTCACCGTCCACACTCACCGTCCCCACTCCCCGTCCCCACTCCCCGTCCCCTCTTCCCGTCCCCACTCCCCGTCCCCTCTTCCCGTCCCCACTCCCCGTAGCCACTCACCGTTCCCCCTCACCGTCCCCACTCACCGTCCCCACTCCCCGTCCCCACTCCCCGTCCCCACTCCTCGTCCCCTCTCACCGTCGCATCTCTCCGTCACCACTCCCCGTCCCCACTCCCCACTCCCCGTCCCCACTCCCCGTCCCCACTCCCCATCCCCACTCCCCGTCCCCACTCCCCACTCCCCGTCCCCACTCCCCGTCCCCACTTACCGTCCCCTCTCCCCGTCCCCTCTCACCGTCCCCTCTCCCCCTCCCCACTCCCCCTCCCCACTCCCCACTCCCCCTCCCCACTCCCCGTCCCCACTCCCCGTCCCCACTCAACGTCCCCTCTCAACGTCCCCTCTCCCCGTCCCCTTTCCCCGTCCCCTCTCACCGTCCCCTCTCCCCGTCCCCTCTCCCCGTCCCCTCTCCCCCTCCCCACTCCCCCTCCCCACTCCCCACTCCCCCTCCCCACTCCCCGTCCCCACTCCCCGTCCCCACTCAACGTCCCCACTCAACGTCCCCTCTCCCCGTCCCCTCTCCCCGTCCCCTCTCCCCGTCCCCACTCCCCGTCCCCACTCCCCGTCCCCACTCCCCGTCCCCACTCCCCGTCCCCACTCCCCGTCCCCACTCCCCGTCCCCACTCAATGTAGCCACTCCCCGTCCCGACTCCTCGTCCCCACTCAATGTCGCAACTCACCGTCTCCAGTCTCCGCCCCCACTCCCCGCCCCCACTAACTGTCCCCACTCCCCGCCCCCATTAACCGTCCCCACTCCCCGTCCCCACTCCCCGTCCCCACTCCCCGTCCCCACTCCACGACACCTCTCCCCGTCCCCACTCCCCGTCCCCACTCCCCGTCCCCACTCCCCGTTACCACTCCCCGTCACCACTCCCCGTCACCACTCCCCGTCCCCTCTCCCCGTCCCCACTCCCCGTCCCCACTCCCCGTCCCCACTCACCGTCCCCACTCACCGTAGCCACTCACCGTAGCCACTCACCGTCCACACTCACCGTCCCCACTCCCCATCCCCACTCCCCGTCCCCTCTTCCCGTCCCCACTCCCCGTAGCCACTCACCGTTCCCCCTCACCGTCCCCACTCACCGTCCCCACTCCCCGTCCCCACTCCCCGTCCCCACTCCTCATCCCCTCTCACCGTCGCATCTCTCCGTCCCCACTCCCCGTCCCCACTCCCCACTCCCCGTCCCCACTCCCCGTCCCCACTCCCCGTCCCCACTCCCCGTCCCCACTCCCCGTCCCCACTCCCCGTCCCCTCTCCCCGTCCCCTTTCACCGTCCCCTCTCCCCCTCCCCACTCCCCCTCCCCACTCCCCACTCCCCCTCCCCACTCCCCGTCCCCACTCCCCGTCCCCACTCCCCGTCCCCACTCAACGTCCCCACTCAACGTCCCCACTCAACGTCCCCTCTCCCCGTCCCCTCTCCCCGTCCCCTCTCCCCGTCCCCTCTACCCGTCCCCTCTCCCCGTCCCCTCTCCCCGTCCCCTCTCCCCGTCCCCACTCCCCGTCCCCACTCCCCGTCCCCACTCCCCGTCCCCACTCCCCGTCCCCACTCAATGTAGCCACTCCCCGTCCCCACTCCTCGTCCCCACTCAATGTCGCAACTCACCGTCTCCAGTCTCCGCCCCCACTCCCCGCCCCCATTAACTGTCCCCACTCCCCGCCCCCATTAACCGTCCCCACTCCCCGTCCCCACTCCCCGTCCCCACTCCCCGTCCCCACTCCCCGACACCTCTCCCCGTCCCCACTCCCCGTCCCCACTCCCCGTCCCCACTCCCCGTCCCCACTCCCCGTCACGACTCACCGTCACCACTCCCCGTCACCACTCCCCGTCCCCTCTCCCCGTCCCCACTCCCCGTCCCCACTCCCCGTCCCCACTCCCCGTCCCCACTCACCGTCCCCACTCACCGTAGCCACTCACCGTAGCCACTCACCGTCCACACTCACCGTCCCCACTCCCCGTCCCCACTCCCCGTCCCCACTCCCCGTCCCCTCTCCCCGTCCCCACTCCCCGTAGCCACTCACCGTTCCCCCTCACCGTCCCCACTCACCGTCCCCACTCACCGTCCCCACTCCTCGTCCCCTCTCAACGTCGCATCTCTCCGTCCCCACTCCCCGTCCCCACTCCCCACTCCCCGTCCCCACTCCCCGTCCCCACTCCCCGTCCCCACTCCCCGTCCCTACTCCCCACTCCCCGTCCCCACTCCCCGTCCCCACTCACCGTCCCCACTCACCGTCCCCACTCCTCGTCCCCTCTCAACGTCGCATCTCTCCGTCCCCACTCCCCGTCCCCACTCCCCACTCCCCGTCCCCACTCCCCGTCCCCACTCCCCGTCCCCACTCCCCGTCCCTACTCCCCACTCCCCGTCCCCACTCCCCGTCCCCACTCACCGTCCCCTCTCCCCGTCCCCTCTCCCCGTCCACTCTCCCCCTCCCCACTCCCCCTCCCCACTCCCCACTCCCCCTCCCCACTCCCCGTCCCCACTCAACGTCCCCACTCAACATCCCCTCTCCCCGTCCCCTCTCCCCGTCCCCTCTCCCCGTCCGCACTCCCCGTCCCCACTCCCCGTCCCCACTCCCCGTCCCCACTCAATGTAGCCACTCCCCGTCCCCACTCCTCGTCCCCACTCAATGTCGCAACTCACCGTCTCCAGTCTTCGCCCCCACTCCCCGCCCCCACTAACTGTCCCCACTCCCCGCCCCCATTAACCGTCCCCACTCCCCGTCCCCACTCCCCGTCCCCACTCCCCGTCCCCACTCCCCGTCCCCACTCCCCGTCCCCACTCCTCGTCCCCACTCAATGTCGCAACTCACCGTCTCCAGTCTCCGCCCCCACTCCCCGCCCCCACTAACCGTCCCCACTCACCGTCCCCTCTCCCCGTCCCCTCTCCCCGTCCCCTCTCCCCGTCCCCTCTCCCCGTCCCCACTCCCCGTCCCCACTCCCCGTCCCCACTCCCAGTCCCCACTCAACGTCCCCACTCAACGTCCCCTCTCCCCGTCCCCTCTCCCCGTCCCCTCTCCCCGTCCCCACTCCCCGTCCCCACTCCGCGTCCCCACTCCCCGTCCCCACTCAATGTAGCCACTCCCCGTCCCCACTCCTCGTCCCCACTCAATGTCGCAACTCACCGTCTCCAGTCTCCGCCCCCACTCCCCGCCCCCACTAACTGTCCCCACTCCCCGCCCCCATTAACCGTCCCCACTCCCCGTCCCCACTCCCCGTCCCCACTCCCCGTCCCCACTCCCCGACACCTCTCCCCGTCCCCACTCCCCGTCCCCACTCCCCGTCCCCACTCCCCATCCCCACTCCCCGTCACCACTCCCCGTCACCACTCCCCGTCACCACTCCCCGTCACCACTCCCCGTCCCCACTCACCGTCCCCACTCACCGTAGCCACTCACCATAGCCACTCACCGTCCACACTCACCGTCCCCACTCCCCGTCCCCTCTCCCCGTCCCCACTCCCCGTAGCCACTCACCGTTCCCCCTCACCGTCCCCACTCACCGTCCCCACTCACCGTCCCCACTCACCGTCCCCACTCCCCGTACCCCCTCACCGTACCCCCTCACCGTCCCCCCTCACCGTCCCCCCTCACCGACCCCCCTCACCGTCCCCACTCTCCGTCCCCACTCTCCGTCCCCACTCTCCGCCCCCACTCTCCGTCCCCACTCTCCGTCCCCTCTCCCCGTCCCCTCTCCCCGTCCCCTCTCCCCGTCCCCTCTCCCCGTCCCCACTCAACCTCCCCACCCACCCTCCCCACTCACCCTCCCCACTCTCCGTCCCCACTCTCCGTCCCCACTCTCCGTCCCCACTCTCCGTCCCCACTCTCCGTCCCCACTCCCCGTCCCCATTCACCGTCCCCACTCCCGGTCCACACCCCCCGTCCCCACCCCCCGTCCCACCCCCCGTCCCCACCCCCCCGACCCCACCCACCAACCCCACTCCACGACCCCACTCCCCGACCCCACTCCCCGTCCCCAGTCCCCGTCCCCACTCCCCGTCCCCACTGAACGTCCCCACTCCCCGTCCCCACTGAACGTCCCCACTCACCCTCCCCACTCCCCACTCCCTGTCCCCACTCCCCGTCCGCACTCCCCGTCCCCACTCAACCTCCCCACTCAACCTCCCCACTCACCCTCCCCACTCCCCACCCCCGGTCCCCACTCCCCGTCCACACTCCCCGTCCCCACTCCCCGTCCCCACTCAAACTCCCCACGCTCCGTCCGCACTGAGACTCCCCACTCCCCGTCCCCACTCCCCGTCCCCAGTCCCCGTCCCCAGTCCCCTTCCCCACTCCCCGTCCCCACTCCCCGTCCCCACTCCCCGTTCCCACGCCCCGTCCCCACGCCCCGTCCTCACGCCCCGTCCCCAAACCCCTTCCCCACTCCCCGTCCCCACTCCCCGTCCCCACTCCCCGTCCCTACTCCCCGCCCCCACTCCCCGACCCCACACCCCCTCCCCACTCCCCTTCCCACTCCCCCTCCCCACTCACCCTCCCCACTCACCCTCCCCACTCACCCTCCCCACTCACCCTCCCCACTCACCCTCCCCACTCCCCACTCCCCGCCCCCACTCCCCGCCCCCACAACCCGTCCCCACAACCCGTCTCCACAACCCGTCCCCACTCCCCGTCCCCACTCCCCGTCCCCACTCCCCGTCCCCACTCCCTGTCCCCACTCCCCGTCCCCACTCAGACTCCCCACTCAGACTCCCCACTCAGACTCCCCACTCAGTCTCCCCACTCAGTCTCCCCACTCAGTCTCCCCACTCAGTCTCCCCACTCCCCGCCCCCACTCAGTCTCCCCACTCCCCGCCCCCACTCCCCGTCCCCACGCCCCCGTCCCCACGCCCCCGTCCCCACGCCCCCGTCCCCACGCCCCGTCCCCACTCTCCGTCCCCACTCCCCGTCCCCACGCCCCGTCCCCACTCTCCGTCCCCACTCTCCGTCCCCCTAACCGTCCCCAGTCCCCGCCCCCACTCCCGGCCCCCACTAACTGTCCCAACTCCCCGCCCCCTCTAACCGCCCCCTCTAACCGCCCCCTCTCCCCGTCTCCACTCCCCGTCCCCACTCCCCGCCCCCAAGCCCGACCTCACTCGCCGTCCCCACTCCCCGTCCCCACTGTTCACCCCCATTAACCGTCCCCACTAACCGTTCCCACTCCCCGTTCCCACTCCCCGTCCCCACTCCCCGTCCCCACTCCCCGTCCCCACTCACCGTCCCCACTCACCGTCCCCACTCACCGTCCCCACTCACCGTCCCCACTCTCCGTCCCCACTCACCGTCCCCACTCCCCGTCCCCACTCCCCGTCCCCACTCCCCGTCCCCACTCACTGTAGCCACTCCCCGTCCCCACTCACCGTCCCCACTCCCCGTTTTCACTCCCCGTCCCCACTCCCCGTTCCCACTCCCCGTCCCCACTCCCCGTCCCCACTCCCCGTCCCCACTCACTGTAGCCACTCCCCGTCCCCACTCTATGTAGCCACTCCCCGTCCCCACTCCCCGTCCCCACTCCCCGTCCCCACTCCCCGTCCCCTCTCAACTTCCCCACTCCCCACTCCCCGTCCCCACTCCCCGTCCCCTCTCCCCGTCACCTCTCCCCGTCACCTCTCCCCGTCACCTCTCCCCGTCCCCTCTCCCCGTCCCCACTCACCGTCCCCACTCCCCGTCCCCACTCCCCGTCCCCACTCCCCGTCCCCTCTCCCCGTCACCTCTCCCCGTCACCTCTCCCCGTCACCTCTCCCCGTCCCCACTCCCCGTCCCCACTCCCCGTCCCCACTCCCCGTCCCCACTCCCCGTCCCCACTGACCATCCCAACTCTCCGTCCCCTCTCCCCGTCCCCACTCCCCGTCCCCACTCCCCGTCCCCATTCCCCGTCCCCACTCAATGTAGCCACTCAATGTCGCAACTCTCCGTCCCCACTCCAAGTCCCCACTCCAAGTCCCCGCTCCAAGTCCCCGCTCCGAGTCCCCGCTCCAAGTCCCCGCTCCGAGTCCCCGCTCCGAGTCCCCGCTCCGAGTCCCCGCTCCGAGTCCCCGCTCCGAGTCCCCGCTCCGAGTCCCCGCTCCGAGTCCCCGCTCCGAGTCCCCGCTCCGAGTCCCCGCTCCGACTCCCCGCTCCGACTCCCCGCTCCGACTCCCCGCTCCAAGTCCCCGCTCCAAGTCCCCGCTCCAAGTCCCCGCTCCAAGTCCCCGCTCCAAGTCCCCGCTCAGACTCCCCGCTCAGACTCCCCGCTCAGACTCCCCGCTCAGACTCCCCGCTCAGACTCCCCGCTCAGTCTCCCCGCTCAGACTCCCCGCTCAGACTCCCCGCTCAGACTCCCCGCTCAGACTCCCCGCTCAGACTCCCCGCTCAGACTCCCCGCTCAGTCTCCCCGCTCAGACTCCCCACTCAGACTCCCCACTCAGACTCCCCACTCAGACTCCCCACTCAGA
Source organism: Heterodontus francisci (assembly GCF_036365525.1). Lineage (NCBI taxonomy): Eukaryota > Metazoa > Chordata > Chondrichthyes > Heterodontiformes > Heterodontidae > Heterodontus > Heterodontus francisci. The sequence continues at coordinate 127,598 of NW_027141703.1, read as the reverse complement.
CTCCCCACTCAGACTCCCCACTCAGACTCCCCACTCTCCGTCCCCACTCTCCGTCCCCACTCTCCGTCCCCACTCGCCGTCCCCACTCGCCGTCCCCACTCCCCGTCCCCACTCCCCGTCCCCACTCCCCGTCCCAACTCCCCTACCCACTAACCGTCCCCACTCCCCGCCCCCACTCCCCGCCCCCACTCCCCGCCCCCACTAACCGTCCCAACTCCCCGCCCCCTCTAACCGCCCCCTCTCACCGTCTCCACTCCCCGTCCCCACTCCCCGTCTCCACGCCCCGTCTCCACGCCCCGTCCCCACGCCCGACCTCACTCGCCGTCCCCACTCTCCGTCCCACTCCCCGTCCCACTCCCCATCCCCACTCCCCACTCCCCGTCCCCACTCCCCGTCCCCACTCAACGTCCCCACTCAACGTCCCCTCTCCCCGTCACCTCTCCCCGTCCCCTCTCCCCGTCCCTCTCCCCGTCCCCTCTCCCCGTCCCCTCTCCCCGTCCCCTCTCCCCGTCCCCTCTCCCCGTCCCCTCTCCCCGTCCCCACTCCCCGTCCCCACTCCCCGTCCCCACTCCCCGTCCCCACTCCCCGTCCCCACTCCCCGTCCCCAACTCCCGTCCCACTCACCGTCCCAACTCACCGTCCCAACTCTCCGTCCCAACTCTCCGTCCCCTCTCCCCGTCCCCTCTCCCCGTCCCCACTCCCCGTCCCCACTCCCCGTCGCCACTCCCCGTCCCCACTCCCCGTCCCCACTCCCCGTCCCCACTCTCCGTCCCCACTCTCCGTCCCCACTCTCCGTCCCCACTCCAAGTCCCCACTCCAAGTCCCACTCCAGGTCCCCACTCCAGGTCCCCACTCCAGGTCCCCACTCCAGGTCCCCACTCCCCGTGTCCACTCCCCGTGTCCACTCCCCGTGTCCACTCCCCGTCCCCACTCAGACTCCCCAGCCCCAGTCCCCGCCCCCAGTCCCCGCCCCCAGTCCCCGCGCCCAGTCCCCGCTCGCCGTCCCCGCTCGCCGTCCCCGCTCTCCGTCCCCAATCGCCGACCCACTGCCCGTCCCCACTCCCCGTCCCCACTGACGGTCCCTACTCCCCGCTCCCCACTCCCCGCCCCCACTAACTGTCCCAACTCCCCTACCCACTAACCATCCCCACTCCCCGCCCCCACTCCCCACCCCCGCTAACCGTCCCAACTCCCCGCCCCCTCTAACCGTTCCTGCTCCCCATCCCCATGCCCCGTCACCACGCCCGACCTCACTCGCCGTCCCCACTCACCGTCCCCGCTCCCCATCCCGCTCCCCGTCCCCACCCACCGTCCCCACTCCTCGCTCCCACTCCCCGCCCCCACTAACCGTCCCCACTAATCGTCCCCACTCCCCACCCCCACTAGCCGTCCCCACTCCCCATCCCCACTCCCTGTCCCCACTCCCCGTCCCCACTCCCCATCCCCACTCACCGTAGCCACTCAACGACCCCTCTCCCCGTCCCCTCTCCCCGTCCCCACTCTCCCTCCCCACTCTCCCTCCCCACTCTCCCTCCCCACTCTCCCTCCCACTCTCCCTCCCCACTCTCCGTCCCCACTCTCCGTCCCCACTCCCCGTCCCCACCCGCCGTCCCCACCCGCCGTCCCCACCCGCCGTCCCCACCCCCCGTCCCCACCCCCCGTCCCCACCCCCCGACCCCACCCCCCGACCCCACCCCCCGACCCCACCCCCCGACCCCACTCCCCGTCCCCACTCCCCGTCCCCACTGAACGTCCCCACTGAACGTCCCCACTGAACGTCCCCACTCCCCGTCCCCACTCCCCGTCCCCACTCCCCGTCCCCACTCAGTCTCCCCACTCCCCGTCCCCTCTCCCCGTCCCCTCTCCCCGTCCCCTCTCCCCGTCCCCACTCAACGTCCCCGTCCCACTCAACGTCCCCACTCAACGTCCCACTCACGTCCCACTCAACGTCCCCACTCAAGTCCCCACAATCCCACTCTCCCACTCCACGTCCCCACTCCACGTCCCCACTCACCGTCCCCACTCACCGTCCCCACTCCCCGTCCCAACTCCCCGTCCCCACTCAGACTCCCCACTCTCCGTCCCCACTGAGACTCCCCACTCCCCGTCCCCACTCCCCGTCCCCACGCCCCGTCCCCACGCCCCGTCCCCAAGCCCCTTCCCCACGCCCCGTCCCCACTCACCGTCCCCACTCCCCGTCCCCACACCCCGTCCCCACTCCCCGTCCCCACTCCCCGTCCCCACTCCCCGTCCCCACTCACCCTCCCCACTCACTCTCCCCGTCCCCACTCCCCGTCCGCACTCCCCGTCCCAACTCCCCTTCCCCACTCTCCGTCCTCACTCAGACTCCCCACTCAGACTCCCACTCAGACTCCCCACTCAGACTCCCCACTCAGAGTCCCCACTCAGACTCCCCACTCAGTCTCCCCACTCCCCGTTCCAACTCCCCACGCCCCGCCCCCACTCCCCGTCCCGACCCCCCGACCCCGTCCCCACCCCCCGTCCCCAGTCCCCGCCCCCACTCCCCGTCCCCACCCCCCGTCCCCGTCCCCACTCTCCGTCCCCACTCTCCGTCCCCACTCTCCGTCCCCACTCTCCATCCCCACTCTCCGTCCCCACTCGCCGTCCCCACTCGCCGTCCCCACTCTCCGTCCCCACTCTCCGTCCCCACTCTCCGTCCCCACTCGCCGTCCCCACTCATACTCCCCACTCCCCGTCCCCACTCCCCGTCCCCACTCCCCGTCCCCACTCAACCTCCCCACTCACCCTCCCCACTCCCCACCCCCCGTCCCCACTCCCCGCCCCAGTCCCCATCCCCACTCTCCGTCCGCACTGAGACTCCCCACTCCCCGTCCCCACTCCCCGTCCCCACTTCCCGTCCCCACTCCCCACTCCCCGTCCCCACGCCCCGTCCCCACTCGCCGTCCCCACTCCCCGCCCCCACTAAATGTCCCAACTCCCCGCCCCCTCTCCCCGCCCCCTCTCCCCGCCCCCTCTCCCCGTCTCCACTCCCCGTCCCCACGCCCGACCTCACTCGCCGTCCCCAGTCTCCGTCCCCACTCCCAGTCCCCACTCCCCGTCCCCACTCCCCGTCCCCACTCCCCGTCCCCACCCACCGTCCCCACTCCTCGCCCCCACTCCCCACCCCCACTAACCGTCCCCACCTTTCGCCCCCATTAACCGTCCCCACTCCCCGTCCCCACTCCCCGTCCCCACTCCCCGTCCCCACTCACCGTCCCCACTCACCGTCCCCAATGACCGTCCCCAATGACCGTCCCCACACACCGTCCCCACTCACCGTCCCCTCTCCCGGTGCCCACTCACCGTCCCCTCTCCCCGTCCCCTCTCCCCGTCCCCTCTCCCCGTCCCCTCTCCTGGTGCCCACTCACCTTCCCCCCTCACCGTCCCCACACCCCGTCCCCACTCCCCGTCCCCACTCCCCGTCCCCACTGCCCGTCCCCACTCCCCGTCCCCTCTCACCGTCCCCACTCCCCGTCCCCACTCCCCGTCCCCACTCCCCGTCCCCACTCACCGTCCCCACTCACCGTCCCCACTCACTGTAGCCACTCCCCGTCCCCACTCCCCATCCCCACTCCCCGTACCCACTCCCCGTCCCCACTCACCGTCCCCACTCTTCGTCCCCACTCTCCGTCCCCACTCTCCGTCCCCACTCTCCGTCCCCACTCTCCGTCCCCACTCCCCGTCCCCTCTCCCCGTCCCCACTCCCCGTCCCCACTCAATGTAGCCACTCCCCGTCCCCACTCCTCGTCCCCTCTCACCGTCGCATCTCTCCGTCACCACTCCCCGTCCCCACTCCCCGTCCCCACTCCCCGTCCCCATTCCCCGCTCCCCGTCCCCACTCCCCACTCCCCGTCCCCACTCCCCGTCCCCACTCCCCACTCCCCACTCCCCGTCCCCACTCAACGTCCCCACTCAACGTCCCCTCTCCCCGTCCCCACTCCCCCTCCCCACTCCCCCTCCCCACTCCCCCTCCCCACTCCCCCTCCCCACTCCCACTCCCCCTCCCCACTCCCCGTCCCCACTCCCCGTCCCCACTCAACATCCCCACTCAACGTCCCTTCTCCCCGTCCCCTCTCCCCGTCCCCTCTCCCCGTCCCCTATCCCCGTCCCTCTCCCCGTCACCACTCCCCGTCCCCACTCCCCGTCCCACTCCCCGTCCCCACTCCCCGTCCCAACTCTCCGTCCCCACTCCCCGTCCCCTCTCCCCGTCCCCTCTCCCCGTCCCCTCTCCCCGTCCCCACTCCCGTCCCCACTCCCGTCCCCACTCCCCGTCCCCACTCCCCGTCCCCACTCCCCGTCCCCACTCAATGTAGCCACTCCCCGTCCCCACTCCTCGTCCCCACTCAATGTCCCCGCTCGCCGTCCCCGCTCGCCGTCCCCGCTCGCCGTCCCCGCTCTCCGTCCCCAATCGCCGTCCCCACTCACTGTCCCCACTCACCGTCCCCACTCCCCGTCCCCACTCCCCGTCCCCACTGACGGTCCCTACTCCCCGCTCCCCACTCCCCGCCCCCACTAACTGTCCCAACTCCCCTACCCATTAACCATCCCTGCTCCCCGTCCCCATGCCCCGTCACCACGCCCGACCTCACTCGCCGTCCCCGCTCCCCGTCCCCGCTCCCCGTCCCCACCCACCGTCCCCACTCCCCGCCCCCACCAACCGTCCCCACTCCCCGCCCCCATTAACCGTCTCCACTCCCCGTCCCCACTAACCGTCCACTCTCTCCGTCCCCACTCCCCGTCCCCACTCCCCGTCCCCACTCCCCGTCCCTACTCCCCGTCCCCACTCCCCGTCCCCACTCACCGTCCCCACTCACCGTCCCCACTCTCCGTCCCCACTCTCCGTCCCACTCTCCGACCCCACTCACTGTCCCCTCTCTCCGTCCCCTCTCTCCGTCCCCTCTCTCCCTCCCCTCTCTCCCTCCCCTCTCCCCCTCCCCTCTCCCCCTCCCCTCTCCCCCTCCCCACTCACCCTCCACACTCACCCTCCCCACTCACCCTCCCCACTCACCCTCCCCACTCACCCTCCCCACTCAACCTCCCCACTCAACCTCCCCACTCAACCTCCCCACTCAACCTCCCCACTCAACCTCCCCACTCACCCTCCCCACTCACCCTCCCCACTCACCCTCCCCACTCACCCTCCCCACTCACCCTCCACACTCACCCTCCACACTCACCCTCCACACTCTCCGTCCCCACTCTCCGTCCCCACTCTCCGTCCCACTCTCCGTCCCCACTCCCCGTCCCCACCTGCCGTCCCCACCCCCCGTCCCCACCCCCCGTCCCCAACCCCCGACCCCACCGCCCGACCCCAATCCCCGACCCCACTCCCCGACCCCACTCCCCGACCCCACTCCCCGACCCCACTCCCCGTCCCCACTCCCCGTCCCCACTCCCCGTCCCCACTGAACGTCCCCACTCACCATCCCCACTCACCCTCCCCACTCCCCGTCCCCACTCCCCGTCCCCACTCCCCGTCCCCACTCCCCGTCCCCACTCCCCATCCCCACACAGACTCCCCACTCCCCGTCCCCTCTCCCCGTCCCCACTCAATGTCCCCACCCACCGTCCCCACTCCCCACTCCCCGTCCCCACTCCCCGTCCCCACTCCCCGTCCCCACTCCCCGTCCCCACTCCCCGTCCCCACTCAGACTCCCCACTCAGACTCCCCACTCAGACTCCCCACTCAGACTCCCCACTCAGACTCCCCACTCAGACTCCCCACTCTCCGTCCCCACTCAGACTCCCCACTCCCCGTCCTCACTCCCCGTCCCCACTCCCCGTCCCCACTCCCCTTCCCCACTCCCCGTCCCCACTCCCCGTCCCCACGCCCCGTCCCACGCCCCGTCAACCACGCCCCGTCCCCACGCCTCGTCCCCAAGCCCCTTTCCCACGCCCCGTCCCACTCCCCGTCCCCACTCCCAGTCCCCACTCCCCATCCCCACACCCCGTCCCCACTCCCCGTACCCACTCCCCGTCCCCACTCACCCTCCCCACTCACCCTCCCCACTCCCCACTCCCCACTCCCCGTCCCCACTCCCCGTCCCCACTCAGACTCACAACTCAGACTCCCCACTCAGACTCCCCACTCAGACTCCCCACTCAGACTCCCCACTCAGTCTCCCCACTCAGTCTCCCCACTCAGTCTCCCCACTCAGTCTCCCCACTCAGTCTCCCACTCCCCGCCCCCACTCCCCGTCCCCACCCCCCGTCCCCACCCCCCGTCCCCACCCCCCGTCCCCAGTCCCCGCCCCCACTCCCCGCCCCCACTCCCCGCCCCCACTCCCCGCCCGCACTCCCCGCCCGCACTCCCCGTCCCCACTCCCCACTCCCCGCCCCCACTCCCCGTCCCCACCCCCCGTCCCCACCCCCCGTCCCCAGTCCCCGCCCCCACTCCCCAACCCCACCCCCCGTCGCCACCCCCCGTCCCCACGCCCCGTCCCCACGCCCCGTCCCCACGCCCCGTCCCCACGCCCCGTCCCCACGCCCCGTCCCCACGCCCCGTCCCCACTCTCCGTCCCCACTCCCCGTCCCCACTCCCCTACCCACTAACCGTCCCCACTCCCCGCCCCCACTAACCGTCCCAACTCCCCGCCCCCTCTAACCGCCCCCTCTCCCCGTCTCCACTCCACGTCCCCACGCCCCGTCCCCACGCCCGACCTCACTCGCCGTCCCCACTCTCCGTCCCCACACCCCGTCCCCACTCCCCGTCCCCACTCCCCGTCCCCACCCACCGTCCCCACCCACCGTCCCCACTCCTCTCCCCCACTCCCCGCCCCCACTAACCGTCCCCACTCCCCGCCCCCACTCACCGTCCCCACTCACCGTCCCCACTCACCGTCCCCACTCCCCGTCCCCACTCCCCGACCCCACTAACCGTCCCCTCTCCCCGTCCCCTCTCCCCGTCCCCTCTCCCCGTCCCCTCTCCCCGTCCCCTCTCCCCGTCCCCACTCACCGTCCCCACTCTCCGTGCGCACTCCCCGTCCCCACTCCCCGTCCCCACGCCCCGTCCCCACGCCCCGTCCCCAAACCCCTTCCCCACGCCCCGTCCCCACTCCCCGTCCCAACTCCCCTACCCACTAACCGTCCCCACTCCCCGCCCCCACTCCCCGCCCCCACTAACCGTCCCAGCTCCCCGCCCCCTCTAACCGCCCCCTCTCCCCATCTCCATTCCCCGTCCCCACTCCCCGTCCCCACGCCCCGTCCCCACGCCCGACCTCACTCGCCGTCCCCAGTCTCCGTCCCCACTCCCTGTCCCCACCCACCGTCCCCACCCACTGTCCCCACTCCCCGCCCCCACTCCCCGCCCCCACTCTTCGCCCCCACTAACCGTCCCCACTCCCCGTCCCCACTCCCCGTCCCCACTCCCCGTCCCCACTCACCGTCCCCACTCACCTTCCCCACTCACCCTCCCCACTCACCCTCCCCACTCACCCTCCCCACTCACCCTCCCCACTCACCCTCCCCACTCACCCTCCCCACTCACCCTCCCCACTCCCCACTCCCCGTCCCCACTCCCCGTCCCCACCCCCCGTCCCCAGTCCCCGCCCCCACTCCCCGACCCCACCCCCCGTCCCCACCCCCCGTCCCCACGCCCCGTCCCCACGCCCCGTCCCCACTCCCCGTCCCCACTCCCCGTCCCCACTCCCCATCCCCACTCAACCTCCCCACTCAGTCTCCCCACTCCCCACTCCCCGTCCCCACTCCCCGTCCGCACTCCCCGTCCGCACTCCCCGTCCCCACTCAGACTCCCCACTCAGACTCCCCACTCAGACTCCCCACTCAGACTCCCCACTAACCACTCCCCGCCCCCACTCCCCATCCCCACTCACCCTCCCCACTCACCCTCACCACTCCCCACTCCCCGTCCCCACTCCCCGTCCGCACTCCCCGTCCCCACTCCCCGTCCCCACTCCCCGTCCCCACTCAGACTCCCCACTCAAACTCCCCACTCAGACTCCCCACTAACCACTCCCCGCCCCCACTCCCCGTCCCCACTCCCCGTCCCCACCCCCCGTCCCCACCCCCCGTCCCCACTCCCCGCCCCCACTCCCCGCCCCCACTCCCCGCCCCCACTCCCCGCCCCCACTCCCCGTCCCCACTCAGACTCCCCACTCAGTCTCCCCACTCCCCGCCCCCACTCCCCGTCCCCACCCCCCGTCCCCAGTCCCCGTCCCCAGTCCCCGCCCCCACTCCCCGTCCCCACGCCCCGTCCCCACGACCCGTCCCCACGCCCCGTCCCCACAAACCGTCCCCACGCCCCGTCCCCACGCCCCGTCCCCACTCTCCGTCCCCACTCTCCGTCCCCACTCTCCGTCCCCACTCCCCGTCCCAACTCCACTACCCACTAACCGTCCCCACTAACCGTCCCCACTCACCTTCCCCACTCACCTTCCCCACTCACCTTCCCCACTCACCGTCCCCACTCACCGTCCCCACTCCCCATCCCCACTCCCCGACCCCACTAACCGTCCCCTCTCCCCGTCCCCTCTCCCCGTCCCCTCTCCCCGTGCCCACTCACCGTCCCCACTCACCGTCCCCACTCACCATCCCCAATCACCGTCCCCACTCACCGTCCCCACTCACCGTCCCCACTCACCGTCCCCTCTCCCCGTGCCCACTCACCGTCCCCACTCACCGTCCCCACTCACCGTCCCCAATCACCGTCCCCACTCCCCGTCCCCACCCACCGTCCCCACTCCCCGCCCCCACTCCCCGCCCCCACTTTTCGCCCCCACTTTTCGCCCCCACTTTTCGCCCCCACTAACCGTCCCCACTCCCCGTCCCCACTCCACGTCCCCACTCACCGTCCCCACTCACCGTCCCCACTCACCTTCCCCACTCACCCTCCCCACTCACCCTCCCCACTCACCCTCCCTACCCTCCCCACTCACCCTCCCCACTCACCCTCCCCACTCACCCTCCCCACTCACCCTCCCCACTCCCCACTCCCCGTCCCCACTCCCCGTCCCCACTCCCCGTCCCCCACTCCCCTTCCCCACTCCCCGTCCCCACTCCCCGTCCCCACTCAGACTCCCCACTCAGACTCCCCACTCAGACTCCCCACTCCCCGTCCCCTCTCCCCGTCCCCACTCAACGTCCCCACTCACCGTCCCCACTCAGACTCCCCACTCAGACTCCCCACTCAGACTCCCCCACTCTCCGTCCCCACTGAGACTCCCCACTCCCCGTCCCCACTCCCCGTCCCCACTCCCCGTCCCCACGCCCCGTCCCCACGCCCCGTCCCCACGCCCCGTCCCCACGCCCCGTCCCCACGCCTCGTCCCCACGCCTCGTCCCCAAGCCCCGTCCCCACTCCCCGTCCCCACTCCCCGTCCCCACTCCCCGTCCCCACTCCCCGCACCCACTCCCCGACCCCACTCCCCGTCCCCACACCCCGTCCCCACTCCCCGTCCCCACTCCCCGTCCCCACTCACCCTCCCCACTCACCCTCCACACTCCCCGTCCCCACTCCCCGTCCGCACTCCCCGTCCGCACTCCCCGTCCGCACTCCCCGTCCCCACTCCCCGTCCCCACTCCCCGTCCCCACTCCCCGTCCCCACTCAGACTCCCCACTCAGACTCCCCACTCAGACTCCCCACTCAGACTCCCCACTAACCACTCCCCACTAACCACTCCCCGCCCCCACTCCCCGTCCCAACTCCCCGTCCCCACCCCCGTCCCCACTCCCCGCCCCCACTCCCCGCCCCCACTCACCGCCCCCACTCACCGCCCCCACTCCCCGCCCCCACTCCCCGTCCCCACACCCCGTCCCCACTCCCCGTCCCCACTCACCGCCCCCACTCACCGCCCCCACTCCCCGCCCCCACTCCCCGTCCCCACTCCCCGTCCCCACTCCCCGTCCCCACTCAGACTCCCCACTAACCACTCCCCGCTAACCACTCCCCGCCCCCACTCCCCGTCCCCACTCCCCGTCCCCACCCCCCGTCCCCACTCCCCGCCCCCACTCCCCGCCCCCACTCCCCGCCCCCACTCCCCGCCCCCACTCCCCGCCCCCACTCCCCGTCCCCACTCCCCGTCCCCACCCCCCGTCCCCACCCCCCCGTCCCCAGTCCCCGCCCCCACTCCCCGCCCCCACCCCCCGTCCCCACGCCCCGTCCCCACGCCCCGCCCCCACCCACCGTCCCCACCCACCGTCCCCACGCCCCGTCCCCACGCCCCGTCCCCACGCCCCGTCCCCACGCCCCGTCCCCACTCTCCGTCCCCACTCTCCGTCCCCACTCTCCGTCCCCACTCCCCGTCCCAACTCCCCTACCCACTAACCGTCCCCACTAACCGTATCCACTCACCTTCCCCACTCACCTTCCTCACTCACCTTCCCCACTCACCGTCCCCACTCACCGTCCCCTTTCACCGTCCCCACTCACCGTCCCCACTCCCCGACCCCACTAACCGTCCCCTCTCCCCGTCCCCTCTCCCCGTCCCCTCTCCCCGTGCCCACTCACCGTCCCCACTCACCGTCCCCACTCTCCGTGCGCACTCTCCGTGCGCACTCTCCGTGCGCACTCTCCGTGCGCACTCTCCGTGCGCACTCCCCGTCCCCACGCCCCGTCCCCACGCCCCGTCCCCACGCCCCGTCCCCAAACCCCTTCCCCAAACCCCTTCCCCACGCCCCGTCCCCACTCCCCGTCCCAACTCCCCTACCCACTAACCGTCCCCACTCCCCGTCCCCACTCCCCGTCCCCACGCCCCGTCCCCACGCCCCGTCCCTACGCCCCGTCCCCAAACCCCTTCCCCACGCCCCGTCCCCACTCCCCGTCCCCACTCCCCGTCCCCACTCCCCGTCCCCACTCCCCGTCCCAACTCCCCTACCCACTAACCGTCCCCACTCCCCGCCCCCACTCCCCGCCCCCACTCCCCGCCCCCACTAACTGTCCCAACTCCCCGCCCCCTCTAACCGCCCCCTCTCCCCGTCTCCACTCCCCGTCCCCATGCCCCGTCCCCACGCCCGACCTCACTCGCCGTCCCCAGTCTCCGTCCGCACTCCCAGTCCCCACTCCCCGTCCCCACCCACCGTCCCCACCCACCGTCCCCACCCACCGTCCCCACTCCCCGCCCCCACTCCCCGCCCCCACTCACCGTCCCCACTCACCGTCCCCACTAACCATCTCCTCTCCCCGTCCCCTCTCCCCGTCCCCTCTCCCCGTGCCCACTCACCGTCCCCACTGCCCGTCCCCACTCCCCGTCCCCTCTCACCGTCCCCACTCCCCGTCCCCACTCCCCGTCCCCACTCCCCGTCCCCACTCCCCGTCCCCACTCACCGTCCCCACTCACCGTCCCCACTCTCCGTTCCCACTCTCCTTCCCCTCTCCCCGTCCCCACTCCCCGTCCCCACTCACTGTAGCCACTCCCCGTCCCCACTCCCCGTCCCCAATCCCCGTCCCCACTCCCCGTCCCCACTCCCCGTCCCCAATCCCCGTCCCCACTCCCCGTCCCCACTCCCCGTCCCCACACTCCGTCCCCACTCCCCGTCCCCACTCCCCGTCCCAACTCCCCGTCCCCACTCCCCGTCCCCACTCCCCGTCCCCACTCACTGTAGCCACTCCCCGTCCCCACTCAATGTAGCCACTCCCTGTCCCCACTCCTCGTCCCCTCTCACCGTCGCATCTCTCCGTCACCACTCCCCGTCCCCACTCCCCACTCCCCACTCCCCACTCCCCGTCCCCATTCCGCACTCCCCGTCCCTACTCCCCACTCCCCGTCCCCACTCCCCACTCCCCACTCCCCCTCCCCACTCCCCTTCCCCACTCAACGTCCCCTCTCCCCGTCCCCTCTCACCGTCCCCTCTCACCGTCCCCTCTCACCGTCCCCTCTCACCGTCCCCACTCCCCCTCCCCACTCCCCCTCCCCACTCCCCCTCCCCACACCCCCTCCCCACTCCCCCTCCCCACTCCCCCTCCCCACTCCCCACTCCCCCTCCCCACTCCCCGTCGCCACTCCCCGTCGCCACTCCCCGTCGCCACTCCCCGTCCCCACTCCCCGTCCCCACTCACCGTCCCCACTCACCGTCCCCACTCACCGTCCCAACTCACCGTCCCAACTCTCCGTCCCCACTCCCCGTCCCCACTCCCCGTCCCCACTCCCCGTCCCCACTCCCCATCCCCACTCAATGTAGCCACTCCCCGTCCCCACTCCCCGTCCCCACTCCCCGTCCCCACTCCCCGTCCCCACGCCCCGTCCCCACGCCCCGTCCCCACTCTCCGTCCCCACTCTCCGTCCCCACTCTCCGTCCCCACTCTCCGTCCCCACTCTCCGTCCCCACTCCCCATCCCCACTCCCCGTCCCAACTCCCCTACCCACTCCCCGCCCCCACTCCCCGCCCCCACTAACCGTCCCAACTCCCCGCCCCCTCTAACCGCCCCCTCACCCCTTCTCCACTCCCCGTCCCCACGCCCCGTCCCCACGCCCGACCTCACTCGCCTTCCACACTCTCCATCCCCACTCCCCGTCCCCACCCACCGTCCCCACCCACCGTCCCCACTCCTCGCCCCCACTCCCCGCCCCCACTCCCCGCCCCCATTAACCGTCCCCACTCACCTTCCCCACTCACCTTCCCCACTCACCTTCCCCACTCACCTTCCCCACTCACCGTCCCCAGTCCCCGACCCCACTAACCGTCCCCTCTCCCCGTCCCCTCTCCCCGTCCCCTCTCCCCGTCCCCACTCACTGTGCCCACTCACCGTCCCCACTCACCGTCCCCACTCACCGTCCCCACTCACCGTCCCCACTCTCCGTGCGCACTCTCCGTGCGCACTCTCCGTGCGCACTCTCCGTCCGCACTCTCCGTGCGCACTCTCCGTGCGCACTCCCCGTCCCCATGCCCCGTCCCCACGCCCCGTCCCCAAACCCCTTCCCCACTCCCCGTCCCCACTCCCCGTCCCAACTCCCCTACCCACTAACCGTCCCCACTCCCCGTCCCCACTCCCCGTCCCCACTCCCCGTCCCCACTCCCCGTCCCCACTCCCCGTCCTCACGCCCCGTCCCCACGCCCCGTCCCCACGCCCCGTCCCCAAGCCCCTTCCCCATGCCCCGTCCCCACTCCCCGTCCCAACTCCCCTACCCACTAACCGTCCCCACTCCCCGCCCCCACTCCCCGCCCCCACGAACCGTCCCAACTCCCCGCCCCCTCTAACCGCCCCCTCTCCCCGTCTCCACGCCCCGTCCCCACGCCCGACCTCACTCGCCGTCCCCAGTCTCCGTCCCCACTCCCAGTCCCCACTCCCCGTCCCCACCCACCGTCCCCACCCACCGTCCCCACTCCCCGCCCCCACTCCCCGCCCCCACACCCCGCCCCCACTCCCCGCCCCCACTCCCCGTCCCCTCTCACCGTCCCCACTCACCGTCCCCACTCACCGTCCCCACTCACCGTCCCCACTCACCGTCCCCACTAACCTCCTCCTCTCCCCGTTCCCTCTCCCCGTCCCCTCTCCCCGTCCCCTCTCCCCGTCCCCTCTCCCCGTCCCCACTCACCGTCCCCACTCACCGTCCCCACTCACCGTCCCCCCTCACCGTCCCCACTCACCTTCCCCACTCACCGTCCCCACTCACCGTCCCGTTTCACCGTCCCCACTCACCGTCCCCACTCCCCGACCCCACTAACCGTCCCCTCTCCCCGTCCCCTCTCCCCGTGCCCACTCACCGTCCCCACTCTCTGTCCCCACTCCCCGTCCCCACTCCCCGTCCCCACTCCCCGTCCCCACTCCCCGTCCCCACTCCCCGTCCCCACTCTCCGTGCGCACTCTCCGTGCGCACTCTCCGTCCCCACTCCCCGTCCCCACTCACTGTAGCCACTCCCCGTCCCCACTCAATGTAGCCACTCCCCGTCCCCACTCCTCGTCCCCTCTCACCGTCGCATCTCTCCGTCAGCACTCCCCGTCCCCACTCCCCACTCCCCACTCCCCACTCCCCGTCCCCATTCCCCCTCCCCGTCCCCACTCCCCACTCCCCCTCCCCACTCCCCGTCCCCACTCCCCGTCCCAACTCCCCGTCCCAACTCCCCGTCCCCACTCCCCGTCCCCACTCCCCGTCCCCACTCAACGTCCCCACTCAACGTCCCCACTCAACGTCCCCTCTCCCCGTCCCCACTCCCCGTCGCCACTCCCCGTCGCCACTCCCCGTCCCCACTCCCCGTCCCCACTCCCCGTCCTCACTCACCGGCCCCACTCACCGTCCCCACTCACCGTCCCCACTCACCGTCCCAACTCTCCGTCCCAACTCCCCGACCCCACTCCCCGTCCCCACTCCCCGTCCCCACTCCCCGTCCCCACTCCCCGTCCCCACTCCCCGTCCCCACTCAATGTAGCCACTCCCCGTCCCCACTCCTCGTCCCCACTCAATGTCGCAACTCACCGTCTCCAGTCTCCGTCCCCACTCTCCGTCCCCACCCCCCGTCCCCAGCCCCAGTCCCCACCCCCAGTCCCCACCCCCCGCCCCCACCCCCCGTCCCCACACCCCGTCCCCACTCCACGTCCCCACTCCCCGTCCCCACTCCCCGTCCCCACGCCTCGTCCCCACGCCTCGTCCCCAATCGCCGTCCCCACTCCCCGTCCCCACTCCCCGTCCCCACTCCCCGTCCCAACTGACGGTCCCTACTCCCCGCACCCCACTCCCCGCCCCCACTAACTGTCCCAACTCCCCTACCCACTAACCATCCCGACTCCCCGCCCCCACTCCCCGCCCCCGCTAACCGTCCCAACTCCCCGCCCCCTCTAACCATCCCTGCTCCCCGTCCCCATGCCCCGTCACCACGCCCGACCTCACTCGCTGTCCCCACTCACCGTCCCCAGCGCCCCGTCCCCGCTCCCCGTCCCCGCTTCCCGTCCCCGCTCCCCATCCCCACCCACCATCCCCACTCCTCGCCCCCACTCCCCGCCCCCACTAACCGTCCCCACTCCCCGCCCCCATTAACCGTCTCCACTCCCCGTCCCCACACCCCATCCCCACTCCCCGACCCCACTAACCGTCCCCTCTCTCCGTCCCCACTCCCCGTCCCCTCTCCCCGTCCCCACTCCCCGTCCCCACTCCCCGTCCCCACTCCCCGTCCCCACTCACCGTCCCCACTCACCGTCCCCACTCACCGTCCCCACTCTCCGTCCCCACTCTCCGTCCCCACTCTCCGTCCCCACTCACCGTCCCCACTCACCGACCCCACTCTCCGACCCCACTCTCCGACCCCACTCTCCGACCCCACTCACCGTCCCCACTCTCCGTCCCCACTCTCCGTCCCCACTCTCCGTCCCCACTCCCCGTCCCCATTCCCCACTCCCCGTCCCCACTCCCCACTCCCCACTCCCCCTCCCCACTCTCCTTCCCCACTCAACGTCCCCTCTCCCCGTCCCCTCTCACCGTCCCCTCTCACCGTCCCCTCTCCCCCTCCCCTCTCCCCCTCCCCACTCCCCCTCCCCACTCCCCCTCCCCACTCCCCGTCCCCACTCCCCGTCCCCACTCCCCGTCCCCACTCAACGTCCCCACTCAACGTCCCCACTCAACGTCCCCACTCAACGTCCCCTCTCCCCGTCCCCACTCCCCGTCGCCACTCCCGGTCTCCACTCCCCGTCCCCACTCCCCGTCCCCACTCCCCGTCCCCACTCCCCGTCCCCACTCACCGTCCCCACTCACCGTCCCCACTCACCGTCCCCACTCACCGTCCCAACTCTCCGTCCCAACTCCCCGACCCCACTCCCCGTCCCCACTCCCCGTCCCCACTCCCCGTCTCCACTCCCCGTCCCCACTCAATGTAGCCACTCCCCGTCCCCACTCCTCGTCCCCACTCAATGTCGCAACTCACCGTCTCCAGTCTCCGTCCCCACTCTCCGTCCCCACCCCCCGTCCCCAGCCCCAGTCCCCACCCCCAGTCCCCACCCCCCGCCCCCACCCCCCGTCCCCACCCCCCGTCCCCACTCCCCGTCCCCACTCCCCGTCCCCACTCCCCGTCCCCACGCCTCGTCCCCACGCCTCGTCCCCGCTCTCCGTCCCCGCTCTCCGTCCCCAATCGCCGTCCCCACTCCCCGTCCCCACTCCCCGTCCCCACTGACGGTCCCTACTCCCCGCACCCCACTCCCCGCCCCCACTAACAGTCCCAACTCCCCTACCCACTAACCATCCCGACTCCCCGCCCCCACTCCCCGCCCCCGCTAACCGTCCCAACTCCCCGCCCCCTCTAACCATCCCTGCTCCCCGTCCCCATGCCCCGTCACCACGCCCGACCTCACTCGCTGTCCCCACTCACCGTCCCCGCTCCCCGTCCCCGCTCCCCGTCCCCGCTCCCCGTCCCCGCTTCCCGTCCCCGCTCCCCGTCCCCACCCACCATCCCCACTCCTCGCCCCCACTCACCGCCCCCACTAACCGTCCCCACTCCCTACCCCCATTAACCGTCTCCACTCCCCGTCCCCACACACCATCCCCACTCCCCGACCCCACTAACCGTCCCCTCTCTGTCCCCACTCCCCGTCCCCTCTCCCCGTCCCCTCTCCCCGTCCCCACTCCCCGTCCCCACTCCCTGTCCCCACTCACCGTCCCCACTCACCGTCCCCACTCACCGTCCCCACTCTCCGTCCCCACTCTCCGTCCCCACTCTCCGTCCCCACTCACCGTCCCCACTCACCGACCCCACTCTCCGACCCCACTCTCCGACCCCACTCTCCGACCCCACTCTCCGACCCCACTCACCGTCCCCACTCTCCGTCCCCACTCTCCGTCCCCACTCTCCCTCCCCACTCCCCCTCCCCTCTCCCCCTCCCCTCTCCCCCTCCCCTCTCCCCCTCCCCTCTACCCCTCCCCTCTACCCCTCCCCACTCACCCTCCCCACTCACCCTCCCCACTCACCCTCCCCACTCACCCTCCCCACTCACCCTCCCCACTCAACCTCCCCACTCAACCTCTCCACTCAAACTCCCCACTCAACCGCACCACTCAACCTCACCACTCAACCTCCCCACTCAACCTCCCCACTCAACCTCCCCACTCACCCTCCCCACTCACCCTCCCCACTCACCCTCCCCACTCACCCTCCACACTCACCCTCCACACTCACCCTCCACACTCACCCTCCACACTCACCCTCCCCACTCACCCTCCACACTTACCCTCCACACTCACCCTCCACACTCACCCTCCACACTCACCCTCCACACTCACCCTCCCCACTCACCCTCCCCACTCTCCATCCCCACTCTCCGTCCCCACTCCCCGTCCCCACCCCCGTCCCCACCCCCCGTACCCACCCCCCGACCCCACCGACCGTCCCCACTCCCCGACCCCACTCCCCGACCCCACTCCCCGACCCCACTCCCCGACCCCACTCCCCGTCCCCACTGAACGTCCCCACTCACTCTCCCCACTCCCCACTCCCCGTCCCCTCTCCCCGTCCCCACTCAACGTCCCCACTCACCGTCCCCACTCACCGTCCCCACTCCCCACTCCCCATCCCCACTCCCCGTCCCCACTCCCCGTCCCCACTCAGACTCCCCACTCTCCGTCCCCACTGAGCGTCCACACTCCCCGTCCCCACTCCCCGTCCCCACTCCCCTTCCCCACTCCCCGTCCCCACTCCCCGTCCCCACGCCCCGTCCCCACGCCGCGTCCCCACGCCCCGTCACCAAGCCCCTTCCCCACGCCCCGTCCCCACTCCCCGTCCCCACTCCCCGTCCCCACTCCCCGACCCCACTCCCCGACCCCACTCCCCGTCCCCACACCCCGTCCCCACACCCCGTCCCCACACCCCGTCCCCACACCCCGTCCCCACTCCCCCTCCCCACTCACCCTCCCCACTCCCCCTCCCCACTCACCCTCCCCACTCACCCTCCCCACTCACCCTCCCCACTCACCCTCCCCACTCAGACTCCCCACTCAGACTCCCCACTCAGACTCCCCACTCAGACTCCCCACTCAGACTCCCCACTCAGACTCCCCACTCAGACTCCCCACTCAGACTCCCCACTCCCCGCCCCAACTCCCCGTCCCCACCCCCCGCCCCCACTCCCCGCCCCCACTCCCCGCCCCCCGCCCCCACGCCCCGTCCCCACTCGCCGTCCCCACTCTCCGTCCCCACTCCCCGTCCCCACTCCCCGTCCCAACTCCCCTACCCACTAACCGTCCCCACTCCCCGCCCCCACTCCCCGCCCCCACTCCCCGCCCCCACTAACCGTCCCAACTCCCCGCCCCCTCTAACCTCCCCCTTTCCCCGTCTCCACTCCCCGTCCCCTCGCCCCGTCCCCACGCCCGACCTCACTCGCCGTCCCCACTCTCCGTCCCCACTCACCGTCCCCACCCACCGTCCCCACTCCTCGCCCCCATTCCCCGTCCCCACTCCCCGTCCCCACTCCCCGTCCCCACTTCCCGTCCCCACTCCCCTTCCCCACTCAGACTCCCCACTTAGACTCCCCACTCAGACTCCCCACTCAGTCTCCCCACTCCCCGTTCCCACTCCCCACTCCCCGCCCCGTCCCCAAGGCCCGTCCCCAAGGCCCGTCCCCACGCCCCGTCCCCACGCCCCGTCCCCACTCCCCGCCCCCACTCCCCGCCCCCACTCCCCGCCCCCACTCCCCGCCCCCACTCACCGCCCCCACTCACCGCCCCCACTCCCCGCCCCCACTCCCCGCCCCCACTCCCCGACCCCACTCCCCGACCCCACACCCCGTCCCCACACCCCGTCCCCACACCCCGTCCCCACTCCCCTTCCCCACACCCCGTCCCCACTCCCCGTCCCCACTCACCGTCCCCACTCCCCGTCCCCACTCCCCGTCCCCACTCCCCGTCCACACTCCCCGTCCACACTCCCCGTCCCCACTCCCCGTCCCCACTCTCCGTCCCCACTCCCCGTCCCCACTGACTGTAGCCACTCCCCGTCCCCACTCACCGTCCCCACTCACCGTCCCCACTCTCCGTCCCCACTCTCCGTCCCCACTCTCCGTCCCCACTCTCCGACCCCACTCTCCGACCCCTCTCCCCGTCCCCTCTCCCCGTCCCCACTCACCCTCCCCACTCACCCTCCCCACTCACCCTCCCCACTCACCCTCCCCACTCAGCCTCCCCACTCACCCTCCCCACTCAACCTCCCCACTCAACCTCCCCACTCAACCTCCCCAGTCACCCTCCCCACTCACCCTCCCCACTCACCCTCCCCACTCACACTCCCCACCCGCCGTCCACACCCGCCGTCCCCACCCCCCGTCCCCAACCCCCGTCCCCAACCCCCGTCCCCACCCCCCGTCCCCACCCCCCCGTCCCCACTCCCCGACACCACTCCCTGACCCCACTGCCCGCCCCCACTCCCCGACCCCACTCCCCGACCCCACTCCCCGTCCCCACTCCCCGTCCCCACTGAACGTCCCCACTGAACGTCCCCACTCCCCGACCCCACTCCCCGTCCCCACTCCCCGTCCCCAGTCCCCTTCTGCACTCCCCTTCCCCACTCCCCTTCCCCACTCCCCGTCCCCACTCCCCGTCCCCACTCCCCGTCCCCACTCCCCGTCCCCACTCAGACTCCCCACTCCCCGTCCCCTCTCCCCGTCCCCACTCAATGTCCCCACTCACTGTCCCCACTCCCCACTCACCATCCCCACTCCCCACTCCCCGTCCCCACTCCCCGTCCCACTCCCCGTCCCCACTCCCCGTCCCCACTCCCCGTCCCCACTCCCCGTCCCCACTCAGACTCCCCACTCTCCGTCCCCACTCAGACTCCCCACTCTCCATCCCCACTGAGACTCCCCACTCCCCGTCCCCACTCCCCTTCCCCACTCCCCGTCCCCACTCCCCGTCCCCACTCCCCGTCCCCACTCCCCGTCCCCACGCCCCGTCCCCACGCCCCGTCCCCAAGCCCCGTCCCCACGCCCCGTCCCCACGCCCCGTCCCCACTCCCCGCCCCCACTCCCCGCCCCCACTCCCCGACCCCACTCCCCGACCCCACTCCCCGACCCCACTCTCCGACCCCACTCCCCGACCCCACTCCCCGTCCCCACACCCCGTCCCCACACCCCGTCCCCACTCCCCGTCCCCACTCCCCGTCCCCACTCACCCTCCCCACTCCCCGTCCCCACTCCCCGTCCCCACTCCCCGTCCCCACTCCCCGTCCCCACGCCCCGTCCCCACGCCCCGT
Organism: Heterodontus francisci; assembly: GCF_036365525.1. Taxonomy (NCBI): domain Eukaryota; kingdom Metazoa; phylum Chordata; class Chondrichthyes; order Heterodontiformes; family Heterodontidae; genus Heterodontus; species Heterodontus francisci. The sequence continues at coordinate 107,462 of NW_027141703.1, read as the reverse complement.
CCCCAAGCCCCGTCCCCACGCCCCGTCCCCACGCCCCGTCCCCACTCCCCGCCCCCACTCCCCGCCCCCACTCCCCGACCCCACTCCCCGACCCCACTCCCCGACCCCACTCTCCGACCCCACTCCCCGACCCCACTCCCCGTCCCCACACCCCGTCCCCACACCCCGTCCCCACTCCCCGTCCCCACTCCCCGTCCCCACTCACCCTCCCCACTCACCCTCCCCACTCACCCTCCCCACTCCCCACTCCCACTCCCCGTCCCCACTCCCCGTCCCCACTCCCCGTCCCCACTCCCCGTCCCTACTCCCCGTCCCCACTCAGACTCCCCACTCATCTCCCCACTCCCCGTTCACACACCCCACTCCCCACACCCACTCCCCGTCCCCACCCCCCGTCCCCACCCCCGCCCCCAGTCCCCGCCCCCACTCCCCGCATCCACTCACCGTCCCCACGCCCCGTCCCCACTCGCCGTCCCCACTCGCCGTCCCCACTCCCCGTTCCCACTCCCCGTCCCAACTCCCCTACCCACTAACCGTCCCCACTCCCCGCCCCCACTCCCCGCCCCCACTCCCAGCCCCCACTCACCGTCCCAACTCCCCGCCCCCTCTAACCGCCCCCTCTCCCCGTCTCCACTCCCCGTCCCTACGCCCCGTCCTCACTCGCCGTCCCCACTCTCCGTCCCCACTCCCCGTCCCCACCCACCGTCCCCACTCTCCGTCCCCACTCCCCGTCCCCACACACTGTCCCCACCAACCGTCCCCACTAACCGTCCCCACTCCCCGTCCTTACTCCCCGTCCCCATTCCCCGTCCCCACTCCCCGTCCCCACTCACCGTCCCCACTCACCGTCCCCACACACCGTCCCCACTCACCGTCCGCACTCCCCGTCCCCATGCCCGTCCCCTCTCACCGTCCCCACTCCCCGTCCCCACTCCCCATCCCCTCTCACAGTCCCCACTCACCGTCCCCACTCACCGTCCCCACTCACCGTCCCCACTCACCGTCCCCTCTCACCGTCCCCTCTCACCGTCCCCACTCCCCGTCCCCTCTCACCGTCCCCACTCCCCGTCCCCACTCACCGTCCCCACTCACCGTCCCCACTCACCGTCCCCACTCTCCGTCCGCACTCTCCGTCCGCACTCTCCGTCCGCACTCTCCGTCCGCACTCCCCGTCCCCATGCCCGTCCCCACTCCCCGTCCCCACTCCCCGTCCCCACTCACCGTCCCCACTCCCCGTCCCCTCTCACCATCCCCACTCCCCGTCCCAACTCCCCTAACCACTAACCGCCCCCACTCCCCGCCCCCACTCCCCGCCCCATCTAACCGCCCCCTCTCCCCGTTTCCACTCCCCGTCCCCACGCCCCATCCCCACGCCCGACCTCACTCGCCGTCCCCACTCTCCGTCCCCACTCCCCGTCCCCACCCACCGTCCCCACTCCTCGCCCCCACTCCCCGCCCCCACTAACCGTCCCCACTGCCTGCCCCCATTAACTGTCCCCACTAACCTTCCCCACTCCCTGTCCCCACTCCCCGTCCCCACTCACCGTCCCCACTCACCGTCCCCACTCCCCGACCCCACTCCCCGACCCCACTAACCGTCCCCTCTCCCCGTCCCCTCTCCCCGTCCCCTCTCCCCGTCCCCTCTCCCCGTCCCCACTCCCCGTCCCCACTCCCCGTCTCCACGCCCCGTCCCCACGCCCCGTCCCCACGCCCCGTCCCCAATCCCCTTCCCCACGCCCCGTCCCCACGCCCCGTCCCCACTCCCCGTCCCCACCCCCCGTCCCCACTCCCCGTCCCCACTCCCCGTCCCCACTCCCCGTCCCCTCTCACCGTCCCCACTCCCCGTCCCCACTGCCCGTCCCCACTGCCCGTCCCCACTGCCCGTCCCCACTCAGACTCCCCACTCCCCGTCCCCACTCAGACTCCCCACTCAGTCTCCCCACTCCCCACTCCCCGCCCCGTCCCCACGCCCCGTCCCCACGCCCAGTCCCCAAACCCCTTCCCCACGCCCCGTCCCCACTCCCCGTCACCACTCCCCGCCCCAACTCCCCGCCCCAACTCCCCGCCCCCACTCCCCGCCCCCACTCCCCGACCCCACACCCCGTTCTCACACCCCGTCCCCACACCCCGTACCCACTCCCCGTCCCCACTCCCCGTCCCCACTCCCCGTCCCCACTCACTGTAGCCACTCCCCGTCCCCACTCCCCGTCCCCACTCCCCGTCCCCACTCCCCGTCCCCACTCTCCGTCCCCACTCTCCGTCCCCACTCTCCATCCCCACTCACCGTCCCCACTCTCCGTCCCCACTCTCCATCCCCACTCTCCGTCCCCACTCTCCGTCCCCTCTCCCCGTCCCGTCTGCCGTCCCCACTCTCAGTCCCCACTCTCCGTCCCCACTCTCCGTCCCCACTCTCCGTCCCCTCTCCCCGTCCCCTCTCTCCGTACCCTCTCCCCGTCCCCTCTCCCCCTCCCCACTCACCCTCTCCACACACCCTCCCCAATCACCCTCCCCAATCACCCTCCCCTCTCACCCTCCCCACTCCCCCTCCCCACTCAACCTCCCGACTCAACCTCCCCACTCAACCTCCCCACTCACCCTCCCCACTCACCCTCCCCACTCACCCTCCCCACTCACCCTCCCCACTCTCCGTACCCACCCCCCGTCCCCAGCCCCCGTCCCCACACCCCGTCCCCACACCCCGTCCCCACCCCCCGTCCCCACCCCCCGTCCCCACCCCCCGTCCCCACCGCCCGACCCCACCCCCCGACCCCACCCCCCGACCCCACTCCCCGTCCCCACTCCCCGTCCCCACTCCCCGTCCCCACTCCCGGTCCCCACTCAGACTCCCCACTCCCCGTCCCCTCTCCCCGTCCCCACTCAACGTCCCCACTCACCGTCCCCACTCCCCACTCCCCGTCCCCACTCCCCGCCCGCACTCCCAGCCCCCACTAACCGTCCCAACTCCCCGCCCCCTCTAACCGCCCCCTCTCCCCGTCTCCACTCACCGTCCCCACTCACCGTCCCCACTCCCCATCCCCACTCCCCTACCCCACTAACTGTCCGCTCTCCCCGTCCCCTCTCCCCGTCCCCTCGCCCCGTCCCCTCTCCCCGTGCCCACTCACCGTCCCCACTCACCGTCCCTACTCACCGTCCCCACTCACCGTCCCCACTCTCCGTCCGCACTCACCGTCCCCACTCTCCGTCCGCACTCCCCGTCCCAATGCCCGTCCCCACTCCCCGTCCCCACTCCCCGTCCCCACTCCCCGTCCCCACTCCCCGTCCCCACTCCCCGTCCCCACTCACCGTCCCCACTCCCCGTCCCCTCTCACCGTCCCAACTCCCCTACCCACTAACCGTCCCCACTCACCTCCCCCACTCCCCGCCCCCACTAACCGTCCCAACTCCCCGCCCCCTCTAACCGCCCCCTCTCCCCGTCCCCACGCCCCGTCCCCACGCCCGACCTCACTCGCCGTCCCCACTCACCGTCCACACTCCCCGTCCCCACTCCCCGTCCCCTCTCCCCGTCCCCTCTCCCCGTCCCCTCTCCCCGTCCCCACTCCCCGTCCCCACTCCCTGTCCCCACTCCCCGCCCCCACTCCCCGCCCCCACTCCGCGCTCCAATAACCGTCCCCACTCCCCGTCACCACTCCCCGTCCCCACTCACCGTCCCCACTCTCCGTCCCCACTCCCCGTCCCCACTCCCCGTCCCCACGCCCCGTCCCCATGCCCCGTCCCCATGCCCCGTCCCCGCTCACCGTCCCCGCTCACCGTCCCCGCTCACCGTCCCCGCTCACCGTCCCTGCGCCCCGTCCCCGCGCCCCGTCCCCGCGCCCCGTCCCCGCGCCCTGTCCCCACGCCCCGTCCCCACTGCCCGTCCCCACTGCCCGTCCCCACTGCCCGTCCCCACTCGCCGTCCCCACTCGCCGTCCCCACTCCCCGTCCCCACTCGCCGTCCCCACTCCCCGTCCCCACTCGCCGTCCCCACGCCCCGTCCCGACTCGCCGTCCCCACGCCCCATCCCCACTCGCCCTCCCCACTCCCCACTCCCCACCCCCCGCCCCCAGCCCCCGCCCCCAGCCCCGGCCCCCAACCCCCGCCCCCATCCGCCGCCCCCACTCCCCGTCCCCACAATCCGTCCCCACTAACCGTCCCCACTAACCGTCCCCACTAACCGTCCCCACTAACCGTCCCCACCAGCCGTCCCCACTCGCCGTCCCCACTCGCCGTCCCCACTCGCCGTCCCCACTACTCACTCCCCGTCCCCACTCCCCGTCCCCACTCCCCGTCCCCACTCCCCGTCCCCACTCCCCGTCCCCACCCCCCGTCCCCACTCCCCGTCCCCACCCCCCGTCCCCACACCCCGTCCCCACACCCCGTCCCCACCCGCTGTCCCCACACCCCGCCCACAATAAACGTCCCCACTAACCGTCCCCACTCCCCGTCCGCACCCACCGCCCGCACACCCCGTCCCCACCCACCGTCCCCACTCCCTGCCCCCACTCCCCGCCCCCACTCCCCGCCCCCACTCCCCGCCCCCACTCCCCGCCCCCAATAACCGTCCCCACTAACCGTCCCCACTAACCGTCCCCACTAACCGCCCCCACTAACCGCACCCACTAACCACCCCCACTCCCCGTCCACACTCACCGTCCCCACTCCCCGTCCCCACTCCCCGTCCCCACTCCCCGTCCCCACCCCCCGTCCCCACCCCCCGTCCCCACTCCCCGCGCTCACTAACCGTCCCCACTCCCCGTCCCCACTCCCCGTCCCCACTCCCCGTCCCCACTCCATTCTCCCCACCCCCGCCCGCACCCCCCATCCCCACCCACCGTCCCCACTCCCCGCCCCAATAACCGTCGCCACTCCCCGCCCCCACTACCCGTCGCCACTCCCCGTCCCCACTCCCCGTCCCCACTCCCCGTCCCCACTCACCCTCCCCACTCACCCACCCCACTCACCGTCCCCTCTCCCCTCCCCTCTCCCACTCCCCACTCACCCTCCCCACTCACCCTCCCCACTCACCCTCCCCACCCCCCGTCCCCACGGCCCGTCCCCACTCCCCACACCCCGCCTGCACCCCCCGTCCCCACTCCCCATCCCCAATAACCGTCCCCACTCCCCGCCCCCACTAACGGCCCCCACTCCCGGCCCCCACTCCCCGCCCCCACTCCCCGTCCCCACCCCCCGTCCCCACCCCCCGTCCCCACTCCCCGCGCTCACTAACCGTCCCCACTCCCCGTCCCCACTCCCCGTCCCCACTCCCCGTCCCCACTCCATACTCCCCACCCCCGCCCGCACCCCCCATCCCCACCCACCGTCCCCACTCCCCGCCCCAATAACCGTCGCCACTCCCCGCCCCCACTACCCGTCGCCACTCCCCGTCCCCACTCCCCGTCCCCACTCCCCGTCCCCACTCACCCTCCCCACTCACCCACCCCACTCACCGTCCCCTCTCCCCTCCCCTCTCCCACTCCCCACTCACCCTCCCCACTCACCCTCCCCACTCACCCTCCCCACCCCCCGTCCCCACGGCCCGTCCCCACTCCCCACACCCCGCCTGCACCCCCCGTCCCCACTCCCCATCCCCAATAACCGTCCCCACTCCCCGCCCCCACTAACGGCCCCCACTCCCGGCCCCCACTCCCCGCCCCCACTCCCCGCCCCCACTCCCCGCCCCCACTAACCGTCCCCACTCCCCGTCCCCAATCCCCGACCCCACTTCCCGTAGCCACTCACCATCCCCACTCACCGTCCCCACTCTCCATCCCCACTCTGCGTCCCCACTCTCCGTCCCCACTCTCCGTCCCCACTCTCCGTCCCCACTCACCGTCCCCACTCCCCGTCCCCACTCCCCGTCCCTACTCCCCGTCCCCACTCAGACTCCCCACTCAGTCTCCCCACTCCCCGTTCACACTCCCCACTCCCCACACCCACTCCCCGTCCCCACCCCCCGTCCCCACCCCCGCCCCCAGTCCCCGCCCCCACTCCCCGCATCCACTCACCGTCCCCACGCCCCGTCCCCACTCGCCGTCCCCACTCGCCGTCCCCACTCCCCGTTCCCACTCCCTGTCCCAACTCCCCTACCCACTAACCGTCCCCACTCCCCGCCCCCACTCCCCGCCCCCACTCCCAGCCCCCACTCACCGTCCCAACTCCCCGCCCCCTCTAACTGCCCCCTCTCCCCGTCTCCACTCCCCGTCCCTACGCCCCGTCCTCACTCGCCGTCCCCACTCTCCGTCCCCACTCCCCGTCCCCACCCACCGTCCCCACTCTCCGTCCCCACTCCCCGTCCCCACCCACAGTCCCCACCAACCGTCCCCACTAACCGTCCCCACTCCCCGTCCTCACTCCCCGTCCCCATTCCCCGTCCCCACTCCCCGTCCCCACTCACCGTCCCCACTCACCGTCCCCACACACCGTCCCCACACACCGTCCGCACTCACCATCCCCATGCCCGTCCCCTCTCACCGTCCCCACTCCCCGTCCCCACTCCCCGTCCCCTCTCACAGTCCCCACTCCCCGTCCCCACTCACCGTCCCCACTCACCGTCCCCACTCACCGTCCCCTCTCACCGTCCCCTCTCACCGTCCCCTCTCACCGTCCCCTCTCACCGTCCCCACTCCCCGTCCCCTCTCACCGTCCCCACTCCCCGTCCCCACTCACCGTCCCCACTCACCGTCCCCACTCACCGTCCCCACTCACCGTCCCCACTCTCCGTCCGCACTCTCCGTCCGCACTCCCCGTCCCCATGCCCGTCCCCACTCCCCGTCCCCACTCCCCGTCCCCACTCACCGTCCCCACTCACCGTCCCCACTCCCCGTCCCCTCTCACCGTCCCCACTCCCCGTCCCAACTCCCCTAACCACTAACCGCCCCCACTCCCCGCCCCCACTCCCCGCCCCATCTAACCGCCCCCTCTCCCCGTTTCCACTCCCCGTCCCCACGCCCCATCCCCACGCCCGACCTCACTCGCCATCCCCACTCTCCGTCCCCACTCCCCGTCCCCACTCACCGTCCCCACTCCTCGCCCCCACTCCCCGCCCCCACTAACCGTCCCCACTGCCCGCCCCCATTAACTGTCCCCACTAACCTTCCCCACTCCCTGTCCCCACTCCCCGTCCCCACTCACCGTCCCCACTCACCGTCCCCACTCCCCGACCCCACTCCCCGACCCCACTAACCGTCCCCTCTCCCCGTCCCCACGCCCCGTCCCCACGCCCCGTCCCCACGCCCCGTCCCCACGCCCCGTCCCCAATCCCCTTCCCCACGCCCCGTTCCCACGCCCCGTCCCCACTCCCCGTCCCCACCCCCCGTCCCCACTCCCCGTCCCCACTCCCCGTCCCCACTCCCCGTCCCCTCTCACCGTCCCCACTCCCCGTCCCCACTGCCCGTCCCCACTGACCGTCCCCACTGCCCGTCCCCACTGCCCGTCCCCACTCAGACTCCCCACTCCCCGTCCCCACTCAGACTCCCCACTCAGTCTCCCCACTCCCCACTCCCCACTCCCCGCCCCGTCCGCACGCCCCGTCCCCACGCCCCGTCCCCACGCCCAGTCCCCAAACCCCTTCCCCACGACCCGTCCCCACTCCCCGTCCCCACTCCCCGCCCCAACTCCCCGCCCCCACTCCCCGCCCCCACTCCCCGACCCCACACCCCGTCCCCACTCCCCGTCCCCACTCACCCTCCCCACTCACCCACCCCACTCACCGTCCCCTCTCCCCCTCCCCTCTCCCACTCCCCACTCACCCTCCCCACTCACCCTCCCCACTCACCCTCCCCACTCACCCTCCCCACCCCCCGTCCCCACGGCCCGTCCCCACTCCCCACCCCCCGCCTGCACCCCCCGTCCCCACTCCCCATCCCCAATAACCGTCCCCACTCCCCGCCCCCACTAACGGCCCCCACTCCCGGCCCCCACTCCCGGCACCCACTCCCCGCCCCCACTCCCCGCCCCCACTCCCCGCCCCCACTAACCGTCCCCACTCCCCGTCCCCAATCCCCGACCCCACTTCCCGTAGCCACTCACCATCCCCACTCACCGTCCCCACTCTCCATCCCCACTCTGCGTCCCCACTCTGCGTCCCCACTCTCCGTCCCCACTCTCCGTCCCCACTCTCCGTCCCCACTCACCGTCCCCACTCCCCGTCCCCACTCCCCGTCCCTACTCCCCGTCCCCACTCAGACTCCCCACTCAGTCTCCCCACTCCCCGTTCACACTCCCCACTCCCCACACCCACTCCCCGTCCCCACCCCCCGTCCCCACCCCCGCCCCCAGTCCCCGCCCCCACTCCCCGCATCCACTCACCGTCCCCACGCCCCGTCCCCACTCGCCGTCCCCACTCGCCGTCCCCACTCCCCGTTCCCACTCCCTGTCCCAACTCCCCTACCCACTAACCGTCCCCACTCCCCGCCCCCACTCCCCGCCCCCACTCCCAGCCCCCACTCACCGTCCCAACTCCCCGCCCCCTCTAACCGCCCCCTCTCCCCGTCTCCACTCCCCGTCCCTACGCCCCGTCCTCACTCGCCGTCCCCACTCTCCGTCCCCACTCCCCGTCCCCACCCACCGTCCCCACTCTCCGTCCCCACTCCCCGTCCCCACCCACCGTCCCCACCAACCGTCCCCACTAACCGTCCCCACTCCCCGTCCTCACTCCCCGTCCCCATTCCCCGTCCCCACTCCCCGTCCCCACTCACCGTCCCCACTCACCGTCCCCACACACCGTCCCCACACACCGTCCGCACTCCCCGTCCCCATGACCGTCCCCTCTCACCGTCACCACTCCCCGTCCCCACTCCCCGTCCCCTCTCACAGTCCCCACTCCCCGTCCCCACTCACCGTCCCCACTCACCGTCCCCACTCACCGTCCCCTCTCACCGTCCCCTCTCACCGTCCCCTCTCACCGTCCCCACTCCCCGTCCCCTCTCACCGTCCCCACTCCCCGTCCCCACTCACCGTCCCCACTCACCGTCCCCACTCACCGTCCCCACTCACCGTCCCCACTCACCGTCCCCACTCTCCGTCCGCACTCTCCGTCCGCACTCTCCGTCCGCACTCCCCGTCCCCATGCCCGTCCCCACTCCCCGTCCCCACTCCCCGTCCCCACTCACCGTCCCCACTCACCGTCCCCACTCCCCGTCCCCTCTCACCGTCCCCACTCCCCGTCCCAACTCCCCTAACCACTAACCGCCCCCACTCCCCGCCCCCACTCCCCGCCCCATCTAACCGCCCCCTCTCCCCGTTTCCACTCCCCGTCCCCACGCCCCATCCCCACGCCCGACCTCACTCGCCGTCCCCACTCTCCGTCCCCACTCCCCGTCCCCACCCACCGTCCCCAATCCTCGCCCCCACTCCCCGCCCCCACTAACCGTCCCCACTGCCCGCCCCCATTAACTGTCCCCACTAACCTTCCCCACTCCCTGTCCCCACTCCCCGTCCCCACTCACCGTCCCCACTCACCGTCCCCACTCACCGTCCCCACTCCCCGACCCCACTCCCCGACCCCACTAACCGTCCCCTCTCCCCGTCCCCACGCCCCGTCCCCACGCCCCGTCCCCACGCCCCGTCCCCACGCCCCGTCCCCAATCCCCTTCCCCACGCCCCGTCCCCACGCCCCGTCCCCACTCCCCGTCCCCACCCCCCGTCCCCACTCCCCGTCCCCACTCCCCGTCCCCACTCCCCGTCCCCTCTCACCGTCCCCACTCCCCGTCCCCACTGCCCGTCCCCACTGCCCGTCCCCACTGCCCGTCCCCACTGCCCGTCCCCACTCAGACTCCCCACTCCCCGTCCCCACTCAGACTCCCCACTCAGTCTCCCCACTCCCCACTCCCCGCCCCGTCCCCACGCCCCGTCCCCACGCCCCGTCCCCACGCCCAGTCCCCAAACCCCTTCCCCACGACCCGTCCCCACTCCCCGTCCCCACTCCCCGCCCCAACTCCCCGCCCCCACTCCCCGCCCCCACTCCCCGCCCCCACTCCCCGCCCCCACTCCCCGACCCCACACCCCGTCCCCACACCCCGTCCCCACACCCCGTACCCACTCCCCGTCCCCACTCCCCGTCCCCACTCCCCGTCCCCACTCCCCGTCCCCACTCACTGTAGCCACTCCCCGTCCACACTCCCCGTCCCCACTCCCCGTCCCCACTCCCCGTCCCCACTCTCCGTCCCCACTCCCAGTCCCCACCCCCCGTCCCCACACCCCGTCCCCACACCCCGTCCCCACCCGCTGTCCCCACACCCCGCCCCAATAAACGTCCCCACTAACCGTCCCCACTCCCCGTCCGCACCCCCCGCCCGCACACCCCGTCCCCACCCACCGTCCCCACTCCCTGCCCCCACTCCCCGCCCCCACTCCCCGCCCCCACTCCCCGCCCCCACTCCCCGCCCCCACTCCCCGCCCCCAATAACCGTCCCCACTAACCGTCCCCACTAACCGTCCCCACTAACCGTCCCCACTAACCGCCCCCACTAACCGCACCCACTAACCACCCCCACTCCCCGTCCACACTCACCGTCCCCACTCCCCGTCCCCACTCCCCGTCCCCACTCCCCGTCCCCACTCCCCGTCCCCACCCCCCGTCCCCACTCCCCGCGCTCACTAACCGTCCCCACTCCCCGTCCCCACTCCCCGTCCCCACTCCATACTCCCCACCCCCGCCCGCACCCCCCATCCCCACCCACCGTCCCCACTCCCCGCCCCAATAACCGTCGCCACTCCCCGCCCCCACTACCCGTCGCCACTCCCCGTCCCCACTCCACGTCCCCACTCCCCGTCCCAACTCACCCTCCCCACTCACCCACCCCACTCACCGTCCCCTCTCCCCCTCCCCTCTCCCACTCCCCACTCACCCTCCCCACTCACCCTCCCCACTCACCCTCCCCACTCACCCTCCCCACCCCCCGTCCCCACGGCCCGTCCCCACTCCCCACCCCCCGCCTGCACCCCCCGTCCCCACTCTCCATCCCCAATAACCGTCCCCACTCCCCGCCCCCACTAACGGCCCCCACTCCCGGCCCCCACTCCCGGCCCCCACTCCCGGCACCCACTCCCCGCCCCCACTCCCCGCCCCCACTCCCCGCCCCCACTAACCGTCCCCACTCCCCGTCCCCAATCCCCGACCCCACTTCCCGTAGCCACTCACCATCCCCACTCACCGTCCCCACTCTCCATCCCCACTCTGCGTCCCCACTCTCCGTCCCCACTCTCCGTCCCCACTCTCCGTCCCCACTCACCGTCCCCACTCCCCGTCCCCACTCCCCGTCCCTACTCCCCGTCCCCACTCAGACTCCCCACTCAGTCTCCCCACTCCCCGTTCACACTCCCCACTCCCCACACCCACTCCCCGTCCCCACCCCCCGTCCCCACCCCCGCCCCCAGTCCCCGCCCCCACTCCCCGCATCCACTCACCGTCCCCACGCCCCGTCCCCACTCGCCGTCCCCACTCGCCGTCCCCACTCCCCGTTCTCACTCCCTGTCCCAACTCCCCTACCCACTAACCGTCCCCACTCCCCGCCCCCACTCCCCGCCCCCACTCCCAGCCCCCACTCACCGTCCCAACTCCCCGCCCCCTCTAACCGCCCCCTCTCCCCGTCTCCACTCCCCGTCCCTACGCCCCGTCCTCACTCGCCGTCCCCACTCTCCGTCCCCACTCCCCGTCCCCACCCACCGTCCCCAATCTCCGTCCCCACTCCCCGTCCCCACCCACCGTCCCCACCAACCGTCCCCACTAACCGTCCCCACTCCCCGTCCTCACTCCCCGTCCCCATTCCCCGTCCCCACTCCCCGTCCCCACTCACCGTCCCCACTCACCGTCCCCACACACCGTCCCCACACACCGTCCGCACTCCCCGTCCCCATGCCCGTCCCCTCTCACCGTCCCCACTCCCCGTCCCCACTCCCCGTCCCCTCTCACAGTCCCCACTCCCCGTCCCCACTCACCGTCCCCACTCACCGTCCCCACTCACCGTCCCCTCTCACCGTCCCCTCTCACCGTCCCCTCTCACCGTCCCCACTCCCCGTCCCCTCTCACCGTCCCCACTCCCCGTCCCCACTCACCGTCCCCACTCACCGTCCCCACTCACCGTCCCCACTCACCGTCCCCACTCACCGTCCCCACTCTCCGTCCGCACTCTCCGTCCGCACTCTCCGTCCGCACTCTCCGTCCGCACTCTCCGTCCGCACTCCCCGTCCCCATGCCCGTCCCCACCCCCCGTCCCCACTCCCCGTCCCCACTCACCGTCCCCACTCACCGTCCCCACTCCCCGTCCCCTCTCACCGTCCCCACTCCCCGTCCCAACTCCCCTAACCACTAACCGCCCCCACTCCCCGCCCCCACTCCCCGCCCCATCTAACCGCCCCCTCTCCCCGTTTCCACTCCCCGTCCCCACGCCCCATCCCCACGCCCGACCTCACTCGCCGTCCCCACTCTCCGTCCCCACCCACCGTCCCCACTCCTCGCCCCCACTCCCCGCCCCCACTAACCGTCCCCACTGCCCGCCCCCATTAACTGTCCCCACTAACCTTCCCCACTCCCTGTCCCCACTCCCCGTCCCCACTAACCGTCCCCTCTCCTTGTCCCCACGCCCCGTCCCCACGCCCCGTCCCCACGCCCCGTCCCCACGCCCCGTCCCCAATCCCCTTCCCCACGCCCCGTCCCCACGCCCCGTCCCCACTCCCCGTCCCCACTCCCCGTCCCCACCCCCCGTCCCCACTCCCCGTCCCCACTCCCCGTCCCCACTCCCCGTCCCCTCTCACCGTCCCCACTCCCCGTCCCCACTGCCCGTCCCCACTGCCCGTCCCCACTGCCCGTCCCCACTGCCCGTCCCCACTCAGACTCCCCACTCCCCGTCCCCACTCAGACTCCCCACTCAGTCTCCCCACTCCCCACTCCCCGCCCCGTCCCCACGCCCCGTCCCCACGCCCCGTCCCCATGCCCAGTCCCCAAACCCCTTCCCCACGACCCGTCCCTACTCCCCGTCCCCACTCCCCGCCCCAACTCCCCGCCCCCACTCCCCGCCCCCACTCCCCGCCCCCACTCCCCGACCCCACACCCCGTCCCCACTCTCCGTCCCCACTCACCCTCCCCACTCACCCACCCCACTCACCGTCCCCTCTCCCCCTCCCCTCTCCCACTCCCCACTCACCCTCCCCACTCACCCTCCCCACTCACCCTCCCCACTCACCCTCCCCACTCACCCTCCCCACCCCCCGTCCCCACGGCCCGTCCCCACTCCCCACCCCCCGCCTGCACCCCCCGTCCCCACTCCCCATCCCCAATAACCGTCCCCACTCCCCGCCCCCACTAACGGCCCCCACTCCCGGCCCCCACTCCCGGCACCCACTCCCCGCCCCCACTCCCCGCCCCCACTCCCCGCCCCCACTAACCGTCCCCACTCCCCGTCCCCAATCCCCGACCCCACTTCCCGTAGCCACTCACCATCCCCACTCACCGTCCCCACTCTCCATCCCCACTCTGCGTCCCCACTCTCCGTCCCCACTCTCCGTCCCCACTCACCGTCCCCACTCTCCGTCCCCACTCCCCGTCCCCACTCCCCGTCCCTACTCCCCGTCCCCACTCAGACTCCCCACTCAGTCTCCCCACTCCCCGTCCCCACCCCCCGTCCCCACCCCCGCCCCCAGTCCCCGCCCCCACTCCCCGCATCCACTCACCGTCCCCACGCCCCGTCCCCACTCGCCGTCCCCACTCGCCGTCCCCACTCCCCGTTCCCACTCCCTGTCCCAACTCCCCTACCCACTAACCGTCCCCACTCCCCGCCCCCACTCCCCGCCCCCACTCCCAGCCCCCACTCACCGTCCCAACTCCCCGCCCCCTCTAACCGCCCCCTCTCCCCGTCTCCACTCCCCGTCCCTACGCCCCGTCCTCACTCGCCGTCCCCACTCTCCGTCCCCACTCCCCGTCCCCACCCACCGTCCCCACTCTCCGTCCCCACTCCCCGTCCCCACCCACCGTCCCCACCAACCGTCCCCACTAACCGTCCCCACTCCCCGTCCTCACTCCCCGTCCCCATTCCCCGTCCCCACTCCCCGTCCCCACTCACCGTCCCCACTCACCGTCCCCACACACCGTCCCCACACACCGTCCGCACTCCCCGTCCCCATGCCCGTCCCCTCTCACCGTCCCCACTCCCCGTCCCCACTCCCCGTCCCCTCTCACAGTCCCCACTCCCCGTCCCCACTCACCGTCCCCACTCACAGTCCCCACTCACCGTCCCCTCTCACCGTCCCCTCTCACCGTCCCCTCTCACCGTCCCCACTCCCCGTCCCCTCTCACCGTCCCCACTCCCCGTCCCCACTCACCGTCCCCACTCACCGTCCCCACTCACCGTCCCCACTCACCGTCCCCACTCACCGTCCCCACTCTCCGTCCGCACTCTCCGTCCGCACTCTCCGTCCGCACTCTCCGTCCGCACTCCCCGTCCCCATGCCCGTCCCCACTCCCCGTCCCCACTCCCCGTCCCCACTCACCGTCCCCACTCACCGTCCCCACTCCCCGTCCCCTCTCACCGTCCCCACTCCCCGTCCCAACTCCCCTAACCACTAACCGCCCCCACTCCCCGCCCCCACTCCCCGCCCCATCTAACCGCCCCCTCTCCCCGTTTCCACTCCCCGTCCCCACGCCCCATCCCCACGCCCGACCTCACTCGCCGTCCCCACTCTCCGTCCCCACTCCCCGTCCCCACCCACCGTCCCCACTCCTCGCCCCCACTCCCCGCCCCCACTAACCGTCCCCACTGCCCGCCCCCATTAACTGTCCCCACTAACCTTCCCCACTCCCTGTCCCCACTCCCCGTCCCCACTCACCGTCCCCACTCACCGTCCCCACTCCCCAACCCCACTCCCCGACCCCACTAACCGTCCCCTCTCCCCGTCCCCACGCCCCGTCCCCACGCCCCGTCCCCATGCCCCGTCCCCAATCCCCTTCCCCACGCCCCGTCCCCACGCCCCGTCCCCACTCCCCGTCCCCACCCCCCGTCCCCACTCCCCGTCCCCACTCCCCGTCCCCACTCCCCGTCCCCTCTCACCGTCCCCACTCCCCGTCCCCACTGCCCGTCCCCACTGCCCGTCCCCACTGCCCGTCCCCACTCAGACTCCCCACTCCCCGTCCCCACTCAGACTCCCCACTCAGTCTCCCCACTCCCCACTCCCCGCCCCGTCCCCACGCCCCGTCCCCACGCCCCGTCCCCACGCCCAGTCCCCAAACCCCTTCCCCATGACCCGTCCCCACTCCCCGTCCCCACTCCCCGCCCCAACTCCCCGCCCCCACTCCCCGCCCCCACTCCCCGACCCCACACCCCGTCCCCACACCCCGTCCCCACACCCCGTACCCACTCCCCGTCCCCACTCCCCGTCCCCACTCACTGTAGCCACTCCCCGTCCCCACTCCCCGTCCCCACTCCCCGTCCCCACTTCCCGTCCCCACTCCCCGTCCCCACTCTCCGTCCCCACTCTCCGTCCCCACTCACCGTCCCCACTCTCCGTCCCCACTCTCCGTCCCCACTCTCCGTCCCCACTCTCCGTCCCCTCTCCCCGTCCCGTCTGCCGTCCCCACTCTCCGTCCCCACTCTCCGTCCCCACTCTCCGTCCCCACTCTCCATCCCCTCTCCCCGTCCCCTCTCTCCGTCCCCTCTCCCCGTCCCCTCTCCCCCTCCCCACTCACCCTCTCCACACACCCTCCCCAATCACCCTCCCCAATCACCCTCCCCTCACACCCTCCCCACTCCCCCTCCCCACTCAACCTCCCCACTCAACCTCCCCACTCAACCTCCCCACTCACCCTCCCCACTCACCCTCCCCACTCACCCTCCCCACTCTCCGTACCCACCCCCCGTCCCCACCCCCGTCCCCACACCCCGTCCCCACACCCCGTCCCCACCCCCCGTCCCCACCCCCCGTCCCCACCGCCCGACCCCACCCCCCGACCCCACCCCCCGACCCCACTCCCCGACCCCACTCCCCGTCCCCACTCCCCGTCCCCACTCCCCGTCCCCACTCCCGGTCCCCACTCAGACTCCCCACTCCCCGTCCCCTCTCCCCGTCCCCACTCAACGTCCCCACTCACCGTCCCCACTCCCCACTCCCCGTCCCCACTCCCCGCCCGCACTCCCAGCCCCCACTAACCGTCCCAACTCCCCGCCCCCTCTAACCGCCCCCTCTCCCCGTCTCCACTCACCGTCCCCACTCACCGTCCCCAAACCCATCCCCACTCCCCTACCCCACTAACTGTCCGCTCTCCCCGTCCCCTCTCCCCGTCCCCTCGCCCCGTCCCCTCTCCCCGTGCCCTCTCCCCGTGCCCACTCACCGTCCCCACTCACCGTCCCTACTCACCGTCCCCACTCACCGTCCCCACTCTCCGTCCGCACTCACCGTCCCCACTCTCCGTCCGCACTCCCCGTCCCAATGCCCGTCCCCACTCCCCGTCCCCACTCCCCGTCCCCACTCCCCGTCCCCACTCCCCGTCCCCTCTCACCGTCCCAACTCCCCTACCCACTAACGATCCCCACTCACCTCCCCCACTCCCCGCCCCCACTAACCGTCCCAACTCCCCGCCCCCTCTAACCGCCCCCTCTCCCCGTCCCCACGCCCCGTCCCCACGCCCGACCTCACTCGCCGTCCCCACTCTCCGTCCACACTCCCCGTCCCCACTCCCCGTCCCCACTCCCCGTCCCCACTCCCCGCCCCCACTCCCCGCCCCCACTCCGCGCTCCAATAACCGTCCCCACTCCCCGTCCCCACTCCCCGTCCCCACTCACCGTCCCCACTCTCCGTCCCCACTCCCCGTCCCCACTCCCCGTCCCCACGCCCCGTCCCCACGCCCCGTCCCCGCTCACCGTCCCCGCTCACCGTCCCCGCTCACCGTCCCTGCTCCCCGTCCCCGCGCCCCGTCCCCGCGCCCCGTCCCCGCGCCCCGTCCCCGCGCCCCGTCCCCGCTCCCCGTCCCCGCGCCCCGTCCCTGCGCCCCGTCCCCGCGCCCCGTCCCCGCGCCCCGTCCCCGCGCCCCGTCCCCACGCCCCGTCCCCACTGCCCGTCCCCACTCGCCGTCCCCACTCGCCGTCCCCACTCCCCGTCCCCACTCCCCGTCCCCACTCGCCGTCCCCACTCCCCGTCCCCACTCGCCGTCCCCACGCCCCGTCCCGACTCGCCGTCCCCACGCCCCATCCCCACTCGCCCTCCCCACTCCCCACTCCACACCCCCCGCCCCCAGCCCCCGCCCCCAGCCCCGGCCCCCAACCCCCGCCCCCATCCGCCGCCCCCACTCCCCGTCCCCACAATCCGTCCCCACTAACCGTCCCCACTAACCGTCCCCACTAACCGTCCCCACTAACCGTCCCCACTAACCGTCCCCACCAGCCGTCCCCACTCGCCGTCCCCACTCGCCGTCCCAACTCCCCGTCCCCACTACTCACTCCCCGTCCCCACTCCCCGTCCCCACTCCCCGTCCCCACTCCCCGTCCCCACCCCCCGTCCCCACACCCCGTCCCCACAGCCCGTCCCCACCCGCTGTCCCCACACCCCGCCCCCAATAAACGTCCCCACTAACCGTCCCCACTCCCCGTCCGCACCCCCCGCCCGCACACCCCGTCCCCACCCACCGTCCCCACTCCCTGCCCCCACTCCCCGCCCCCACTCCCCGCCCCCACTCCCCGCCCCCACTCCCCGCCCCCAATAACCGTCCCCACTAACCGTCCCCACTAACCGTCCCCACTAACCGCCCCCACGAACCGCACCCACTAACCACCCCCACTCCCCGTCCACACTCACCGTCCCCACTCCCCGTCCCCACTCCCCGTCCCCACTCCCCGTCCCCACTCCCCGTCCCCACCCCCCGTCCCCACCCACCGTCCCCACTCCCCGCGCTCACTAACCGTCCCCACTCCCCGTCCCCACTCCCCGTCCCCACTCCCCGTCCCCACTCCATACTCCCCACCCCCGCCCGCACCCCCCATCCCCACCCACCGTCCCCACTCCCCGCCCCAATAACCGTCGCCACTCCCCGCCCCCACTACCCGTCGCCACTCCCCGTCCCCACTCCCCGTCCCCACTCCCCGTCCCCACTCACACTCCCCACTCACCCACCCCACTCACCGTCCCCTCTCCCCCTCCCCTCTCCCACTCCCCACTCACCCTCCCCACTCACCCTCCCCACTCACCCTCCCCACTCACCCTCCCCACCCCCCGTCCCCACGGCCCGTCCCCACTCCCCACCCCCCGCCTGCACCCCCCGTCCCCACTCCCCGTCCCCAATAACCGTCCCCACTCCCCGCCCCCACTAACGGCCCCCACTCCCGGCCCCCACTCCCGGCACCCACTCCCCGCCCCCACTCCCCGCCCCCACTCCCCGCCCCCACTAACCGTCCCCACTCCCCGTCCCCAATCCCCGACCCCACTCCCCGTAGCCACTCACCATCCCCACTCACCGTCCCCACTCTCCATCCCCACTCTCCGTCCCCACTCTCCGTCCCCACTCACCGTCCCCACTCCCCGTCCCCACTCCCCGTCCCCACTCACCATCCCCACTCACCGTCCCCACTCTCCATCCCCACTCTCCGTCCCCACTCACCGTCCCCACTCCCCGTCCCCACTCCCCGTCCCCACTCACCGTCGCCACTCACCGTCCCCACTCTCCGACCCCACTCTCCGACCCCACTCTCCGACCCCACTCGCCGACCCCACTCGCCGTCCCCACTCGCCTTCCCCACTCCCCACTCCCCACTCCCCACTCCCCGTCCCCACTCCCCGTCCGCACCCCCCGTCCGCACCCCCCGTCCCCACCCCCCGTCCCCACCCGCCGTCCCCACCCCCCGTCCCCACCCCCCGTCCCCACCCCCCGTCCACACTCCCCGTCCACACTCCCCGTCCCCACTCCCCAGTCCCCACTCCCCAGTCCCCACCCCCCAGTCCCCACCCCCCAGTCCCCACCCCCCAGTCCCCACCCCCCATCGCCACTCCCCCCTCCTCACTCACCGTCCCCACTCCCCACTCCCCACTCCCCACTCACCGTCCCCACTCCCCGTCCCCGCCCGCCGTCCCCGCCCGCCGTCCCCACTCACCGTCCCCACTCTCCGTCCCCACTCCCCGTCCCCACTCCCCGTCCCCACGCCCCGTCCCCACGCCCAGTCCCCAAACCCCTTCCCCACGACCCGTCCCCACTCCCCGTCCCCACTCCCCGCCCCAACTCCCCGCCCCCACTCCCCGCCCCCACTCCCCGACCCCACACCCCGTCCCCACACCCCGTCCCCACACCCCGTACCCACTCCCCGTCCCCACTCCCCGTCCCCACTCCCCGTCCCCACTCACTGTAGCCACTCCCCGTCCCCACTCCCCGTCCCCACTCCCCGTCCCCACTTCCCGTCCCCACTCCCCGTCCCCACTCTCCGTCCCCACTCTCCGTCCCCACTCACCGTCCCCACTCTCCGTCCCCACTCTCCGTCCCCACTCTCCGTCCCCACTCTCCGTCCCCTCTCCCCGTCCCGTCTGCCGTCCCCACTCTCCGTCCCCACTCTCCGTCCCCACTCTCCGTCCCCACTCTCCATCCCCTCTCCCCGTCCCCTCTCTCCGTCCCCTCTCCCCGTCCCCTCTCCCCCTCCCCACTCACCCTCTCCACACACCCTCCCCAATCACCCTCCCCAATCACCCTCCCCTCTCACCCTCCCCACTCCCCCTCCCCACTCAACCTCCCCACTCAACCTCCCCACTCAACCTCCCCACTCACCCTCCCCACTCACCCTCCCCACTCACCCTCCCCACTCTCCGTACCCACCCCCCGTCCCCACCCCCGTCCCCACACCCCGTCCCCACACCCCGTCCCCACCCCCCGTCCCCACCCCCCGTCCCCACCCCCCGTCCCCACCGCCCGACCCCACCCCCCGACCCCACCCCCCGACCCCACTCCCCGTCCCCACTCCCCGTCCCCACTCCCCGTCCCCACTCCCGGTCCCCACTCAGACTCCCCACTCCCCGTCCCCTCTCCCCGTCCCCACTCAACGTCCCCACTCACCGTCCCCACTCCCCACTCCCCGTCCCCACTCCCCGCCCGCACTCCCAGCCCCCACTAACCGTCCCAACTCCCCGCCCCCTCTAACCGCCCCCTCTCCCCGTCTCCACTCACCGTCCCCACTCACCGTCCCCAAACCCATCCCCACTCCCCTACCCCACTAACTGTCCGCTCTCCCCGTCCCCTCTCCCCGTCCCCTCGCCCCGTCCCCTCTCCCCGTGCCCACTCACCGTCCCCACTCACCGTCCCTACTCACCGTCCCCACTCACCGTCCCCACTCTCCGTCCGCACTCACCGTCCCCACTCTCCGTCCGCACTCCCCGTCCCAATGCCCGTCCCCACTCCCCGTCCCCACTCCCCGTCCCCACTCCCCGTCCCCACTCCCCGTCCCCACTCCCCGTCCCCTCTCACCGTCCCAACTCCCCTACCCACTAACCGTCCCCACTCACCTCCCCCACTCCCCGCCCCCACTAACCGTCCCAACTCCCCGCCCCCTCTAACCGCCCCCTCTCCCCGTCCCCACGCCCCGTCCCCACGCCCGACCTCACTCGCCGTCCCCACTCTCCGTCCACACTCCCCGTCCCCACTCCCCGTCCCCACTCCCCGTCCCCACTCCCCGCCCCCACTCCCCGCCCCCACTCCGCGCTCCAATAACCGTCCCCACTCCCCGTCCCCACTCCCCGTCCCCACTCCCCGTCCCCACTCACCGTCCCCACTCTCCGTCCCCACTCCCCGTCCCCACTCCCCGTCCCCACGCCCCGTCCCCACGCCCCGTCCCCGCTCACCGTCCCCGCTCACCGTCCCCGCTCACCGTCCCTGCGCCCCGTCCCCGCGCCCCGTCCCCGCGCCCCGTCCCCGCGCCCCGTCCCCGCGCCCCGTCCCCGCTCCCCGTCCCCGCGCCCCGTCCCCGCGCCCCGTCCCCGCGCCCCGTCCCCGCGCCCCGTCCCCACGCCCCGTCCCCACTGCCCGTCCCCACTCGCCGTCCCCACTCGCCGTCCCCACTCGCCGTCCCCACTCCCCGTCCCCACTCGCCGTCCCCACTCCCCGTCCCCACTCGCCGTCCCCACGCCCCGTCCCGACTCGCCGTCCCCACGCCCCATCCCCACTCGCCCTCCCCACTCCCCACTCCACACCCCCCGCCCCCAGCCCCCGCCCCCAGCCCCGGCCCCCAACCCCCGCCCCCATCCGCCGCCCCCACTCCCCGTCCCCACAATCCGTCCCCACTAACCGTCCCCACTAACCGTCCCCACTAACCGTCCCCACTAACCGTCCCCACTAACCGTCCCCACTAACCGTCCCCACCAGCCGTCCCCACTCGCCGTCCCCACTCGCCGTCCCAACTCCCCGTCCCCACTACTCACTCCCCGTCCCCACTCCCCGTCCCCACTCCCCGTCCCCACTCCCCGTCCCCACCCCCCGTCCCCACACCCCGTCCCCACAGCCCGTCCCCACCCGCTGTCCCCACACCCCGCCCCCAATAAACGTCCCCACTAACCGTCCCCACTCCCCGTCCGCACCCCCCGCCCGCACACCCCGTCCCCACCCACCGTCCCCACTCCCTGCCCCCACTCCCCGCCCCCACTCCCCGCCCCCACTCCCCGCCCCCACTCCCCGCCCCCAATAACCGTCCCCACTAACCGTCCCCACTAACCGTCCCCACTAACCGCCCCCACGAACCGCACCCACTAACCACCCCCACTCCCCGTCCACACTCACCATCCCCACTCCCCGTCCCCACTCCCCGTCCCCACTCCCCGTCCCCACTCCCCGTCCCCACCCCCCGTCCCCACCCACCGTCCCCACTCCCCGCGCTCACTAACCGTCCCCACTCCCCGTCCCCACTCCCCGTCCCCACTCCCCATCCCCACTCCATACTCCCCACCCCCGCCCGCACCCCCCATCCCCACCCACCGTCCCCACTCCCCGCCCCAATAACCGTCGCCACTCCCCGCCCCCACTACCCGTCGCCACTCCCCGTCCCCACTCCCCGTCCCCACTCCCCGTCCCCACTCACCCTCCCCACTCACCCACCCCACTCACCGTCCCCTCTCCCCCTCCCCTCTCCCACTCCCCACTCACCCTCCCCACTCACCCTCCCCACTCACCCTCCCCACTCACCCTCCCCACCCCCCGTCCCCACGGCCCGTCCCCACTCCCCACCCCCCGCCTGCACCCCCCGTCCCCACTCCCCGTCCCCAATAACCGTCCCCACTCCCCGCCCCCACTAACGGCCCCCACTCCCGGCCCCCACTCCCGGCACCCACTCCCCGCCCCCACTCCCCGCCCCCACTCCCCGCCCCCACTAACCGTCCCCACTCCCCGTCCCCAATCCCCGACCCCACTCCCCGTAGCCACTCACCATCCCCACTCACCGTCCCCACTCTCCATCCCCACTCTCCGTCCCCACTCTCCGTCCCCACTCACCGTCCCCACTCCCCGTCCCCACTCCCCGTCCCCACTCACCATCCCCACTCACCGTCCCCACTCTCCATCCCCACTCTCCGTCCCCACTCTCCGTCCCCACTCACCGTCCCCACTCCCCGTCCCCACTCCCCGTCCCCACTCACCGTCGCCACTCACCGTCCCCACTCTCCGACCCCACTCTCCGACCCCACTCTCCGACCCCACTCGCCGACCCCACTCGCCGTCCCCACTCGCCGTCCCCACTCCCCACTCCCCACTCCCCACTCCCCGTCCCCACTCCCTGTCCGCACCCCCCGTCCGCACCCCCCGTCCCCACCCCCCGTCCCCACCCGCCGTCCCCACCCCCCGTCCCCACCCCCCGTCCCCACCCCCCGTCCACACTCCCCGTCCCCACTCCCCAGTCCCCACTCCCCAGTCCCCACCCCCCAGTCCCCACCCCCCAGTCCCCACCCCCCATCGCCACTCCCCCCTCCTCACTCACCGTCCCCACTCCCCACTCCCCACTCCCCACTCACCGTCCCCACTCCCCGTCCCCGCCCGCCGTCCCCGCCCGCCGTCCCCACCCGCCTTCCCCACTCCCCACTCCCCACTCCCCACTCACAACTCACCGTCCCCACTCCCCATCCCCACCCACCGTCCCCACTCCCCGCCCCCAATAACCGCCCCCACTCCCCGCCCCCACTCCCCGCCCCCACTCCCCGCCCCCACTTCCCGCCCCCACTCCCCGTCCCCACTCCCCACTCACCGTCCTTTCCCAGTCCCCCATCCCCACCCCCCCTTCCCCACTCCCCCATCCCCACCCCCCCTTCCCCACTCCCCCATCCCCACCCCCGTACCCACTCCCCCCTCCCCACTCCACCATCCCCACTCCACCATCCGCACTCCACCATCCCCACTCCCCGCCCCCACTCCCCGCCCCCACTCCCCGCCCCCACTCCCCGCCCCCACTCCCCGTCCCCACGCCCCGTCCCCATTCCCCGTCCCCACTCCCCACTCACCGTCCTTTCCCACTCCCTCGTCCCCACCCCCCCTTCCCCACTCCCCCGTCCCCACCCACCGTCCCCACTCCCCCGTCCCCACTCCCCCGTCCCCACTCCCCCCTCCCCACTCCCCCCTCCCCACTCCCCCCTCCCCACTCCACCGTCCCCACTCACCGTCCCCACTCACCGTCCTCACTCACCGTCCCCACTCCCCCCTCCCCACTACCCCCTCCCCCCTCCCCACTCCCCCACTCCCCGTCCCCACTCCCCGTCCCCACTCCCCGTCCCCACTCCCCCCTCCCCACTCCCCGTCCCCACTCCCCGTCCCCACTCCCCGTCCCCACACCCCGTCCCCACTCCCCACTCACCACTCACCGTCCCCACTCTCCACTCCCCACCCACCGTCCCCACTCCCCGTCCCCACTCCCCGTCCCCACACCCCGTCCCCACTCCCCCCTCACCACTCACCGTCCCCACTCCCCACTCCCCAATCCCCACCCACCGTCCCCACCCACCGTCCCCACTCCCCGCCCCCAATAACCGTCCCCACTAACCGTCCCCACTCCCCGTCCCCACTCCCCGCCCCCACCCCCGGCCCCCACCCCCCACCCAGACTCCCCGCCCCGACTCCCCGCCCCCACTCCCCGCCCCCACTCCCCGCCCCCACACCCCGCCCCCACTCACCGTCCCCACTCCCCGCCCCCACTCCCCGCCCCCTCTCCCCGTCCCCTCTCCCCGTCCCCTCTCCCCGTCCCCTCTCCCCCTCCCCACTCCCCCTCCCCACTCACCCTCCCCACTCACCGTCCCCACTCACCGTCCCCACTCACCGTGTCCTCTCCCCGTCCCGTCACCCCGTCCCCTCTCCCCATCCCCTCTCCCCGTCCCCTCTCCCCGTCCCCTCTCCCCGTCCCCACTCATTGCACCCACTCACCCTCCCCACTCACCCTCCCCACTCACCCTCCCCATGCCCCGTCCCCACGCCCCGTCCCCACGCCATGTCCCCACGCCATTTCCCCACTCCCCACTCCCCGCCCGCACCCCCCGTCCCCACCCCCCGTCCCCACTCCCCGTCCCCAATAACCGTCTCCACTCCCCGCCCCCACTCCCCGTCCCCACTCCCCGCCCCCACTCCCCGTCCCCACTCCCCGTCCCCACTCCCCGTCCCCTCTCCCCGTCCCCACTCCCCGTCCCCACTCCCCGTCCCCACTCCCCCTCCCCACTCCCCGTCCCCACTCCCCGTCCCCACTCCCCGTCCCCTCACCCCGTCACCTCTCCCCGTCCCCACTCCCCGTCCCCACTCCGCGTCCCCACTCCCCGCCCCCACTCCCCGCCCCCACTCCCCGCCCCCACTCCCCGCCCCCACTAACCGTCCCCACTCTCCGTCCCCACTCCCCGTCCCCACTCCCCAGTCACCACTCCCCAGTCCCCACTCCCCAGTCCCCACTCCCCAGTCCCCACTCCCCCCTCCTCACTCACCGTCCCCACTCCCCACTCACCACTTCCCGCCCCCACTTCCCGCCCCCACTTCCCGCCCCCACTTCCCGTCCCCACTTCCCGCCCCCACTCCCCGCCCCCACTCCCCGCCCCCACTAACCGTTCCCACTAACGGTCCCCACTTCCCGTCCCCTCTCCCCGTTCCCACTCCCCGTCCCCACTCCTTGTCCCCACTCCCCGTCCCCTCTACCCGTCCCCACTCCCCGTCCCCACTCCCCGTCCCCACTCCCCGTCCCCACCCGCCGTCCCCACCCGCCGTCCCCAGTCCCCACTAACCGCCCACACTCCCCGTCCCCACTCCCCGTCCCCATTCCCCGTCCCCACTCCCCACTCACCGTCCTTTCCCACTCCCCCGTCCCCACCCCCCCGTCCCCACCCCCACTTCCCCAACCCCCCGTCCCCACCCCCCATCCCCACCCCCCGTACCCACTCCCCCCTCCCCACTCCACCGCCCCCACTCCCCGCCCCCACTCCCCGCCCCCACTCCACGCCCCCACTCCCCGCCCCCACTAACCTCCCCCACTAACCGCCCCCACTCCCCGTCCCCACTCCCCGTCCCCACTCCACACTCACCGTCGTTTCCCACCCCCCCTTCCCCACCCCCCCTTCCCCACCCCCCCGTCCCCAACCCCCGTACCCACTCCCCCCTCCCCACTCCACGGTCCCCACTCCCCCCTCCCCACTCCCCACTCCCCCCTCCCCACGCCACCGTCCCCACTCCACCGTCCCCACTCCCCGTCCCCACTCCCCGTCCCCACTCCCCGTCCCCACACCCCGTCCCCACTCCCCGTCCCCACTCCCCGTCCCCACTCCCCGTCCCCACTCCCCGTCCCCACACCCCGTCCCCACGCCCGTCCCCACACCCCGTCCCCATCCCCCCTCCCCACTCCCCGTCCCCACTCCCCGTCCCCACTCCCCTTCCCCACTCCCCGTCCCACTCCCCGTCCCCACTCCACCGTCCCCACTCCCCACTCCCCAATCCCCACCCACCGTCCCCACTCCCCGTCCCCACTCCCCGTCCCCACTCCCCGTCCCCACACCCCCCTCCCCACTCCACCGTCCCCACTCCCCACTCCCCAATCCCCACCCACCGTCCCCACTCCCCGTCCCCACTTCCCGGCCCGACCCACCGGCCGCACTCCCCGCCCCCACTAACCGCCCCCACTAACCGTCCCCACTCCCCGTCACCACTCCCCGTCCCCACTCCCCGTCCCCACTCCCCGCCCCCACTCCCCGCCCCCACTCCCCGCCCCTAATAACCGCCCCCACACCCCGCCCCCACTCCCCGCCCCCACTCCCCGCCCCCACTCCCCGTCCCCACTCCCCGTCCCCACTCCCCGACCCCACTCACCGTAGCCACTCACCGTAGCCACTCACCGTAGCCACTCACCGTAGCCACTCACCGCAGCCACTCACCGCAGCCACTCACCGCAGCCACTCACCGTCCCCACTCAACGTCCCCACTCACCGTCCCCAGTCAGGGTCCCCACTCACCGTCCCCACTCACCGTCTCCACTCCCCGTCCCCACTCACCGTCCCCACTCACCGTCCCCACTCTCCGTCCCCACTCTCCGTCCCCACTCACCATCCCCACTCACAGCGTCCCCACGCCCCGTCCCCACGCCCCGTCCCCACGCCCCGTCCCCACGCCCCGTCCCCACGCCATGTCCCCACTCCCCACTCCCCGCCCGCACCCCCCGTCCCCACCCCCCGTCCCCACTCCCCACCCCCAATAACCGTCTCCACTCCCCGCCCCCACTAACCGTTCCCACTAACGGTCCCCACTTCCCATCCCCACTCCCCGTCCCCACTCCCCGTGCCCACTCCCCGTCCCCTCTCCCCGTCCCCTCTCCCCGTCCCCACTCCCCGTCCCCACTCCCCGTCCCCACTCCCCGTCACCTCTCCCCGTCACCTCTCCCCGTCCCCACTCCCCGCCCCCACTCCCCGCACCCACTCCCCGCCCCCACTCCCCGCCCCCACTCCCCGCCCCCACTAACCGTCCCCAATCCCCGACCCCACTCCCCGTAGCCACTCACCATCCCCACTCTCCGTCCCCACTCTCCGTCCCCACTCTCCGTCCCCACTCCCCGTCCCCACTCCCCAGTCCCCACTCCCCAGTCCCCACTCCCCAGTCCCCACTCCCCAGTCCTCACTCCCCGTCCCCACCCCCCATCCCCACTCCCCCCTCCTCACTCACCGTCCCCACTCCCCACTCACCACTCACCGTCCCCAGTCAGGGTCCCCACTCACCGTCCCCACTCACCGTCCCCACTCACCGTCCCCACTCACCATCCCCACTCACCGCGTCCCCACGCCCCGTCCCCACGACCCGTCCCCACGCCCCGTCCCCACGCCCGGTCCCCACGCCATGTCCCCACTCCCCACTCCCCGCCCGCACCCCCCGTCCCCACCTCCCGCCCCCACCTCCCGTCCCCACCTCCCGTCCCCACCCGCCGTCCCCACCCGCCGTCCCCACCCGCCTTCCCCACCCGCCGTCCCCAGTCCCCACTCCCCACTCCCCGTCCCCACCCACCGTCCCCACTCCCCGCCCCCACTCCCCGCCCCCACTCCCCGCCCCCACTAACCGCCCCCACTAACCGCCCCCACTCCCCGCCCCCACTCCCCGTCCCCACACCCCGGCCCCACCCCCCGTCCCCACCCCCCTCCCCACACCCCCCTCCCCACTCCACCATCCCCACTCCCCACTCCCCAATCCCCACCCACCGTCCCCAGCCACCGTCCCCACTCCCCGTCACCATTCCCCGTCCCCACTCCCCGTCCCCACCCCCCGGCCCCACCCACCGGCCCCACCCACCGGCACCACTCCCCGCCCCCACTAACTGTCCCCACTCCCCGCCCCCACTCCCCGCCCCCACCCCCCGCCCTCCCTCACCGCCCCCACTCACCGCCCCCACTCAGCGTCCCCACACCCCGTCCCCACTCCCCGTCCCCACTCCCCGTCTCCACTCCCCGTCTCCACTCCCCGCCCCCACTCCCCGCCCGCACTCCCCGCCCCCACTCCCCGCCCGCACTCCCCGCCCCCACTCCCCGCCCCCACTCCCCGCCCCCACTCCCCGCCCCCAGTAACCGCCCCCAATAACCGCCCCCACACCCCGCCCCCACTCCCCGCCCCCACTCCCCGCCCCCACTCCCCGCCGCCACTCCCCGTCCCCACTCCCCGTCCCCACTCCCCGTCCCCACTCCCCGACCCCTCTCCCCGACCCCACTCCCCGACCCCACTCCCCGACCCCACTCCCCGTAGCCACTCACCGTCCCCACTCACCGTCCCCACTCACCGTCCCCACTCACCGTCCCCACTCACCGTCCCCACTCACCGTCCCCACTCCCCGTCGCCACTCACCGTCGCCACTCTCCGTCCCCACTCTCCGTCCCCACTCACCGTCCCCACTCTCCGCCCCCACTCCCGGCCCCCACTCCCCGCCCCCACTCCCCGCCCCCACTCCCCGCCCCAACTCACCGTCCCCACTCACCGTCCCCACTCACCGTCCCCACTCACCGTCCCCACTCACCGTCCCCACTCCCCGCCCCCACTCCCCGCCCCCACTCTCCGCCCCCACTCTCCGCCCCCACTCTCCGCCCCCACTCTCCGCCCCCACTCTCCGCCCCCACTCTCCGACCCCACTCACCGACCCCACTCACCGACCCCACTCACCGACCCCACATACCGACCCCACATACCGACCCCACTCACCGACCCCACTCACCGACCCCACTCACCGACCCCACTCACCGACCCCACTCACCGACCCACTCACCGACCCCACTCATCGACCCCACTCACCGACCCCACTCACCGACCCCACTCACCGACCCCACTCACCGACCCCACTCACAGACCCCACTCACATACCCCACTCACAGACCCCACTCACAGTCCCCACTCACAGTCCCCACTCACAGTCCCCACTCACCGTCCCCACTCACCGTCCCCACTCACCGTCCCCACTCACCGTCCCCACTCCCCGTCCCCACTCCCCGCCCCCACTCCCCGCCCCCACTCTCCGCCCCCACTCTCCGCCCCCACTCTCCGCCGCCACTCTCCGCCGCCACTCACCGTCCCCACTCTCCGTCCCCACTCTCCGTCCCCACTCACCGTCCCCACTCCACGCCCCCACTCCACGCCCCCACTCCACGCCCCCACTCCACGCCCCCACTCCACGCCCCCACTCCACGCCCCCACTCCCCGCCCCCACTCCCCGCCCCCACTCCCCGCCCCCACTCTCCGCCGCCACTCACCGCCGCCACACTCCGTCCCCACTCACCGTCCCCACTCTCCGTCGCCACTCACCGTCCCCACTCTCCGTCGCCACTCTCCGTCGCCACTCTCCGTCGCCACTCTCCGTCGCCACTCTCCATCGCCACTCTCCGTCGCCACTCTCCGTCCCCACTCTCCGTCCCCACTCTCCGTCCCCACACCCCGTCCCCACACCCCGTCCCCACACCCCGTCCCCACTCCCCGTAGTCACTCCCCGTAGTCACTCCCCGTAGTCACTCACCGTAGTCACTCACCGTCCCCACTCCCCGTCGCAACTCCCCGTCGCAACTCCCCATCCCCACTCCCCGTCCCCACTCCCCGTCCCCACTCCCCGTCCCCACTCCCCGTCCCCACTCCCCGTCGCCACTCTCCGTCGCCACTCTCCGTCCCAACTCTCCGTCCCCACTCTCCGTCCCCACTCTCCGTCCCCACTCACCGTCCCCAACCCCCCTTCCCCACCCCCCGTCCCCACCCCCCATACCCACTCCCCCCTCCCCACTCCACGGTCCCCACTCCCCCCTCCCCACTCCCCCCTCCCCACTCCACCGTCCCCACTCCACCGTCCCGACTCACCATCCCCACTCACCGTCCCCACTCCCCGTCCCCACTCCCCGTCCCCACGCCCCGTCCCCACACCCCGTCCCCACACCCCGTCCCCAGCCCCCCTCCCCACTCCCCGCCCCACTCCCCGACCCCACTCCCCGTCCCCAATCCCCGTCCCCACACCCCGTCCCCACACCCCCCTCCCCCCTCCCCACTCCCCACTCCCCGTCCCCACACCCCGTCCCAACACCCCGCCCCCACTCCCCGCCACCCGCCCCCGCCCCCCGCCCCCACTCACCGCCCCCACTCACCGCCCCCACACCCCGTCCCCACACCCCGTCCCCACACCCCGCCCCCACTCCCCGCCCCCACTCCCCGCACCCACTCCCCGCACCCACTCCCCGCCCCCACTCACCGCCGCCACTCACCGCAGCCACTCACCGCAGCCACTCACCGCAGCCACTCACCGCAGCCACTCACCATGCCCACTCACCGTCCCCACTCACCGTCCCCACTCCCCGCCCCCACTCCCCGACCCACTCCCCGCCCCCACTCCCCGCCCCCACTCTCCGCCCCCACTCTCCGCCCCCACTCTCCGCCCCCACTCTCCGCCCCCACTCTCCGCCCCCACTCCCCGCCCCCACTCCCCGTCCCCACTCCCCGTCCCCACTCCCCTTCCCCACTCCCCTTCCCCACTCCCCTTCCCCACTCCCCGTCCCCACTCCCCGTCCCCACTCCCCGACCCCACTCCCCGACCCCACTCCCCGTAGCCACTCACCGTCCCCACTCACCGTCCCCACTCACCGTCCCCACTCACCGTCCCCACTCACCGTCCCCACTCCCCGTCGCCACTCACCGTCGCCACTCTCCGTCCCCACTCTCCGTCCCCACTCACCGTCCCCACTCCCCGCCCCCACTCCCCGCCCCCACTCCCCGCCCCCACTCCCCGCCCCCACTCCCCGCCCCAACTCACCGTCCCCACTCACCGTCCCCACTCACCGTCCCCACTCACCGTCCCCACTCACCGTCCCCACTCCCTGCCCCCACTCCCCGCCCCCACTCTCCGCCCCCACTCTCCGCCCCCACTCTCCGCCCCCACTCTCCGCCCCCACTCTCTGCCCCCACTCTCCGACCCCACTCACCGACCCCACTCACCGACCCCACTCACCGACCCCACATACCGACCCCACTCACCGACCCCACTCACCGACCCCACTCACCGACCCCACTCACCGACCCCACTCACCGACCCCACTCACCGACCCCACTCACAGACCCCACTCACATACCCCACTCACAGACCCCACTCACAGTCCACACTCACAGTCCCCACTCACAGTCCCCACTCACCGTCCCCACTCACCGTCCCCACTCACCGTCCCCACTCCCCATCCCCACTCCCCGCCCCCACTCCCCGCCCCCACTCTCCGCCCCCACTCTCCGCCCCCACTCTCCGCCGCCACTCTCCGCCGCCACTCACCGTCCCCACTCTCCGTCCCCACTCACCGTCCCCACTCCACGCCCCCACTCCACGCCCCCACTCCACGCCCCCACTCCACGCCCCCACTCCCCGCCCCCACTCCCCGCCCCCACTCTCCGCCGCCACTCACCGCCGCCACACTCCGTCCCCACTCACCGTCCCCACTCTCCGTCCCCACTCTCCGTCGCCACTCTCCGTCGCCACTCTCCGTCGCCACTCTCCGTCGCCACTCTCCGTCGCCACTCTCCGTCCCCACTCACCGTCCCCACTCTCCGTCGCCACTCTCCGTCGCCACTCTCCGTCCCCACTCTCCGTCCCCACTCTCCGTCCCCACACCCCGTCCCCACACCCCGTACCCACACCCCGTCCCCACACCCCGTCCCCACTCCCCGTAGTCACTCCCCGTAGTCACTCCCCGTAGTCACTCACCGTAGTCACTCACCGTCCCCACTCCCCGTCGCAACTCCCCGTCCCCACTCCCCATCCCCACTCCCCGTCCCCACTCCCCGTCCCCACTCCCCGTCGCCACTCTCCGTCGCCACTCTCCGTCCCAACTCTCCGTCCCCACTCTCCGTCCCCACTCTCCGTCCCCACTCACCGTCCCCAACCCCCCTTCCCCACCCCCCGTCCCCACCCCCCATACCCACTCCCTCCTCCCCACTCCACGGTCCCCCACTCCCCCCTCCCCACTCCCCCCTCCCCACTCCACCGTCCCCACTCCACCGTCCCCACTCCCCGTCCCCACACCCCGTCCCCACACCCCGTCCCCAGCCCCCCTCCCCACTCCCCGCCCCACTCCCCGTCCCCACTCCCCGTCCCCAATCCCCGTCCCCACACCCCGTCCCCACACCCCCCTCCCCCCTCCCCACTCCACACTCCCCGTCCCCACACCCCGTCCCAACACCCCGCCCCCACTCCCCGCCACCCGCCCCCGCCCCCCGCCCCCACTCACCGCCCCCACACCCCGTCCCCACACCCCGCCCCCCACTCCCCGCCCCCACTCCCCGCACCCACTCCCCGCCCCCACTCACCGCCGCCACTCACCGCAGCCACTCACCGCAGCCACTCACCGCAGCCACTCACCGTGCCCACTCACCGTCCCCACTCTCCGTCCCCACTCACCGTCCCCACTCCCCGCCCCCACTCCCCGACCCACTCCCCGCCCCCACTCCCCGCCCCCACTCCCCGCCCCCACTCTCCGCCCCCACTCTCCGCCCCCACTCTCCGCCCCCACTCCCCGCCCCCACTCCCCGTCCCCACTCCCCGTCCCCACTCCCCTTCCCCACTCCCCTTCCCCACTCCCCATCCCCACTCCCCGTCCCCACTCACCGTGGCCACTCACCGTCCCCACTCACCGTCCCCACTCTCCGCCCCCACTCTCCTCCCCCACTCTCCGCCCCCACTCTCCGCCCCCACTCTCCGCCCCCACTCTCCGCCCCCACTCACCGACCCCACTCACCGACCCCACTCACCGACCGCACTCACGACCGCACTCACCGACCCCACTCACCGACCCCACTCAGAGACCCCACTCAGAGACCCCGCTCAGAGACCCCGCTCAGAGACCCCGCTCAGAGACCCCGCTCAGAGACCCCGCTCACAGACCCCGCTCACAGACCCCGCTCACAGACCCCGCTCCCCGTCCCCGCTCCCCGTCCCCGCTCCCCGTCCCCGCTCCCCGTCCCCGCTCCCCGCCCCCGCTCCCCGCCCCCGCTCCCCGCCCCGCTCACCGTCTCCGCTCACCGTCTCCGCTCACCGTCCCCGCTCACCGTCCCCGTCCACCGTCCCCACTCCCCGCCCCCACTCACCGCCCCCACTCCCCGCCCCCACTCCCCGCCCCCACTCCCCGCCCCACTCCCCGCCACCACTCCCCGTCCCCTCTCCCCGTCCCCTTTCCCCGTCCCCTCTCCCCCTCCCCACTCCCCCTCCCCACTCACCCTCCCCACTCACCGTCCCCACTCACCGTCCCCACTCACCGTGTCCCCTCTCTCCGCCCCCACTCTCCGCCCCCACTCTCCGCCCCCACTCTCCGCCCCCACTCACCGACCCCACTCACCGACCGCACTCACCGACCCCACTCACCGACCCCGCTCAGAGACCCCGCTCAGAGACCCCGCTCAGAGACCCCGCTCAGAGACCCCGCTCAGAGACCCCGCTCAGAGACCCCGCTCACAGACCCCGCTCACAGACCCCGCTCCCCATCCCCGCTCCCCGTCCCCGCTCCCCGTCCCCGCTCCCCGTCCCCGCTCCCCGCCCCCGCTCCCCGCCCCCGCTCGCCGCCCCGCTCCCCGCCGCCGCTCACCGTCCCCGCTCACCGTCCCCGCTCACCGTCCCCGTCCACCGTCCCCACTCCCCGCCCCCACTCACCGCCCCCACTCCCCGCCCCCACTCCCCGCCCCCACTCCCCGCCCCCACTCCCCGCCCCCACTCCCCGTCCCCTCTCCCCATCCCCTTTCCCCGTCCCCTCTCCCCCTCCCCACTCCCCCTCCCCACTCACCCTCCCCACTCACCGTCCCCACTCACTGTCCCCACTCACAGTCCCCACTCACCGTGTCCCCTCTCCCCGTCCCCTCTCCCCGTCCCCTCTCCCCGTCCCCTCTCCCCGTCCCCTCTCCCCGTCCCCACTCATCGCACCCACTCACCCTCCCCACTCACCCTCCCCACTCACCCTCCCCACGCACCCTCCCCACGCACCGTCCCCACGCCCCGTCCCCACGCCCCGTCCCCACGCCATGTCCCCACTCCCCACTCCCCGCCCGCACCCCCCGTCCCCACCCCCCGTCCCCACTCCCCACCCCCAATAACCGTCTCCACTCCCCGCCCCCACTAACCGTTCCCACTAACGGTCCCCACTTCCCATCCCCACTCCCCGTCCCCACTCCCCGTCCCCACTCCCCGTCCCCACTCCCCGTCCCCACTCCCCGTCACCTCTCCCCGTCACCTCTCCCCATCACCTCTCCCCGTCCCCACTCCCCGCCCCCACTCCCCACCCCCACTCCCCGCCCCCACTCCCCGCCCCCACTCCCCGCCCCCACTCCCCGCCCCCACTAACCGTCCCCAATCCCCGACCCCACTCCCCGTAGCCACTCACCATCCCCACTCTCCGTCCCCACACTCCGTCCCCACTCTCCGTCCCCACTCTCCATCCCCACTCCCCGTCCCCACTCCCCAGTCCCCACTCCCCAGTCCCCACTCCCCAGTCCCCACTCCCCGTCCCCACCCCCCATCCCCACTCCCCCCTCCTCACTCACCGTCCCCACTCCCCACTCACCACTCACCGTCCCCACTCCCCGACCCCACCCACTGTTCCCGCCCCCACTTCCCGCCCCCACCTCACGTCCCCACCTCCCGTCCCCACCCGCCGTCCCACCCGCCGTCCCCACCCGCCGTCCCCACCCGCCTTCCCCACCCGCCTTCCCCACCCGCCTTCCCCACCCGCCGTCCCCAGTCCCCACTCCCCACTCCCCGCCCCCACTCCCCGCCCCCTCTCCCCGCCCCTCTCCCCGCCCCCACTCCCCGCCCCCACTAACCGCCCCCACTAACCGCCCCCACTAACCGCCCCCACTCCCCGCCCCCACTCCCCGTCCCCACCCCCGTCCCCACTCCCGTCCCCACTCCCCGCCCCCACTCCCCGCCCCCACTCCCCGCCCCCCACTCCCCGCCCCCACTAACCGCCCCCACTAACCGCCCCCCCACTCCCCGCCCGCACTCCCCGCCCCCACTCCCCGTCCCACCCCCCGTCCCCACCCCCCTCCCCACACCCCCCTCCCCACTCCACCGTCCCCACTCCCCACTCCCCAATCCCCACCCACCGTCCCCAGCCACCGTCCCCACTCCCCGTCACCACTCCCCGTCCCCACTTCCCGTCCCCACCCCCCGTCCCCACCCCCCGGCCCCACCCACCGGCCCCTCTCCCCGCCCCCACTAACCGTCCCCACTCCCCGTCCCCACTCCCCGCCCCCACTCCCCGCCCCCACCCCCCGCCCCCCCTCACCGCCCCCACTCACCGTCCCCCACACCCCGTCCCCACTCCCCGTCCCCACTCCCTGTCTCCACTCCCGCCCCCACTTCCCCGCCCCCACTCCCCGCCCCACTCCCCGCCCCCACTCCCGCCCCCACTCCCCGCCCCCTCTCCCCGCCCCCACTCCCCGCCCCCAGTAACCGCCCCCACACCCCGCCCCCACACCCGCCCCCACTCCCGCCCCTACTCCCCGCCCCCACTCCCCGCCCGCACTCCCCGTCCCCACTCCCCGACCCCACTCCCCGACCCCACTCCTGGACCCCACTCCCCGACCCCACTCCCCGTAGCCACTCACCACAGCCACTCACCGTCCCCACTCACCGTCCCCACTCACCGTCCCCACTCACCATCCCCACTCACCGTCCCCACTCAGGGTCCCCACTCACCGTCCCCACTCACCGTCCCCACTCCCCGCCCCCACTCCCCGCCCCCACTCTCCGCCCCCACTCACCGTCCCCACTCACCGTCCCCACTCCCCGCCCCCACTCCCCGCCCCACTCTCCGCCCCACTCTCCGCCCCCACTCTCCGCCCCCACTCTCCGCCCCCACTCTCCGCCCCACTCTCCGCCCCCACTCTCCGCCCCCACTCCCCGCCCCCACTCACCGCCCCCACTCACCGTCCCCACTCACCGTCCCCACTCCCCGTCGCCACTCCCCGTCGCCACTCACCGTCGCCACTCTCCGTCCCCACTCTCCGTCCCCACTCTCCGTCCCCACTCTCCGCCCCCACTCCCCGCCCCCACTCCCCGCCCCCACTCCCCGCCCCAACTCACCGCCCCCACTCACCGTCCCCACTCACCGTCCCCACTCACCGTCCCACTCCCCGCCCCCACTCCCCGCCCCCACTCTCCGCCCCCACTCTCCGCCCCCACTCTCCGCCCCCACTCTCCGCCCCCACTCTCCGCCCCCACTCTCCGACCCCACTCACCGACACCACTCACCGACCCCACTCACCGACCCCACTCACCGACCCCACTCACCAACCCCACTCACCGACCCACTCACCGACCCCACTCACCGACCCACTCACCGACCCCACTCACCGACCCCACTCACCGACCCCACTCACACACCCCACTCTCAGACCCCACTCACAGACCCCACTCACAGTCCCCACTCACAGTCCCCACTCACAGTCCCCACACACCGTCCCCACTCACAGTCCCCACTCACCGTCCCCACTCACCGTCCCCACTCCCCGTCCCCACTCCCGTCCCCACTCCCCGCCCCCACTCCCCGCCCCCACTCTCCGCCCCCACTCTCCGCACCCACTCTCCGCCGCCACTCACCGTCCCCACTCACCGTCCCACTCCCGCCCCCACTCCACGCCCCCCCACTCCACGCCCCCACTCCCCGCCCCCACTCCCCGCCCCCACTCCCCGCACCCACTCCCCGCCCCCACTCCCCTCCCCACTCCCCGCCCCCACTCCCCGCCCCCACTCTCCGCCGCCACTCACCACCGCCACTCTCCGTCCCCTCTCACCGTCGCCACTCTCCGTCGCCACTCTCCGTCGCCACTCTCCGTCGCCACTCTCCGTCGCCACTCTCCGTCCCCACTCACCGTCCCCACTCTCCGTCGCCACTCTCCGTCGCCACTCTCCGTCCCCACACCCCGTCCCCACACCCCGTCCCCACACCCCGTCCCCACATCCCGTCCCCACACCCCGTCCCCACTCCCCGTCGTCACTCCCCGTAGTCACTCCCCGTAGTCACTCACCGTAGTCACTCACCGTCCCCACTCCCCGTCGCAACTCCCCGTCCCCACTCCCGTCCCCACTCCCCGTCCCCACTCCCCGTCCCCACTCCCCGTCGCCACTCTCCGTCGCCACTCTCCGTCCCAACTCTCCGTCCACACTCTCCGTCCACACTCTCAGTCCCCACTCTCCGTCCCCACTCACCGTCCCCAACCCCCCTTCCCCACCCCCCGTCCCCACCCCCCATACCCACTCCCCCCTCCCTACTCCACGGTCCCCACTCCCCCCTCCCCACTCCCCCCACCCCACTCCACCGTCCCCACTCCACCGTCCCGACTCACCGTCCCGACTCACCGTCCCCACTCCCCGTCCCCACTCCCCGTCCCCACTCCCCGTCCCCACACCCCGTCCCCACACCCCGTCCCCAGCCCCCCTCCCCACTCCCCGCCCCACTCCCCGTCCCCACTCCCCGTCCCCACTCCCCGTCCCCACACCCCGTTCCCCCACCCCCCTCCCCCCTCCCCACTCCCCACTCCCCATCCCCACACCCCGTCCCCACACCCCGTCCCCACACCCCGCCCCCACTCCCCGCCCCCCGCCCCCACTCACCGCCCCCACACCCCGTCCCCACACCCCGTCCCCACACCCCGTCCCCACACCCTGCCCCCACTCCCCGCCCCCACTCCCCACCCCCACTCCACGCCCCCACTCCC
Organism: Heterodontus francisci; assembly: GCF_036365525.1. Taxonomy (NCBI): domain Eukaryota; kingdom Metazoa; phylum Chordata; class Chondrichthyes; order Heterodontiformes; family Heterodontidae; genus Heterodontus; species Heterodontus francisci. The sequence continues at coordinate 69,829 of NW_027141703.1, read as the reverse complement.
CGCCCCCACTCACCGCCGCCACTCACCGCAGCCACTCACCGCAGCCACTCACCGCAGCCACTCACCGTGCCCACTCACCGTCCCCACTCTCCGTCCCCACTCACCGTCCCCACTCCCCGCCCCCTCTCCCCGCCCCCACTCCCCGCCCCCACTCCCCGCCCCCACTCCCCGCCCCCACTCTCCGCCCCCACTCTCCGCCCCCACTCTCCGCCCCCACTCTCCGCCCCCACTCTCCGCCCCCACTCTCCGCCCCCACTCTCCGCCCCCACTCCCCGCCCCCACTCCCCGCCCCCACTCCCCGCCCCCACTCCCCGCCCCCACTCCCCGCCCCCACTCACCGCCCCCACTCACCGCCCCCACTCACCGTCCCCACTCACCGTCCCCACTCACCGTCCCCACTCCCCGTCGCCACTCACCGTCGCCACTCACCGTCGCCACTCTCCGTCCCCACTCTCCGTCCCCACTCTCCGTCCCCACTCTCCGTCCCCACTCTCCGCCCCCACTCCCCGCCCCCACTCCCCGCCCCAACTCACCGTCCCCACTCACCGTCCCCACTCACCCTCCCCACTCCCCGCCCCCACTCCCCGCCCCCACTCTCCGCCCCCACTCTCCGCCCCCACTCTCCGCCCCCACTCTCCGCCCCCACTCACCGACACCACTCACCGACCCCACTCACCGACCCCACTCACCGACCCCACTCACTGACCCCACTCACCGACCCACTCACCGACCCCACTCACCGACCCCACTCACCGACCCCACTCACCGACCCCACTCACCCACCCCACTCACACACCCCACTCTCAGACCCCACTCACAGACCCCACTCACAGTCCCCACTCACAGTCCCCACTCACAGTCCCCACTCACAGTCCCCACTCACCGTCCCCACTCACCGTCCCCACTCCCCGCCCCCACTCCCCGCCCCCACTCCCCGCCCCCACTCCCCGCCCCCACTCTCCGCACCCACTCTCCGCCGCCACTCTCCGCCGCCACTCACCGTCCCCACTCCACGCCCCCACTCCACGCCCCCACTCCACGCCCCCACTCCCCGCCCCCACTCCCCGCCCCCACTCCCCGCACCCACTCCCCGCCCCCACTCCCCGCCCCCACTCCCCGCCCCCACTCTCCGCCGCCACTCACCACCGCCACTCTCCGTCCCCACTCACCGTCGCCACTCTCCGTCGCCACTCTCCGTCGCCACTCTCCGTCGCCACTCTCCGTCGCCACTCTCCGTCCCCACTCTCCGTCCCCACACCCCGTCCCCACACCCCGTCCCCACACCCCGTCCCCACTCCCCGTCGTCACTCCCCGTAGTCACTCCCCGTAGTCACTCACCGTAGTCACTCACCGTCCCCACTCCCCGTCGCAACTCCCCGTCGCAACTCCCCGTCCCCACTCCCCGTCCCCACTCCCCGTCCCCACTCCCCGTCCCCACTCCCCGTCGCCACTCTCCGTCGCCACTCTCCGTCCCAACTCTCCGTCCACACTCTCAGTCCCCACTCTCCGTCCCCACTCACCGTCCCCAACCCCCCTTCCCCACCCCCCGTCCCCACCCCCCATACCCACTCCCCCCTCCCCACTCCACGGTCCCCACTCCCCCCTCCCCACTCCCCCACCCCACTCCACCGTCCCCACTCCACCGTCCCGACTCACCGTCCCGACTCACCGTCCCCACTCCCCGTCCCCACTCCCCGTCCCCACACCCCGTCCCCACACCCCGTCCCCAGCCCCCCTCCCCACTCCCCGCCCCACTCCCCGTCCCCACTCCCCGTCCCCACTCCCCGTCCCCACACCCCGTCCCCACACCCCCCTCCCCCCTCCCCACTCCCCACTCCCCGTCCCCACACCCCGTCCCCACACCCCGTCCCCACACCCCGCCCCCACTCCCCGCCCCCCGCCCCCACTCACCGCCCCCACACCCCGTCCCCACACCCCGTCCCCACACCCCGTCCCCACACCCCTCCCCCACTCCCCGCCCCCACTCCCCGCCCCCTCTCCCCGCCCCCACTCCCCGCCCCCACTCCCCGCCCCCAGTAACCGCCCCCACACCCCGCCCCCACACCCCGCCCCCACTCCCCGCCCCTACTCCCCGCCCCCACTCCCCGCCCGCACTCCCCGTCCCCACTCCCCGACCCCACTCCCCGACCCCACTCCTGGACCCCACTCCCCGACCCCACTCCCCGTAGCCACTCACCACAGCCACTCACCGTCCCCACTCACCGTCCCCACTCACCGTCCCCACTCACCATCCCCACTCAGGGTCCCCACTCAGGGTCCCCACTCACCGTCCCCACTCACCGTCCCCACTCCCCGCCCCCACTCCCCGCCCCCACTCTCCGCCCCCACTCTCCGCCCCCACTCTCCGCCCCCACTCTCCGCCCCCACTCCCCGCCCCCACTCCCCGCCCCCACTCCCCGCCCCCACTCCCCGCCCCCACTCACCGCCCCCACTCACCGCCCCCACTCACCGTCCCCACTCACCGTCCCCACTCACCGTCCCACTCCCCGTCGCACTCACCGTCGCAACTCACCGTCGCCACTCTCCGTCCCCACTCTCCGTCCCCACTCTCCGTCCCCACTCTCCGTCCCCACTCTCCGTCCCCACTCTCCGCCCCCACTCCCCGCCCCCACTCCCCGCCCCAACTCACCGTCCCCACTCACCGTCCCCACTCACCGTCCCCACTCCCCGCCCCACTCCCCGCCCCCACTCGCACTCTCCGCCCCACTCTCCGCCCCCACTCTCCGCCCCCACTCTCCGCCCCCACTCTCCGCCCCCACTCACCGACACCACTCACCGACCCACTCACCGACCCCACTCACCGACCCCACTCACCGACCCACTCACCGACCCACTCACCGACCCCACTCACCGACCCCACTCACCGACCCCACTCACCGACCCCACTCACCGACCCCACTCACCCACCCCACTCACACACCCCACTCTCAGACCCCACTCACAGACCCCACTCACAGTCCCCACTCACAGTCCCCACTTACAGTCCCCACTCACAGTCCCCACTCACCGTCCCCACTCACCGTCCCCACTCCCCGCCCCCACTCCCCGCCCCCACTCCCCGCCCCCACTCCCCGCCCCCACTCTCCGCACCCACTCTCCGCCGCCACTCTCCGCCGCCACTCACCGTCCCCACTCACCGTCCCCACTCCACGCCCCCACTCCACGCCCCCACTCCACGCCCCCACTCCCCGCCCCCACTCCCCGCCCCCACTCCCCGCACCCACTCCCCGCCCCCACTCCCCGCCCCCACTCCCCGCCCCCACTCTCCGCCGCCACTCACCACCGCCACTCTCCGTCCCCACTCACCGTCGCCACTCTCCGTCGCCACTCTCCGTCGCCACTCTCCGTCGCCACTCTCCGTCGCCACTCTCCGTCCCCACTCTCCGTCCCCACACCCCGTCCCCACACCCCGTCCCCACACCCCGTCCCCACACCCCGTCCCCACTCCCCGTCGTCACTCCCCGTAGTCACTCCCCGTAGTCACTCACCGTAGTCACTCACCGTCCCCACTCCCCATCGCAACTCCCCGTCGCAACTCCCCGTCGCAACTCCCCGTCCCCACTCCCCGTCCCCACTCCCCGTCCCCACTCCCCGTCCCCACTCCCCGTCGCCACTCTCCGTCGCCACTCTCCGTCCCAACTCTCCGTCCACACTCTCAGTCCCCACTCTCCGTCCCCACTCACCGTCCCCAACCCCCCTTCCCCACCCCCCGTCCCCACCCCCCATACCCACTCCCCCCTCCCCACTCCACGGTCCCCACTCCCCCCTCCCCACTCCCCCACCCCACTCCACCGTCCCCACTCCACCGTCCCGACTCACCGTCCCGACTCACCGTCCCCACTCCCCGTCCCCACTCCCCGTCCCCACACCCCGTCCCCACACCCCGTCCCCAGCCCCCCTCCCCACTCCCCGCCCCACTCCCCGTCCCCACTCCCCGTCCCCACTCCCCGTCCCCACACCCCGTCCCCACACCCCCCTCCCCCCTCCCCACTCCCCACTCCCCGTCCCCACACCCCGTCCCCACACCCCGTCCCCACACCCCGCCCCCACTCCCCGCCCCCCGCCCCCACTCACCGCCCCCACACCCCGTCCCCACACCCCGTCCCCACACCCCGTCCCCACACCCCTCCCCCACTCCCCGCCCCCACTCCCCGCCCCCTCTCCCCGCCCCCACTCCCCGCCCCCAGTAACCGCCCCCACACCCCGCCCCCACACCCCGCCCCCACTCCCCGCCCCTACTCCCCGCCCCCACTCCCCGCCCGCACTCCCCGTCCCCACTCCCCGACCCCACTCCCCGACCCCACTCCTGGACCCCACTCCCTGACCCCACTCCCCGTAGCCACTCACCACAGCCACTCACCGTCCCCACTCACCGTCCCCACTCACCGTCCCCACTCACCGTCCCCACTCACCGTCCCCACTCAGGGTCCCCACTCACCGTCCCCACTCACCGTCCCCACTCCCCGCCCCCACTCCCCGCCCCCACTCACCGCCCCCACTCACCGTCCCCACTCCCCGCCCCCACTCCCCGCCCCCACTCCCCGCCCCCACTCTCCGCCCCCACTCTCCGCCCCCACTCTCCGCCCCCACTCTCCGCCCCCACTCTCCGCCCCCACTCCCCGCCCCCACTCACCGCCCCCACTCACCGCCCCCACTCACCGCCCCCACTCACCGTCCCCACTCCCCGTCGCCACTCCCCGTCGCCACTCACCGTCGCCACTCTCCGTCCCCACTCTCCGTCCCCACTCTCCGTCCCCACTCTCCGCCCCCACTCCCCGCCCCCACTCCCCGCCCCCACTCCCCGCCCCCACTCCCCGCCCCCACTCCCCGCCCCAACTCACCGCCCCCACTCACCGCCCCCACTCACCGTCCCCACTCACCGTCCCCACTCCCCGCCCCCACTCCCCGCCCCCACTCTCCGCCCCCACTCTCCGCCCCCACTTCCGCCCCCACTCTCCGCCCCCACTCTCCGCCCCCACTCTCCGACCCCACTCACCGACACCACTCACCGACCCCACTCACCGACCCCACTCACCGACCCCACTCACCAACCCCACTCACCGACCCCACTCACCGACCCCACTCACCGACCCCACTCACCAACCCCACTCTCAGTCCCCACTCACAGTCCCCACTCACAGTCCCCACACACCGTCCCCACTCACAGTCCCCACTCACCGTCCCCACTCACCGTCCCCACTCCCCGTCCCCACTCCCCGCCCCCACTCCCCGCCCCCACTCCCCGCCCCCACTCCCCGCCCCCACTCTCCGCCCCCACTCTCCGCACCCACTCTCCGCCGCCACTCACCGTCCCCACTCACCGTCCCCACTCCACGCCCCCACTCCACGCCCCCACTCCACGCCCCCACTCCCCGCCCCCACTCCCCGCCCCCACTCCCCGCACCCACTCCCCGCCCCCACTCCCCTCCCCCACTCCCCGCCCCCACTCCCCGCCCCCACTCTCCGCCGCCACTCACCACCGCCACTCTCCGTCCCCACTCACCGTCGCCACTCTCCGTCGCCACTCTCCGTCGCCACTCTCCGTCGCCACTCTCCGTCGCCACACTCCGTCCCCACTCACCGTCCCCACTCTCCGTCGCCACTCTCCATCGCCACTCTCCGTCCCCACTCTCCGTCCCCACACCCCGTCCCCACACCCCGTCCCCACACCCCGTCCCCACATCCCGTCCCCACACCCCGTCCCCACTCCCCGTCGTCACTCCCCGTAGTCACTCCCCGTAGTCACTCACCGTAGTCACTCACCGTCCCCACTCCCCGTCCCCACTCCCCGTCCCCACTCCCCGTCCCCACTCCCCGTCCCCACTCCCCGTCGCCACTCTCCGTCGCCACTCTCCGTCCCAACTCTCCGTCCACACTCTCCGTCCACACTCTCCGTCCACACTCTCAGTCCCCACTCTCCGTCCCCACTCACCGTCCCCAACCCCCCTTCCCCACCCCCCGTCCCCACCCCCCATACCCACTCCCCCCTCCCTACTCCACGGTCCCCACTCCCCCCTCCCCACTCCCCCCACCCCACTCCACCGTCCCCACTCCACCGTCCCGACTCACCGTCCCGACTCACCGTCCCCACTCCCCGTCCCCACTCCCCGTCCCCACTCCCCGTCCCCACACCCCGTCCCCACACCCCGTCCCCAGCCCCCCTCCCCACTCCCCGCCCCACTCCCCGTCCCCACTCCCCGTCCCCACTCCCCGTCCCCACACCCCGTTCCCCCACCCCCCTCCCCCCTCCCCACTCCCCACTCCCCATCCCCACACCCCGTCCCCACACCCCGCCCCCACTCCCCGCCCCCCGCCCCCACTCACCGCCCCCACACCCCGTCCCCACACCCCGTCCCCACACCCCGTCCCCACACCCCGCCCCCACTCCCCGCCCCCACTCCCCACCCCCACTCCACGCCCCCACTCCCCGCCCCCACTCACCACCGCCACTCACCGCAGCCACTCACCGCAGCCACTCACCGCAGCCACTCACCGTGCCCACTCACCGTCCCCACTCTCCGTCCCCACTCACCGTCCCCACTCCCCGCCCCCACTCCCCGCCCCCACTCCCCGCCCCCACTCCCCGCCCCCACTCTCCGCCCCCACTCTCCGCCCCCACTCTCCGGCCCCACTCTCCGCCCCCACTCTCCGCCCCCACTCTCCGCCCCCACTCCCCGCCCCCACTCCCCGCCCCCACTCCCCGCCCCCACTCACCGCCCCCACTCACCGCCCCCACTCACCGTCCCCACTCACCGTCCCCACTCACCGTCCCCACTCCCCGTCGCCACTCACCGTCGCCACTCACCGTCGCCACTCTCCGTCCCCACTCTCCGTCCCCACTCTCCGTCCCCACTCTCCGTCCCCACTCTCCGCCCCCACTCCCCGCCCCCACTCCCCGCCCCAACTCACCGTCCCCACTCACCGTCCCCACTCACCGTCCCCACTCCCCGCCCCCACTCCCCGCCCCCACTCTCCGCCCCCACTCTCCGCCCCCACTCTCCGCCCCCACTCTCCGCCCCCACTCTCCGCCCCCACTCACCGACACCACTCACCGACCCCACTCACCGACCCCACTCACCGACCCCACTCACCGACCCCACTCACCGACCCACTCACCGACCCCACTCACCGACCCCACTCACCGACCCCACTCACCCACCCCACTCACCCACCCCACTCACACACCCCACTCTCAGACCCCACTCACAGACCCCACTCACAGTCCCCACTCACAGTCCCCACTCACAGTCCCCACTCACAGTCCCCACTCACCGTCCCCACTCACCGTCCCCACTCCCCGCCCCCACTCCCCGCCCCCACTCCCCGCCCCCACTCCCCGCCCCCACTCTCCGCACCCACTCTCCGCCGCCACTCTCCGCCGCCACTCACCGTCCCCACTCACCGTCCCCACTCCACGCCCCCACTCCACGCCCCCACTCCACGCCCCCACTCCCCGCCCCCAATCCCCGCCCCCACTCCCCGCCCCCACTCCCCGCACCCACTCCCCGCCCCCACTCCCCGCCCCCACTCTCCGCCGCCACTCACCGCCGCCACTCTCCGTCCCCACTCACCGTCGCCACTCTCCGTCGCCACTCTCCGTCGCCACTCTCCGTCGCCACTCTCCGTCGCCACTCTCCTTCCCCACTCTCCGTCCCCACACCCCGTCCCCACACCCCGTCCCCACACCCCGTCCCCACACCCCGTCCCCACTCCCCGTCGTCACTCCCCGTAGTCACTCCCCGTAGTCACTCACCGTAGTCACTCACCGTCCCCACTCCCCGTCGCAACTCCCCATCGCAACTCCCCGTCGCAACTCCCCGTCCCCACTCCCCGTCCCCACTCCCCGTCCCCACTCCCCGTCCCCACTCCCCGTCCCCACTCCCCGTCCCCACTCCCCGTCGCCACTCTCCGTCGCCACTCTCCGTCCCAACTCTCCGTCCACACTCTCAGTCCCCACTCTCCGTCCCCACTCACCGTCCCCAACCCCCCTTCCCCACCCCCCGTCCCCACCCCCCATACCCACTCCCCCCTCCCCACTCCACGGTCCCCACTCCCCCCTCCCCACTCCCCCACCCCACTCCACCGTCCCCACTCCACCGTCCCGACTCACCGTCCCCACTCCCCGTCCCCACTCCCCGTCCCCACTCCCCGTCCCCACACCCCGTCCCCAGCCCCCCTCCCCACTCCCCGCCCCACTCCCCGTCCCCACTCCCCGTCCCCACTCCCCGTCCCCACACCCCGTCCCCACACCCCCCTCCCCCCTCCCCACTCCCCACTCCCCGTCCCCACACCCCGTCCCCACACCCCGTCCCCACACCCCGCCCCCACTCCCCGCCCCCCGCCCCCACTCACCGCCCCCACACCCCGTCCCCACACCCCGTCCCCACACCCCGTCCCCACACCCCGTCCCCACACCCCTCCCCCACTCCCCGCCCCCACTCCCCGCCCCCACTCCCCGCCCCCACTCCCCACCCCCACTCACCGCCGCCACTCACCGCAGCCACTCACAGCAGCCACTCACCGCAGCCACTCACCGTGCCCACTCACCGTCCCCACTCTCCGTCCCCACTCACCGTCCCCACTCCCCGCCCCCACTCCCCACCCCCACTCCCGCCCCCACTCTCCGCCCCCACTCTCCGCCCCCACTCTCCGCCCCCACTCTCCGCCCCCACGCTCCGCCCCCACTCCCCGCCCCCACTCCCCGCCCCCACTCCCCGCCCCCACTCCCCGCCCCCACTCCCCGCCCCCACTCTCCGCCCCCACTCCCCGCCCCCACTCCCCGCCCCCACTCCCTGTCCCCACTCCCCTTCCCCACTCCCCGTCCCCACTCCCCGTCCCCACTCACCGTCCCCACTCACCGCCCCCACTCTCCGCCCCCACTCTCCGCCCCCACTCTCCGCCCCCACTCTCCGCCCCCACTCACCGCCCCCACTCTCCGCCCCCACTCACCGACCCCACTCACCGACCCCACTCACAGACCCCACTCAGAGACCCCACTCAGAGACCCCGCTCAGAGACCCCGCTCAGAGACCCCGCTCAGAGACCCCGCTCAGAGACCCCGCTCAGACACCCCGCTCAGACACCCTGCTCAGACACCCCGCTCAGAGACCCCGCTCCCCGTCCCCGCTCCCCGTCCCCGCTCCCCGTCCCCGCTCCCCGTCCCCGCTCCCCGCCCCCGCTCCCCGTCCCCGCTCCCCGCCCCCGCTCCCCGCCCACGCTCTCCGCCCCCGCTCTCCGCCGCCGCTCACCGTCCCCGCTCACCGTCCCCGCTCACCGTCCCCGCTCACCGTCCCCGCTCCCCGCCCCCGCTCCCCGCCCCCGCTCCCCGCCCCCACTCCCCGCCCCCACTCACCGCCGCCACTCACCGTCGCAACTCCCCGTCCCCACACCCCGTCCCCACTCACCGTCGCCACTCACCGTCGCCACTCTCTGTCCCCACTCACCGTCCCCACTCTCCGTCCCCACTCTCCGTCGCCACTCTCCGTCCCCACTCTCCGTCCCCACTCACCGTCCCCACTCACCGTCGCCGCTCACCGTCCCCGCTCACCGTCCCCGCTCTCCGCCGCCGCTCACCGTCCCCGCTCACCGTCCCCGCTCATCGTCCCCACTCCCCGCCCCTACTCACCGCCCCCACTCCCCGCCCCCACTCCCCGCCCCCACTCCCCGCCCCCACTGCCCGCCCCCACTCCCCGTCCCCTTTCCCCGTCCCCTCTCCTCCTCCCCACTCCCCCTCCCCACTCCCCCTCCCCACTCACCCTCCCCACTCACCCTCCCCACTCACCGTCCCCACTCACCGTCCCCACTCACCGTGTCCCCTCTCCCCGTCCCCTCTCCCCGTCCCCTCTCCCCGTCCCCTCTCCCCGTCCCCACTCATCGCACCCACTCACCCTCCCCACTCACCCTCCCCACTCACCCTCCCCACTCACCCTCCCCACTCACCCTCCCCACGCACCCTCCCCACGCCCCGTCCCCACGCCCCGTCCCCACGCCCCGTCCCCACGCCCCGTCCCCACGCCCCGTCCCCATGCCATGTCCCCACTCCCCACACCCCGCCCGCACCCCCCGTCCCCACCCCCCGTCCCCACTCCCCACCCCCAATAACCGTCTCCACTCCCCGCCCCCACTAACCGTTCCCACTAACGGTCCCCACTTCCCATCCCCACTCCCCGTCCCCACTCCCCGTCCCCACTCCCCGTCCCCTCTCCCCGTCCCCACTCCCCGTCCCCACTCCCCGTCACCTCTCCCCGTCACCTCTCCCCGTCACCTCTCCCCGTCACCTCTCCCCCTCCCCACTCCCCGCCCCCACTCCCCGCCCCCACTCCCCGCCCCCACTCCCCGCCCCCACTCCCCGCCCCCACTAACCGTCCCCAATCCCCGACCCCACTCCCCGTAGCCACTCACCATCCCCACTCTCCGTCCCCACTCTCCGTCCCCACTCCCCGTCCCCACTCCCCAGTCCCCACTCCCCAGTCCCCACACCCCAGTCCCCACTCCCCAGTCCCCACTCCCCCGTCCCCACTCCCCACTCACCACTCACCGTCCCCACTCCCCGACCCCACCCACTGTTCCCGCCCCCACTTCCCGCCCCCACTTCCCGCCCCCACTTCCCGCCCCCACTTCACACCCCCACTTCCCGCCCCCACTTCCCGCCCCCACTTCCCGCCCCCACCTTCCGCCCCCACCTCCCGCCCCCACCTCACGTCCCCACCTCCCGTCCCCACCTCACGTCCCCACCTCCCGTCCCCACCCGCCGTCCCCACCCGCCGTCCCCACCCGCCGTCCCCACCCGCCGTCCCCACCCGCCTTCCCCACCCGCCTTCCCCACCCGCCATCCCCAGTCCCCACTCCCCACTCCCCGTCCCCACCCACCGTCCCCACTCCCCGCCCCCACTCCACGCCCCCACTCCCCGCCCCCACTCCCCGCCCCCACCCCCCGCCCCCACTAACCGCCCCCACTAACCGCCCCCACTCCCCGCCCCCACTCCCCGCCCCCACTCCCCGTCCCCACCCCCCGTCTCCACTCCCCGTCCCCACTCCCCGCCCCCACTCCCCGCCCCCACTCCCCGCCCCCACTCCCCGCCCCCACTAACCGCCCCCACTAACCGCCCCCACTCCCCGACCCCACTCCCCGCCCACACTCCCTGTCCCCACCCACCGTCCCCACCCCCTCCCCACACCCCCCTCCCCACTCCACCGTCCCCACTCCCCACTCCCCAATCCCCACCCACCGTCCCCAGCCACCGTCCCCACTCCCCGTCCCCACTCCCCGTCCCCACCCCCCGGCCCCACCCCCCGGCCCCACCCACCGGCCCCACCCACCGGCCCCACTCCCCGCCCCCACTCCCCGCCCCCACTCCCCGCCCCCACACCCCGCCCCCACCCCCCGCCCCCCCTCACCGCCCCCACTCACCGTCCCCACACCCCGTCCCCACTCCCCGTCCCCACTCCCCGTCCCCACACCCCGTCCCCACTCCCCGTCCCCACTCCCCGTCTCCACTCCCCGTCTCCACGCCCCGCCCCCACTCCCCGCCCGCACTCCCCGCCCGCACTCCCCGCCCGCACTCCCCGCCCCCACTCCCCGCCCCCACTCCCGGCCCCCAGTAACCGCCCCCACACCCCGCCCCCAGTAACCGCCCCCACTCCCCGCCCCTACTCCCCGCTCCCACTCCCCGCCCCCACTCCCCGCCCCCACTCCCCGCCCCCACTCCCCGTCCCCACTCCCCGACCCCACTCCCCGACCCCACTCCCCGACCCCACTCCCCGACCCGACTCCCCGTAGCCACTCACCACAGCCACTCACCGTCCCCACTCACCGTCCCCACTCACCGTCCCCACTCACCGTCCCCACTCACCGTCCCCACTAACCGTCCCCACTCCCCGTCCCCACTCCCCGCCCCCACTCCCCGCCCCCACACCCCGCCCCCACCCCCCGCCCCCCCTCACCGCCCCCACTCACCGTCCCCACACCCCGTCCCCACTCCCCGTCCCCACTCCCCGTCCCCACACCCCGTCCCCACTCCCCGTCCCCACTCCCCGTCTCCACTCCCCGTCTCCACGCCCCGCCCCCACTCCCCGCCCGCACTCCCCGCCCGCACTCCCCGCCCGCACTCCCCGCCCCCACTCCCCGCCCCCACTCCCGGCCCCCAGTAACCGCCCCCACACCCCGCCCCCAGTAACCGCCCCCACTCCCCGCCCCTACTCCCCGCTCCCACTCCCCGCCCCCACTCCCCGCCCCCACTCCCCGCCCCCACTCCCCGTCCCCACTCCCCGACCCCACTCCCCGACCCCACTCCCCGACCCCACTCCTGGACCCCACTCCCCGACCCGACTCCCCGTAGCCACTCACCACAGCCACTCACCGTCCCCACTCTCCGCCCCCACTCTCCGCCCCCACTCTCCGCCCCCACTCCCCGCCCCCACTCCCCGCCCCCACTCCCCGTCCCAACTCACCGTCCCCACTCACCGTCCCCACTCACCGTCCCCACTCCCCGCCCCCACTCCCCGCCCCCACTCCCCGCCCCCACTCCCCGCCCCCACTCCCCGCCCCCACTCCCCGCCCCCACTCTCCGCCCCCACTCTCCGCCCCCACTCTCCGCCCCCACTCTCCGCCCCAACTCTCCGCCCCCACTCTCCGCCCCCACTCTCCGACCCCACTCACCGACCCCACTCACCGACCCCACTCACCGACCCCACTCACGGACCCCACTCACCGACCCCACTCACCGACCCACTCACCGACCCCACTCACCGACCCCACTCACCGACCCCACTCACCGACCCCACTCACCGTCCCCACTCACCGTCCCCACTCCCCGTCGCCACTCACCGTCGCCACTCACCGTCGCCACTCTCCGTCCCCACTCACCGTCCCCACTCTCCGTCCCCACTCTCCGCCCCCACTCTCCGCCCCCACTCTCCGCCCCCACTTCCCGCCCCCACTCCCCGCCCCCACTCCCCGTCCCAACTCACCGTCCCCACTCACCGTCCCCACTCACCGTCCCCACTCACCGTCCCCACTCCCCGCCCCCACTCCCCGCCGCCACTCCCCGCCCCCACTCTCCGCCCCCACTCTCCGCCCCCACTCTCCGCCCCCACTCTCCGCCCCCACTCTCCGCCCCCACTCTCCGCCCCCACTCTCCGACCCCACTCTCCGACCCCACTCACTGACCCCACTCACCGACCCCACTCACCGACCCCACTCACCGACCCCACTCACCGACCCCACTCACCGACCCACTCACCGACCCCACTCACCGACCCCACTCACCGACCCCACTCACCGACCCCACTCACCGACCCCACTCACAGACCCCACTCACAGTCCCCACTCACAGTCCCCACTCACAGTCCCCACTCACAGTCCCCACTCACAGTCCCCACTCACCGTCCCCACTCCCCGTCCCCACTCCCCGTCCCCACTCCCCGCCCCCACTCCCCGCCCCCACTCTCCGCCCCCACTCTCCGCCCCCACTCTCCGCCGCCACTCTCCGCCGCCACTCACCGTCCCCACTCACCGTCCCCACTCACCGTCCCCACTCACCGTCCCCACTCCACGCCCCCACTCCACGCCCCCACTCCCCGCCCCCACTCCCCGCCCCCACTCCCCGCCCCCACTCCCCGCCCCCACTCCCCGCCGCCACTCTCCGTCCCCACTCACCGTCCCCACTCTCCGTCGCCACTCTCCGTCGCCACTCTCCGTCGCCACTCTCCGTCGCCACTCTCCGTCCCCACTCACCGTCCCCACTCAGCGTCCCCACTCTCCGTCGCCACTCTCCGTCGCCACTCTCCGTCGCCACTCTCCGTCGCCACTCTCCGTCCCCACTCTCCGTCCCCACACCCCGTCCCCACACCCCGTCCCCACTCCCCGTCCCCACACCCCGTCCCCACACCCCGTCCCCACTCCACGTAGTCACTCCCCGTAGTCACTCACCGTAGTCACTCACCGTCCCCACTCCCCGTCGCAACTCCCCGTCGCAACTCCCCATCGCAACTCCCCGTCCCCACTCCCCGTCCCCACTCCCCGTCGCCACTCTCCGTCGCCACTCTCCGTCCCAACTCTCCGTCCACACTCTCTGTCCCCACTCTCCGTCCCCACTCACCGTCCCCAACACCCCTTCCCCACCCCCCGTCCCCACCCCCCATACCCACACCCCCCTCCCCACTCCACGGTCCCCACTCCCCCCTCCCCACTCCCCCCTCCCCACTCCACCGTCCCCACTCCACCGTCCCGACTCACCGTCCCGACTCACCGTCCCCACTCCCCGTCCCTACTCACCGTCCCCACTCACCGTCCCCAATCTCCGTCCCCACTCTCCGTCCCCACTCTCCGTCCCCACTCACCGTCCCCACTCACCGTCCCCACCCCCCATACCCACTCCCCCCTCCCCACTCTACGGTCCCCACTCCCCCCTCCCCACTCCCCCCTCCCCACTCCACCGTCCCCACTCCACCGTCCCGACTCACCGTCCCGACTCACCGTCCCCACTCCCCGCCCCCACTTCACGCCCCCACTTCCCGCCCCCACCTCCCGCCCCCACCTCCCGCCCCCACCTCCCGTCCCCACCTCCCGTCCCCACCCGCCGTCCCCACCCGCCGTCCCCACCCGCCGTCCCCACCCGCCTTCCCCACCCGCCTTCCCCACCCGCCTTCCCCACCCGCCGTCCCCAGTCCCCACTCCCCACTCCCCGTCCCCACCCACCGTCCCCACTCCCCGCCCGCACTCCCCGCCCCCACTCGCGCCCCCACTCCCCGCCCCCACCCCCCGCCCCCACTAACCGCCCCCACTAACCGCCCCCACTAACCGCCCCCACTCCCCGCCCCCACTCCCCGCCCCCACTCCCCGTCCCCACCCCCCGCACCCACTCCCCGCCCCCACTCCCCGCCCCCACTCCCCGCCCTCACTCCCCGCCCCCACTCCCCGCCCCCACTAACCGCCCCCACTAACCGCCCCCACTCCCCGCCCCCACTCCCCGACCACACTCCCCGTCCCCACCCCCCGTCCCCACCCCCTCCCCACACCCCCCTCCCCACTCCACCGTCCCCACTCCCCACTCCCCAATCCCCACCCACCGTCCCCAGCCACCGTCCCCACTCCCCGTCACCACTCCCCGTCCCCACTCCCCGGCCCCACCCACCGGCCCCACCCCCCGGCCCCACCCACCGGCCCCACCCACCGGCCCCACTCCCCGCCCCCACTAACCGTCCCCAATAACCGTCCCCACTCCCCGTCCCCACTCCCCGCCCCCACTCCCCGCCCCCACACCCCGCCCCCACCCCCTGCCCCCCCTCACCGCCCCCACTCACCGTCCCCACACCCCGTCCCCACTCCCCGTCCCCACTCCCCGTCCCCACACCCTGTCCCCACTCCCCGTCCCCACTCCCCGTCTCCACTCCCCGCCCCCACTCCCCGCCCGCACTCCCCGCCCGCACTCCCCGCCCCCACTCCCCGCCCCCACTCCCCGCCCCCAGTAACCGTCCCCACCCCCCGTCCCCACCCCCTCCCCACACCCCCCTCCCCACTCCACCGTCCCCACTCCCCACTCCCCAATCCCCACCCACCGTCCCCAGCCACCGTCCCCACTCCCCGTCACCACTCCCCGTCCCCACTCCCCGGCCCCAACCACCGGCCCCACCCCCCGGCCCCACCCACCGGCCCCACCCACCGGCCCCACTCCCCGCCCCCACTAACCGTCCCCACTAACCGTCCCCACTCCCCGTCCCCACTCCCCGCCCCCACTCCCCGCCCCCACACCCCGCCCCCACACCCCGCCCCCACCCCCCGCCCCCCCTCACCGCCCCCACTCACCGTCCCCACACCCCGTCCCCACTCCCCGTCCCCACTCCCCGTCCCCACACCCTGTCCCCACTCCCCGTCCCCACTCCCCGTCTCCACTCCCCGCCCCCACTCCCCGCCCGCACTCCCCGCCCGCACTCCCCGCCCCCACTCCCCGCCCCCACTCCCCGCCCCCAGTAACCGCCCCCACACCCCGCCCCCACACCCCGCCCCCACTCCCCGCCCCTACTCCCCGCTCCTACTCCCCGCCCCCACTCCCCGCCCCACTCCCCGCCCCCACTCCCCGTCCCCACTCCCCGACCCCACTCCCCGACCCCACTCCCCGACCCCACTCCCGGACCCCACTCCCCGACCCCACTCCCCGTAGCCACTCACCACAGCCACTCACCGTCCCCACTCACCGTCCCCACTCACCGTCCCCACTCACCGTCCCCACTCAGGGTCCCCACTCACCGTCCCCACTCACCGTCCCCACTCACCGTCCCCACTCCCCGCCCCCACTCCCCGCCCCCACTCTCCGCCCCCACTCTCCGCCCCCACTCACCGTCCCCACTCACCGTCCCCACTCCCCGCCCCCACTCCCCGCCCCCTCTCTCCGCCCCCACTCTCCGCCCCCACTCTCCGCCCCCACTCTCCGCCCCCACTCTCCGCCCCCACTCTCCGCCCCCACTCTCCGCCCCCACTCTCCGCCCCCACTCTCCGTCCCCACTCTCCGCCCCCACTCTCCGCCCCCACTCCCGCCCCCCACTCCCCGCCCCCACTCCCCGCCCCCACTCACCGTCCCCACTCACCGTCCCCACTCACCGTCCCCACTCACCGTCCCCACTCCCTGTCGCCACTCACCGTCGCCACTCACCGTCGCCACTCTCCGTCCCCACTCTCCGTCCCCACTCTCCGCCCCCACTCTCCGCCCCCACTCTCCGCCCCCACTCTCCGCCCCCACTCTCCGCCCCCACTCTCCGCCCCCACTCCCCGCCCCCACTCCCCGCCCCCACTCCCCGCCCCCACTCCCCGCCCCCACTCCCCGCCCCAACTCACCGTCCCCACTCACCGTCCCCACTCACCGTCCCCACTCACCGTCCCCACTCCCCGCCCCCACTCCCCGCCCCCACTCCCCGCCCCCACTCCCCGCCCCCACTCTCCGCCCCCACTCTCCGCCCCCACTCTCCGCCCCCACTCTCCGCCCCAACTCTCCGCCCCCACTCTCCGCCCCCACTCTCCGACCCCACTCACCGACCCCACTCACCGACCCCACTCACCGACCCCACTCACCGACCCCACTCACCGACCCCACTCACCGACCCACTCACCGACCCCACTCACCGACCCCACTCACCGACCCCACTCACAGACCCCACTCACAGTCCCCACTCACAGTCCCCACTCACAGTCCCCACTCCCCGTCCCCACTCCCCGTCCCCACTCCCCGCCCCCACTCCCCGCCCCCACTCTCCGCCCCCACTCTCCGCCCCCACTCTCCGCCGCCACTCTCCGCCGCCACTCAACGTCCCCACTCACCGTCCCCACTCACCGTCCCCACTCACAGTCCCCACTCACCGTCCCCACTCCACGCCCCCACTCCACGCCCCCACTCCACGCCCCCACTCCCCGCCCCCACTCCCCGCCCCCACTCCCCGCCCCCACTCCCCGCCCCCACTCCCCGCCGCCACTCACCGCCGCCACTCTCCGTCCCCACTCACCGTCCCCACTCTCCGTCGCCACTCTCCGTCGCCACTCTCCGTCGCCACTCTCCGTCGCCACTCTCCGTCCCCACTCACCGTCCCCACTCACCGTCCCCACTCAGCGTCCCCACTCTCCGTCGCCACTCTCCGTCGCCACTCTCCGTCGCCACTCTCCGTCCCCACTCTCCGTCCCCACTCTCCGTCCCCACACCCCGTCCCCACACCCCGTCCCCACTCCCCGTCCCCACACCCCGTCCCCACTCCCCGTAGTCACTCCCCGTAGTCACTCACCGTAGTCACTCACCGTCCCCACTCCCCGTCGCAACTCCCCGTCGCAACTCCCCGTCGCAACTCCCCGTCCCCACTCCCCGTCCCCACTCCCCGTCCCCACTCCCCGTCGCCACTCTCCGTCGCCACTCTCCGTCCCAACTCTCCGTCCACACTCTCCGTCCCCACTCTCCGTCCCCACTTAGCGTCCCCAACCCCTTTTCCCCACCCCCCGTCCCCACCCCCCATACCCACTCCCCCCTCCCCACTCCACGGTCCCCACTCCCCCCTCCCCACTCCCCCTCCCCACTCCACCGTCCCCACTCCACCGTCCCGACTCACCGTCCCGACTCACCGTCCCCACTCCCCGTCCCCACTCCCCGTCCCCACTCCCCGTCCCCACACCCCGTCCCCAGCCCCCCTCCCCACTCCCCGCCCCACTCCCCGTCCTCACTCCCCGTCCCCACTCCCCGTCCCCACACACCGTCCCCACACCCCCCTCCCCCCTCCCCACTCCCCACTCCCCGTCCCCACACCCCGTCCCCACACCCCGCCCCCACTCCCCGTCCCCCGCCCCCGCCCCCCGCCCCCACTCACCGCCCCCACACCCCGTCCCCACCCCCCGTCCCCACACCCCGTCCCCACACCCCGCCCCCACTCCCCGCCCCCACTCCCCGCCCCCACTCCCCGCCCCCACTCCCCGCCCCCACTCACCGCCGCCACTCACCGCAGCCACTCACCGCAGCCACTCACCGCAGCCACTCACCGCAGACACTCACCGTGCCCACTCACCGTCCCCACTCTCCGTCCCCACTCACCGTCCCCACTCCCCGCCCCCACTCCCCGCCCCCACTCCCCGCCCCCACTCTCCGCCCCCACTCTCCGCCCCCACTCTCCGCCCCCACTCCCCGCCCCCACTCCCCGCCCCCACTCCCCGTCCCCACTCCCCGTCCCCACTCACCGTGGCCACTCACCGTGGCCACTCACCGTCCCCACTCACCGTCCCCACTCACCGCCCCCACTCTCCACCCCCACTCTACGCCCCCACTCTCCGCCCCCACTCTCCGACCCCGCTCACCGACCCCGCTCAGAGACCCCGCTCAGGGACCCCGCTCAGAGACCCCGCTCAGAGACCCCACTCAGAGACCCCGCTCAGAGACCCCGCTCAGAGACCCCGCTCAGAGACCCCGCTCAGAGACCCCGCTCCCCGTCCCCGCTCCCCGCCCCCGCTCCCCGTCCCCGCTCCCCGCCCCCGCTCCCCACCCCCGCTCTCCACCCCCGCTCTCCGCCGCCGCTCACCGTCCCCGCTCACCGTCCCCGGTCACCGTCCCCGCTCACCGTCCCCGCTCCCCGCCCCCGCTCCCCGCCCCCACTCACCGCCACCACTCACCGTCGCAACTCCCCGTCCCCACACCCCGTCCCCACTCACCGTCGCCACTCACCGTCGCCACTCTCCGTCCCCACTCACCGTCCCCACTCTCCGTCCCCACTCTCCGTCGCCACTCTCCGTCGCCACTCTCCGTCCCCACTCTCCGTCCCCACTCTCCGTCCCCACTCACCGTCCCCACTCACCGTCCCCACTCACCGTCGCCACTCACCGTCCCCACTCACCGTCGCCACTCACCGTCGCCACTCACCGTCCCCACTCTCCGTCCCCACTCTCCGTCCCCTCTCACCGTCCCCGCTCACCGACCCCGCTCACCGACCCCGCTCACCGACCCCGCTCACCGACCCCGCTCACCGACCCCGCTCACAGACCCCGCTCACAGACCCCGCTCAGAGACCCCGCTCAGAGACCCCGCTCACAGACCCCGCTCACAGACCCCGCTCCCCGTCCCCGCTCCCCGCCCCCGCCCCCACTCCCCGCCCCCGCCCCCACTCCCCGCCCCCGCCCCCACTCCGCGCCCCCACTCCGCGCCCCCACCCCCCGCCCCCACCCCCCGCACCCACTCCCCGCCCCCACACCCCGTCCCCACACCCCGTCTCCACTCCCCGCCCCACTCCCCGCCCCCACTCCCCGCCCCCACTCCCCACCCCCACTCCCCGCCCCCACTCCCCGCCCCCAATAACCGCCCCCACTCCCCCCTCCCCACTCCCCCCTCCCCACTCCACCGTCCCCACTCCACCGTCCCCACTCCACCGTCCCGACTCACCGTCCCCACTCACCGTCCCCACTCACCGTCCCCACTCCCCGTCCGCATTCCCCGTCCCCACTCCCCGTCCCCACACCCCGTCCCCACACCCCGTCCCCACACCCCGTCCCCACACCCCGTCCCCAGCCCCCCTCCCCACTCCCCGCCCCACTCCCCGTCCCCACTCCCCGTCCCACTCCCCGTCCCCACACCCCCCTCCCCACTCCACCGTCCCCACTCCCCACTCCCCGTCCCCACTCCCCGTCCCCACCCACCGTCCCCACCCACCGGCCCCACTCCCCGCCCCCAATAACCGTCCCCACTCCCCGTCCCCACTCCCCGTCCCCACTCCCCGTCCCAACACCCCGTCCCCACACCCCGCCCCCGCTCCCCGCCCCCGCCCCCACTCCCCGCCCCCGCCCCCACTCCCCGCCCCCGCCCCCACTCCCCGCCCCCACCCCCCGCCCCCACCACCCGCCCCCACACCCCGTCCCCACACCCCGTCTCCACTCCCCGCCCAACTCCCCGCCCCCACTCCCCGCCCCCACTCCCCGCCCCCACTCCCCGCCCCCACTCCCCGCCCCCACTCCCCGCCCCCACACCCCGCCCCCAATAACCGCCCCCACTCCCCGCCCCCACTCCCCGCCCCCACTCCCCGCCCCCACTCCCCGTCCCCACTCCCCGTCCCCACTCCCCGTCCCCACTCCCCGACGCCACTCACCGGAGCCACTCACCGTAGCCACTCACCGTAGCCACTCACCGCAGCCACTCACCGCAGCCACTCACCGCAGCCACTCACCGTCCCCACTCACCGTCCCCACTCACCGTCCCCACTCACCGTCCCCACTCACCGTCCCCACTCTCCGCCCCCACTCCCCGCCCCCACTCCCCGCCCCCACTCCCCGCCCCCACTCTCCGCCCCCACTCTCCGCCCCCACTCTCCGCCCCCACTCTCCGCCCCCCACTCCCCGCCCCCACTCCCCGCCCCCACTCCCCGTCCCCACTCCCCGTCCCCACTCCCCGTCCCCACTCCCCGTCCCCACTCACCGCGGCCACTCACCGTCCCCACTCCCCGTCCCCACTCCCCGTCCCCACTCCCCGCCCCCACTCCCCGCCCCCACTTCCCGCCCCAACTCTCCGCCCCAACTCTCCGCCCCACTCTCCGCCCCCACTCTCCGACCCCACTCTCCGACCCCTCTCTCCGACCCCACTCACCGACCCCACTCACCGACCCCAGTCACCGACCACACTCACCGCCCCACTCTCCGCCCCCACTCTCCGCCCCCACTCTCCGCCCCCACTCTCCGCCCCCACTCTCCGCCCCCACTCACCGTCCCCACTCACCGTCCCCACTCCCCGTCCCCACTCGCCACCCCCACTCCCCGTCCCCACCCCCCGCCCCCACTCCCCACCCCCACTCCCCGCCCCCACTCCCCGCCCCCACTCCCCGCCCCCACTCCCCGCCCCCACTCTCCGCCCCCACTCTCCGCCGCCACTCACCGTCCCCACTCTCCGTCCCCACTCACCGTCCCCACTCTCCGTCGCCACTCTCCGTCCCCACTCTCCGTCCCCACTCTCCGTCCCCACTCTCCGTCCCCACTCACCGTCCCCACTCACCGTCGCCACTCACCGTCGCCACTCACCGTCGCCACTCTCCGTCGCCACTCTCCGTCCTCACTCTCCGTCCCCACTCTCCGTCCCCACTCACCGTCCCCACACCCCGTCCCCACTCCCCGTAGTCACTCACCGTAGTCACTCACCGTAGTCACTCACCGTAGCCACTCACCGTCCCCACTCACCGTCCCCACTGACCGTCCCCACTCACCGTCCCCACTCCCCGTCCCCACTCCCCGTCCCCGCTCCCCGTCCCGCTCACCGTCGCCGCTCACCGTCCCCACTCACCGTCCCCACTCTCCGTCCCCACTCACCGTCCCCACTCTCCGTCCCCACTCTCCGTCCCCACTCTCCGTCCCCACTCTCCCTCCCCACTCACCCTCCCCACACCCCGTCCCCACTCCCCGTCGTCACTCACCGTAGTCACTCACCGTAGTCACTCACCGTAGCCACTCACCGTCCCCACTCCCCGTCGCAACTACCCGTCCCCACTCCCCGTCCCCACTCCCCGTCCCCACTCACCGTCGCCACTCACCATCGCCACTCACCGTCCCCACTCACCGTCCCCACTCTCCGTCCCCACTCACCGTCCCCACTCACCGTCCCCACTCTCCGTCCCCACTCTCCGTCCCCACTCTCCGTCCCCACTCACCGTCCCCACTCACCGTCCCCACTCTCCGCCCCCACTCCCCGCCCCCACTCCCCGCCCCCACTCCCCGTCCCCACTCCCCG
Source organism: Heterodontus francisci (assembly GCF_036365525.1). Lineage (NCBI taxonomy): Eukaryota > Metazoa > Chordata > Chondrichthyes > Heterodontiformes > Heterodontidae > Heterodontus > Heterodontus francisci. The sequence continues at coordinate 47,588 of NW_027141703.1, read as the reverse complement.
TCCCCACTCCCCGTCCCCACTCACCGCGGCCACTCACCGTCCCCACTCCCCGTCCCCACTCCCCGTCCCCACTCCCCGCCCCCACTCCCTGCCCCCACTCCCGCCCCCACTCCCCGCCCCAACTCCCCGCCCCAACTCTCCGCCCCCAATCTCCGCCCCACTCTCCGACCCCACTCTCCGACCCCACTCTCCGACCCCACTCTCCGACCCCACTCACCGACCCCACTCACCGACCCCACTCACCGACCCCACTCTCCGACCCCACTCTCCGACCCCACTCACCGACCCCACTCTCCGTCCCCACTCTCCGTCCCCACTCACCGTCCCCACCCCCCTTCCCCACACCCCGTCCCCACACCCCGTACCCACTCCCCCCTCCCTACTCCACGGTCCCCACTCCCCCCTCCCCACTCCCCCCTCCCCACTCCCCGCCCCCACTCCCCGCCCCCACTCCCCGCCCCCACTCCCCGCCCCCACTCCCCACCCCAACTCCCCGCCCCAACTCCCCGCCCCAACTCACCGCACCAACTCTCCGCCCCCACTCACCGCGGCCACTCACCTAACCCCACTCTCCGCCCCCACTCTCCGCCCCCACTCTCCGTCCCCACTCTCCGTCCCCACTCTCCGTCCCCACTCACCGTCCCCACTCACCGTCCCCACCCCCCCTTCCCCACACCCCGTCCCCACACCCCGTACCCACTCCCCCCTCCCTACTCCACGGTCCCCACTCCCCTCTCCCCACTCCCCCCTCCCCACTCCACCGTCCCCACTCCACCGTCCCCACTCCACCGTCCCCACTCCACCGTCCCGACTCACCGTCCCCACTCCCCGTCCGCACTCCCCGTCCCCACTCCCCGTCCCCACACCCCGTCCCCACACCCCGTCCCCACACCCGTCCCAGCCCCCCGCCCCACTCCCCGTCCCCACTCCCCGTCCCCACTCCCCGTCCCCACTCCCCGTCCCCACACCCCCCTCCCCACTCCACCGTCCCCACTCCCCACTCCCCGTCCCCACTCCCCGTCCCCACCCACCGTCCCCACCCACCGGCCCCACTCCCCGCCCCCAATAACCGTCCCCACTCCCCGTCCCCACTCCCCGTCCGCACTCCCCGTCCCCACTCCCCGTCCCCACACCCCGCCCCCGCTCCCCGCCCCCGCCCCCACTCCCCGCCCCCACCCCCACTCCCGGCACCCGCCCCCACTCCCCGCCCCCACCCCCCGCCCCCCGCCCCCACCCCCCGCCCCCACTCCCCGCCCCCACACCCCGTCCCCACTCCCTGCCCCACTCCCCGCCCCCACTCCCCGCCCGCACTCCCCGCCCCCACTCCCCGCCCCCACTCCCCGCCCCCACTCCCCGCCCCCACTCACCGCCCCCACTACTCGCCCCCAATAACCGCCCCCACTCCCCGCCCCCACTCCCCGCCCCCACTCCCCGCCCCCACTCCCCGTCCCCACTCCCCGTCCCCACTCCCCGTCCCCACTCCCCGTCCCCACACCCCCCTCCCCACTCCACCGTCCCCACTCCCCACTCCCCGTCCCCACTCCCCGTCCCCACCCACCGTCCCCACCCACCGGCCCCACTCTCTGCCCCCACTCTCCGCCCCCACTCTCCGTCCCCACTCTCCGTCCCCACTCTCCGTCCCCACTCACCGTCCCCACTCACCGTCCCCACCCCCCCTTCCCCACACCCCGTCCCCACACCCCGTACCCACTCCCCCCTCCCTACTCCACGGTCCCCACTCCCCTCTCCCCACTCCCCCCTCCCCACTCCACCGTCCCCACTCCACCGTCCCCACTCCACCGTCCCCACTCCACCGTCCCGACTCACCGTCCCCACTCCCCGTCCGCACTCCCGTCCCCACTCCCCGTCCCCACTCCCCGTCCCCACACCCCGTCCCCACACCCCGTCCCCACACCCCGTCCCCAGCCCCCCTCCCCACTCCCCGCCCCACTCCCCGTCCCCACTCCCCGTCCCCACTCCCCGTCCCCACACCCCCCTCCCCACTCCACCGTCCCCACTCCCCACTCCCCGTCCCCACTCCCCGTCCCCACCCACCGTCCCCACCCACCGGCCCCACTCCCCGCCCCCAATAACCGTCCCCACTCCCCGTCCCCACACCCCGTCCCCACTCCCCGCCCCCGCTCCCCGCCCCCGCCCCCACTCCCCGCCCCCGCCCCCACTCCCGGCACCCGCCCCCACTCCCCGCCCCCACCCCCCGACTCCCGCCCCCACCCCCCGCCCCCACTCCCCGCCCCCACACCCCGTCCCCACTCCCCGCCCCACTCCCCGCCCCCACTCCCCGCCCCCACTCCCCGCCCCCACTCCCCGCCCCCACTCCCCGCCCCCACTACCCGCCCCACTCCCTGCCCCCACTACTCGCCCCCAATAACCGCCCCCACTCCCCGCCCCCACTCCCCACCCCCACTCCCCGTCCCCACTCCCCGTCCCCACTCCCCGTCCCCACTCCCCGTCCCCACTCCCCGACCCCACTCACCGGAGCCACTCACCGTAGCCACTCACCGTAGCCACTCACCGCAGCCACTCACCGCAGCCACTCACCACAGCCACTCACCGTCCCCACTCACCGTCCCCACTCACCGTCCCCACTCTCCGTCCCCACTCTCCGTCCCCACTCTCCGCACCAACTCCCGCCCCCACTCCCCGCCCCCACTCCCCGCCCCCACTCCCCGCCCCCACTCCCCGCCCCCACTCTCCGCCCCCACTCTCCGCCCCCACTCTCCGCCCCCACTCTCCGCCCCCACTCCCCGCCCCCACTCCCCGTCCCCACTCCCCGTCCCCACTCCCCGTCCCCACTCACCGGAGCCACTCACCGGAGCCACTCACCGTAGCCACTCACCGTACCCACTCACCGCAGCCACTCACCGCAGCCACTCACCGCAGCCACTCACCGTCCCCACTCACCGTCCCCACTCACCGTCCCCACTCACCGTCCCCACTCACCGTCCCCACTCTCCGCCCCCACTCCCCGCCCCACTCCCCGCCCCCACTCCCCGCCCCCACTCCCCGCCCCCACTCTCCGCCCCCACTCTCCGCCCCCACTCTCCGCCCCCACTCCCCGCCCCCACTCCCCGCCCCCACTCCCCGTCCCCACTCCCCGTCCCCACTCCCCGTCCCCACTCCCCGTCCCCACTCACCGCGGCCACTCACCGTCCCCACTCCCCGTCCCCACTCCCCGTCCCCACTCCCCGCCCCCACTCCCCGCCCCCACTTCCCGCCCCAACTCTCCGCCCCAACTCTCCGCCCCCACTCTCCGCCCCCACTCTCCGACCCCACTCTCCGACCCCTCTCTCCGACCCCACTCACCGACCCCACTCACCGACCCCAGTCACCGACCCCAGTCACCGACCACACTCACCGACCCCACTCACCGCCCCCACTCTCCGCCCCCACTCTCCGCCCCCACTCTCCGCCCCCACTCTCCGCCCCCACTCTCCGCCCCCACTCACCGTCCCCACTCACCGTCCCCACTCCCCGTCCCACTCGCCACCCCCACCCCCGCCCCCACTCCCCGCCCCCACTCCCCGCCCCCACTCCCCGCCCCCACTCCCCGCCCCCACTCTCCGCCGCCACTCACCGTCCCCACTCTCCGTCCCCACTCTCCATCCCCACTCACCGTCCCCACTCTCCGTCCCCACTCTCCGTCCCCACTCTCCGTCCCCACTCACCGTCCCCACTCACCGTCGCCACTCACCGTCGCCACTCACCGTCGCCACTCTCCGTCGCCACTCTCCGTCCTCACTCTCCGTCCCCACTCTCCGTCCCCACTCACCGTCCCCACACCCCGTCCCCACTCCCCGTAGTCACTCACCGTAGTCACTCACCGTAGTCACTCACCGTAGCCACTCACCGTCCCCACTCACCGTCCCCACTGACCGTCCCCACTCACCGTCCCCACTCACCGTCCCCACTCCCCGTCCCCGCTCCCCGTCCCCGCTCCCCGTCCCCGCTCACCGTCGCCGCTCACCGTCGCCACTCACCGTCCCCACTCACCGTCCCCACTCTCCGTCCCCACTCACCGTCCCCACTCTCCGTCCCCACTCTCCGTCCCCACTCTCCGTCCCCACTCTCCGTCCCCACTCTCCCTCCCCACTCACCCTCCCCACACCCCGTCCCCACTCCCCGTCGTCACTCACCGTAGTCACTCACCGTAGTCACTCACCGTAGCCACTCACCGTCCCCACTCACCGTCCCCACTCCCCGTCGCAACTACCCGTCCCCACTCCCCGTCCCCACTCCCCGTCCCCACTCACCGTCGCCACTCACCGTCGCCACTCACCGTCCCCACTCACCGTCCCCACTCTCCGTCCCCACTCACCGTCCCCATTAACCGTCCCCACTCTCCGTCCCCACTCTCCGTCCCCACTCTCCGTCCCCACTCACCGTCCCCACTCACCGTCCCCACTCTCCGCCCCCACTCCCCGCCCCCACTCCCCGCCCCCACTCCCCGTCCCCACTCCCCGTCCCCACTCCCCGTCCCCACTCACCGCGGCCACTCACCGTCCCCACTCCCCGTCCCCACTCCCCGTCCCCACTCCCCGCCCCCACTCCCTGCCCCCACACCCCGCCCCCACTCCCCGCCCCAACTCCCCGCCCCAACTCTCCGCCCCCAATCTCCGCCCCCAATCTCCGCCCCCACTCTCCGACCCCACTCTCCGACCCCACTCTCCGACCCCACTCACCGACACCACTCACCGACCCCACTCACCGACCCCACTCTCCGACCCCACTCTCCGACCCCACTCACCGACCCCACTCTCCGTCCCCACTCTCCGTCCCCACTCACCGTCCCCACCCCCCCCTTCCCCACACCCCGTCCCCACACCCCGTACCCACTCCCCCCTCCCTACTCCACGGTCCCCACTCCCCCCTCCCCACTCCCCCCTCCCCACTCCCCGCCCCCACTCCCCGCCCCCACTCCCCGCCCCCACTCCCCGCCCCCACTCCCCACCCCAACTCCCCGCCCCAACTCCCCGCCCCAACTCCCCGCCCCAACTCACCGCACCAACTCTCCGCCCCCACTCACCGCGGCCACTCACCTAACCCCACTCTCCGCCCCCACTCTCCGCCCCCACTCTCCGTCCCCACTCTCCGTCCCCACTCTCCGTCGCCACTCACCGTCCCCACTCACCGTCCCCACCCCCCCTTCCCCACACCCCGTCCCCACACCCCGTACCCACTCCCCCCTCCCTACTCCACGGTCCCCACTCCCCTCTCCCCACTCCCCCCTCCCCACTCCACCGTCCCCACTCCACCGTCCCCACTCCACCGTCCCCACTCCACCGTCCCGACTCACCGTCCCCACTCCCCGTCCGCACTCCCCGTCCCCACTCCCCGTCCCCACACCCCGTCCCCACACCCCGTCCCCACACCCCGTCCCCACACCCCGTCCCCAGCCCCCCGCCCCACTCCCCGTCCCCACTCCCCGTCCCCACTCCCCGTCCCCACTCCCCGTCCCCACACCCCCCTCCCCACTCCACCGTCCCCACTCCCCACTCCCCGTCCCCACTCCCCGTCCCCACCCACCGTCCCCACCCACCGGCCCCACTCCCCGCCCCCAATAACCGTCCCCACTCCCCGTCCCCACTCCCCGTCCGCACTCCCCGTCCCCACTCCCCGTCCCCACACCCCGCCCCCGCTCCCCGCCCCCGCCCCCACTCCCCGCCCCCACCCCCACTCCCGGCACCCGCCCCCACTCCCCGCCCCCACCCCCCGCCCCCCGCCCCCACCCCCCGCCCCCACTCCCCGCCCCCACACCCCGTCCCCACTCCCCGCCCCACTCCCCGCCCCCACTCCCCGCCCCCACTCCCCGCCCCCACTCCCCGCCCCCACTCCCCGCCCCCACTCCCCGCCCCCACTCCCCGCCCCCACTCACCGCCCCCACTACTCGCCCCCAATAACCGCCCCCACTCCCCGCCCCCACTCCCCGCCCCCACTCCCCGCCCCCACTCCCCGTCCCCACTCCCCGTCCCCACTCCCCGTCCCCACACCCCCCTCCCCACTCCACCGTCCCCACTCCCCACTCCCCGTCCCCACTCCCCGTCCCCACCCACCGGCCCCACCCACCGGCCCCACTCTCCGCCCCCACTCTCCGCCCCCACTCTCCGCCCCCACTCTCCGCCCCCACTCTCCGCCCCCACTCTCCGTCCCCACTCTCCGTCCCCACTCACCGTCCCCACTCACCGTCCCCACCCCCCCTTCCCCACACCCCGTCCCCACACCCCGTACCCACTCCCCCCTCCCTACTCCACGGTCCCCACTCCCCTCTCCCCACTCCCCCCTCCCCACTCCACCGTCCCCACTCCACCGTCCCCACTCCACCGTCCCCACTCCACCGTCCCGACTCACCGTCCCCACTCCCCGTCCGCACTCCCCGTCCCCACTCCCCGTCCCCACTCCCCGTCCCCACACCCCGTCCCCACACCCCGTCCCCAGCCCCCCTCCCCACTCCCCGCCCCACTCCCCGTCCCCACTCCCCGTCCCCACTCCCCGTCCCCACTCCCCGTCCCCACACCCCCCTCCCCACTCCACCGTCCCCACTCCCCACTCCCCGTCCCCACTCCCCGTCCCCACCCACCGTCCCCACCCACCGGCCCCACTCCCCGCCCCCAATAACCGTCCCCACTCCCCGTCCCCACTCCCCGTCCCCACTCCCCGCCCCCGCTCCCCGCCCCCACTCCCCGCCCCCGCCCCCACTCCCGGCACCCGCCCCCACTCCCCGCCCCCACCCCCCGACCCCCGCCCCCACCCCCCGCCCCCACTCCCCGCCCCCACACCCCGTCCCCACTCCCCGCCCCACTCCCCGCCCCCACTCCCCGCCCCCACTCCCCGCCCCCACTCCCCGCCCCCACTCCCCGCCCCCACTCCCCGCCCCCACTCCCTGCCCCCACTACTCGCCCCCAATAACCGCCCCCACTCCCCGCCCCCACTCCCCACCCCCACTCCCCGTCCCCACTCCCCGTCCCCACTCCCCGTCCCCACTCCCCGTCCCCACTCCCCGACCCCACTCACCGGAGCCACTCACCGTAGCCACTCACCGTAGCCACTCACCGCAGCCACTCACCGCAGCCACTCACCGCAGCCACTCACCGTCCCCACTCACCGTCCCCACTCACCGTCCCCACTCTCCGTCCCCACTCTCCGTCCCCACTCTCCGCACCAACTCCCCGCCCCCACTCCCCGCCCCCACTCCCCGCCCCCACTCCCCGCCCCCACTCCCCGCCCCCACTCTCCGCCCCCACTCTCCGCCCCCACTCTCCGCCCCCACTCTCCGCCCCCACTCCCCGCCCCCACTCCCCGTCCCCACTCCCCGTCCCCACTCCCCGTCCCCACTCACCGCGGCCACTCACCGTCCCCACTCCCCGCCCGCACTCCCCGCCCCCACTCCCCGCCCCCACTCCCCGCCCCAACTCTCCGCCCCCACTCTCCGCCCCCACTCTACGCCCCCACTCTCCGCCCCCACTCTCCGACCCCACTCTCCGACCCCACTCCCCGCCCCCACTCCCCGCCCCCACTCCCCGCCCCAACTCTCCGCCCCCACTATCTGCCCCCACTCTATGCCCCCACTCTCCGCCCCCACTCTCCGACCCCACTCTCCGACCCCACTCTCCGACCCCTCTCTCCGACCCCACTCACAGACCCCACTCACCGACCCCACTCACCGACCCCACTCACCGACCCCACTCACCGACCCCACTCTCTGCCCCCCCTCTCCGCCGCCACTCACCGTCCCCACTCTCCGTCCCCACTCTCCGTCCCCACTCTCCGTCCCCACTCACCGTCCCCACTCACCGTCCCCACTCACCGTCGCCACTCACCGTCCCCACTCACCGTCCCCACACCCTGTCCCCACTCCCCGTAGTCACTCACCGTAGTCACTCACCGTAGTCACTCACCGTAGCCACTCACCGTCCCCACTCACCGTAACCACTCCCCGTCCCCACTCCCCGTCGCAACTCCCCGTCCCCACTCCCCGTCCCCACTCCCCGTCCCCACTCACCATCGCCACTCACCGTCGCCACTCACCGTCCCCACTCACCGTCCCCACTCTCCATCCCCACTCACCGTCCCCACTCTCCGTCCCCACTCTCCGTCCCCACTCTCCGTCCCCACTCACCGTCCCCACTCTCCGCCCCCACTCCCCGCCCCCACTCCCCGCCCCCACTCCCCGTCCCCACTCCCCGTCCCCACTCCCCGTCCCCACTCACCGCGGCCACTCACCGTCCCCACTCCCCGTCCCCACTCCCCGTCCCCACTCCCCGCCCCCACTCCCCGCCCCCACTCTCTGCCCCCACTCTCCGCCCCCACTCTCCGCCGCCACTCCCCGTCCCCACTCCCCGTCCCCACTCGCCGCACCCAATCACCGTCCCCACTCACCATCCCCACTCACCGTCCCCACTCCCCGTCCCCACTCTCCGCCCCCACTCACCGCCCCCACTCACCACCCCCACTCACCGTCCCCACTCACCGTCCCCACTCACCGTCCCCACTCACCGTCCCCACTCAACGTCCCCACTCCCCGTCCCCACTCCCCGCCCCCACTGCCCACCCCAACTCCCCGCCCCAACTCTCCGCCCCCAATCTCCGCCCCCACTCTCCGACCCCACTCTCCGACCCCACTCTCCGACCCCACTCTCCGACCCCACTCACCGACCCCACTCACCGACCCCACTCACCGACCCCACTCTCCGACCCCACTCTCCGCCCCCACTCTCCGCCCCCACTCTCCGCCCCCACTCTCCGCCCCCACTCTCCGCCCCCACTCACCGTCGCCACTCACCGTCGCCACTCACCGTCGCCACTCTCCGTCCTCACTCTCCGTCCCCACTCTCCGTCCCCACTCACCGTCCCCACACCCCGTCCCCACTCCCCGTCGTCACTCACCGTAGTCACTCACCGTAGCCACTCACCGTCCCCACTCACCGTCCCCTCTCACCGTCCCCACTCACCGTCCCCACTCCCCGACCCCACTCACCGGCGCCACTCCCCGTCCCCACTCCCCGTCCCCACTCCCCGTCCCCACTCCCCGTCCCCACTCTCCGCCCCCACTCCCCGCCCCCACTCCCCGCCCCCACTCCCCGCCCCCACTCCCCGCCCCCACTCCCCGCCCCCACTACCCGACCCCACTCCCCGACCCCACTCCCCGACCCCACTCTCCGACCCCACGCACCGTAGCCACTCACCGTCCTCTCTCCCCTTCCCCTCTCCCCGTCCCCTCTCCCCGTCCCCTCTCCCCACTCCCCGACCCCACTCCCCGACCCCACTCCCCGACCCCACTCCCCGACCCCACTCCCCGACCCCACTCCCCGACCCCACTCATCATAGCCACTCACCGTCCCCTCTCCCCGTCCCCTCTCCCCGTCCCCACTCCCCGTCCCCACTCCCCGTCCCCACCCCCCGTCCCCACCCCCCGTCCCCACCCTCCGTCCCCACTCAACGCCCCCACTCACCGTCCCCACACCCCGCCCTCACTCTCCGCCCTCACTCTCCGCCCCATCTCTCCGCCCCCACTCTCCGCCCCCACTCTCCGCCCCCACTCTCCGTCCCAACTCGCCGCAGCCAATCACCGTCCCCACCCCCCGTCCCCACCCCCCGTCCCCACCCCCCGTCCCCACCCTCCGTCCCCACTCAACGCCCCCACTCACCGTCCCCACACCCCGCCCTCACTCTCCGCCCTCACTCTCCGCCCTCACTCTCCGCCCCCACTCTCCGCCCCCACTCTCTGCCCCCACTCTCCGCCGCCACTCCCCGTCCCCACTCCCCGTCCCCACTCGCCGCACCCAATCACCGTCCCCACTCACCATCCCCACTCACCGTCCCCACTCCCCGTCCCCACTCTCCGCCCCCACTCACCGCCCCCACTCACCGCCCCCACTCACCGTCCCCACTCACCGTCCCCACTCACCGTCCCCACTCACCGTCCCCACTCAACGTCCCCACTCCCCGTCCCCACTCCCCGTCCCCACTCCCCGTCCCCACTCCCCGCCCCCACTCCCCGCCCCCACTCTCCGCCGCCACTCACCGCAGCCACTCTCCGTCCCCACTCTCCGTCCCCACTCTCCGTCCCCACTCTCCGTCCCCACTCTCCGTCCCCACTCACCGACCCCACTCACCGACCCCACTCACCGACCCCACTCACCGACCCCACTCACCGTCCCCACACCCCGCTCCCACTCTCCGCCCTTACTCTCCGCCCTTACTCTCCGCCCTTACTCTCCGCCCTTACTCTCCGCCCTTACTCACCGTCGCCACTCACCGTCGCCACTCACCGTCGCCACTCACCGTCGCCACTCACCGTCGCCACTCACCGTCCCCTCTCTCCGTCCCCTCTCTCCGTCCCCTCTCTCCGTCCCCTCTCTCCGTTTCCTCTCCCCGTCCCCACTCTCCGACCCCACTCACCGTAGCCACTCACCGTCCCCACTCTCCGTCCCCACTCCCCGTCCCCACTCCCCGTCCCCACTCCCCGTCCCCACTCCCCGACCCCACTCCCCGACCCCACTTACCGTAGCCACTCACCGTTCCCTCTCTCCGTCCCCTCTCTCCGTCCCCTCTCCCCGTCCCCTCTCCCCGTCCCCTCTCCCCGTCCCCTCTCCCCGTCCCCACTCACCGTCCCCACTCACCGTCCCCTCTCCCCGTCCCCACTCCCCGTCCCCACTCTCCGACCCCACTCTCCGTAGCCACTCACCGTCCCCTCTCCCCGTCCCCACTCCCCGTCCCCACTCCCCGTCCCCACTCCCCGTCCCCACTCACCGCGGCCACTCACCGCGGCCACTCACTGTCCCCACTCGCCCTCCACACACCCCGTCCCCACCCCCCGTCCCCACCCCCCGTCCCCACTCCACCGTCCCCACTCCCCACTCCCCGTCCCCACTCCCCGTCCCCACCCACCGTCCCCACCCACCGGCCCACTCCCCGCCCCCAATAACCGTCCCCACTTCCCGTCCCCACTCCCCGTCCCCACTCCCCGTCCCCACTCCCCGTCCCCACTCCCCGTCCCCACACCCCGCTCCCACTCTCCGCCCTTACTCTCCGCCCTTACTCTCCGCCCTTACTCACCGTCGCCACTCACCGTCGCCACTCACCTTCGCCACTCACCGTCGCCACTCACCGTCGCCACTCACCGTCCCCTCTCTCCGTCCCCTCTCTCCGTCCCCTCTCTCCGTTTCCTCTCCCCGTCCCCACTCCCCGACCCCACTCACGGTAGCCACTCACCGTCCCCACTCTCCGTCCCCACTCCCCGTCCCCACTCCCCGTCCCCACTCCCCGACCCCACTCCCCGACCCCACTTACCGTAGCCACTCACCGTTCCCTCTCTCCGTCCCCTCTCTCCGTCCCCTCTCCCCGTCCCCTCTCCCCGTCCCCTCTCCCCGTCCCCTCTCCCCGTCCCCTCTCCCCGTCCCCACTCCCCGTCCCCACTCTCCGACCCCACTCTCCGTAGCCACTCACCGTCCCCTCTCTCCCTCCCCACTCGCCCTCCACACACCCCGTCCCCACCCCCCGTCCCCACCCCCCGTCCCCACTCCCCGTCCCCACTCCCCGTCCCCACCCACCGGCCCCACCCACCGGCCCCACTCCCCGCCCCCAATAACCATCCCATCTCACCGTCCCCACTCCCCGTCCCCACTCCCCGTCCCCACACCCCGTCCCCACTCCCCGCCCCCACTCCCCGCCCCCGCCCCACTCCCCGCCCCGCCCCCACTCCCCGCCCCCACCCCCACTCCCCGCCCCCACCCCCACTCCCCGTCCCCACACCCCGTCTCCACTCCCCGCCCCCACTCCCCGCCCCCACTCCCCGCCCCCACACCCCGCCCCCACTCCCCGCCCCCACTACTCGCCCCCACTACTCGCCCCCAATAACCGCCCCCACTCCCCGCCCCCACTCCCCGTCCCCACTCCCCGACCCCACTCACCGGAGCCACTCACCGGAGCCACTCACCGTAGCCACTCACAGCAGCCACTCACCGGAGCCACTCACCGTAGCCACTCACAGCAGCCACTCACCGCAGCCACTCACCGTCCCCACTCACCGTCCCCACTCACCGTCCCCACTCACCGTCCCCACTCACCGTCCCCACTCTCCGTCCCCACTCTCCGTCCCCACTCTCCGCCCCCACTCCCCGCCCCCACTCCCCGCCCCCACTCCCCGCCCCCACTCCCCGCCCCCACTCCCCGCCCCCACTCCCCGCCCCCACTCTCCGCCCCCACTCTCCGCCGCCACTCCCCGTCCCCACTCCCCGTCCCCACTCCCCGTCCCCACTCCCCGTCCCCACTCCCCGTCCCCACTCACCGCGGCCACTCACCGCGGCCACTCACTGTCCCCACTCCCCGTCCCCACTCCCCGTCCCCACTCCCCGCCCCCACTCCCCGCCCCCACTCCCCGCCCCCACTCCCCGCCCCCACTCTCCGCCCCCACTCTCCGACCCCACTCTCCGACCCCACTCTCCGACCCCACTCTCCGACCCCACTCACCGCCCCCACTCACCGACCCCACTCACCGACCCCACTCTCCGCCCCCACTCTCCGCCCCCACTCTCCGCCCCCACTCACCGCCCCCACTCACCGCCCCCACTCACCGCCCCCACTCCCCGTCCCCACTCCCCGTCCCCACTCCCCGCCCCCACTCCCCGCCCCCACTCACCGCCCCCACTCACCGTCCCCACTCACCGTCCCCACTCAACGTCCCCACTCCCCGTCCCCACTCTCCGCCCTTACTCTCCGCCCTTACTCTCCGCCCTTACTCTCCGCCCTTTCACCTTCGCCACTCACCGTCGCCACTCACCGTCGCCACTCACCGTCCCCTCTCTCCGTCCCCTCTCTCCGTCCCCTCTCTCCATTTCCTCTCCCCGTCCCCACTCCCCGACCCCACTCACCGTAGCCACTCACCGTCCCCACTCTCCGTCCCCACTCCCCGTCCCCACTCCCCGTCCCCACTCCCCGACCCCACTCCCCGACCCCACTTACCGTAGCCACTCACCGTTCCCTCTCTCCGTCCCCTCTCCCCGTCCCCTCTCCCCGTCCCCTCTCCCCGTCCCCACTCCCCGTCCCCACTCTCCGACCCCACTCTCCGTAGCCACTCACCGTCCCCTCTCTCCCTCCCCACTCGCCCTCCACACACCCCGTCCCCACCCCCCGTCCCCACCCCCCGTCCCCACTCTCCGCCCCCACTCTCCGCCCCCACTCTCCGCCCCCACTCTCCGCCCCCACTCACCGCCCCCACTCACCGCCCCCACTCACCGCCCCCACTCCCCGTCCCCACTCCCCGTCCCCACTCCCCGCCCCCACTCCCCGCCCCCACTCACCGCCCCCACTCACCGTTCCCACTCAACGTCCCCACTCCCCGTCCCCACTCTCCGCCCTTACTCTCCGCCCTTACTCTCCGCCCTTACTCTCCGCCCTTACTCTCCGCCCTTACTCACCGTCGCCACTCACCGTCGCCACTCACCTTCGCCACTCACCGTCGCCACTCACCGTCGCCACTCACCGTCCCCTCTCTCCGTCCCCTCTCTCCGTCCCCTCTCTCCGTTTCCTCTCCCCGTCCCCACTCCCCGACCCCACTCACCGTAGCCACTCACCGTCCCCACTCTCCGTCCCCACTCCCCGTCCCCACTCCCCGTCCCCACTCCCCGACCCCACTCCCCGACCCCACTTACCGTAGCCACTCACCGTTCCCTCTCTCCGTCCCCTCTCTCCGTCCCCTCTCCCCGTCCCCTCTCCCCGTCCCCTCTCCCCGTCCCCTCTCCCCGTCCCCACTCCCCGTCCCCTCTCCCCGTCCCCACTCCCCGTCCCCACTCTCCGACCCCACTCTCCGTAGCCACTCACCGTCCCCTCTCTCCCTCCCCACTCGCCCTCCACACACCCCGTCCCCACCCCCCGTCCCCACCCCCCGTCCCCACTCCCCGTCCCCACTCCCCGTCCCCACCCACCATCCCCACCCACCGTCCCCACCCACCGGCCCCACTCCCCGCCCCCAATAACCGTCCCCACTCCCCGTCCCCACTCCCCGTCCCCACTCCCCGTCCCCACACCCCGTCCCCACTCCCCGCCCCCACTCCCCGCCCCCGCCCCACTCCCCGCCCCGCCCCCACTCCCCGCCCCCACCCCCACCCCCACTCCCCGCCCCCACCCCCACTCCCCGTCCCCACACCCGTCTCCACTCCCCGCCCCCACTCCCCGCCCCCACTCCCCGCCCCACACCCCGCCCCACTCCCCGCCCCCACTACTCGCCCCCACTACTCGCCCCCAATAACCGCCCCCACTCCCCGCCCCCACTCCCCGTCCCCACTCCCCGTCCCCACTCCCCGTCCCCACTCCCCGACCCCACTCACCGGAGCCACTCACCGGAGCCACTCACCGGAGCCACTCACCGTAGCCACTCACAGCAGCCACTCACCGCAGCCACTCACCGTCCCCACTCACCGTCCCCACTCACCGTCCCCACTCACCGTCCCCACTCTCCGTCCCCCACTCTCCGCCCCCACTCTCCGCCCCCACTCCCCGCCCCCACTCCCCGCCCCACTCCCCGCCCCACTCCCCGCCCCCACTCCCCGCCCCCACTCCCCGCCCCCACTCTCCGCCGCCCACTCCCCGTCCCCACTCCCCGCCCCCACTCCCCGCCCCCACTCCCCCGCCCCCCACTCCCCGCCCCCACTCCCCGCCCCCACTCACCGCGGCCACTCACCGCGGCCACTCACCGCGGCCACTCACTGTCCCCACTCCCCGTCCCCACTCCCCGTCCCCACTCCCCGCCCCCACTCCCCGCCCCCACTCCCCGCCCCCACTCCCCCGCCCCACTCCCCCCCCCACTCCCCGCCCCCACTCCCCGCCCCCACTCTCCGACCCCACTCTCCGACCCCACTAACCGTCCCCACTCCCCGTCCCCACTCCCCGTCCCCACTCCCCGTCCCACACCCCGTCCCCCCACTCCCCGCCCCCACTCCCCGCCCCCGCCCCACTCCCGCCCCGCCCCCACTCCCCGCCCCCACCCCCACCCCCCACTCCCCGCCCCCACCCCCCACTCCCCGTCCCCCACACCCCGTCTCCACTCCCCCGCCCCCACTCCCCGCCCCCACTCCCCGCCCCCACACCCCGCCCCCACTCCCCGCCCCCACTACTCGCCCCCACTACTCGCCCCCAATAACCGCCCCCACTCCCCGCCCCCACTCCCCGTCCCCACTCCCCGTCCCCACTCCCCGTCCCCACTCCCCGACCCCACTCACCGGAGCCACTCACCGGAGCCACTCACCGGAGCCACTCACCGTAGCCACTCACAGCAGCCACTCACCGCAGCCACTCACCGTCCCCACTCACCGTCCCCACTCACCGTCCCCACTCACCGTCCCCACTCTCCGTCCCCACTCTCCGCCCCCACTCTCCGCCCCCACTCTCGCCCCCACTCCCGCCCCCACTCCCGCCCCCACTCCCCGCCCCCACTCCCGCCCCCACTCCCCGCCCCACTCCCCGCCCCCACTCCCCGCCCCCACTCTCCGCCGCCACTCCCCGTCCCCACTCCCGCCCCCACTCCCCGCCCCCACTCCCCGCCCCCACTCCCCGCCCCCACTCCCCGCCCCCACTCACCGCGGCCACTCACCGCGGCCACTCACCGCGGCCACTCACTGTCCCCACTCCCCGTCCCCACTCCCCGTCCCCACTCCCCGCCCCCACTCCCCGCCCCACTCCCCGCCCCACTCCCCGCCCCCACTCCCCGCCCCCCACTCCCCGCCCCCACTCTCCGACCCCACTCTCCGACCCCACTCTCCGACCCCACTCTCCGACCCCACTCTCCGACCCCACTCACCGACCCCACTCACCGACCCCACTCACCGACCCCCACTCTCCGCCCCCACTCTCCGCCCCCACTCTCCGCCCCCACTCTCCGCCCCCACTCTCCGCCCCCACTCACCGCCCCCACTCACCGCCCCCACTCACCGCCCCCACTCACCGCCCCCACTCCCCGTCCCCACTCCCCGTCCCCACTCCCCGCCCCCACTCCCCGCCCCCACTCCCCGCCCCCACTCCCCGCCCCACTCCCCGCCCCCACTCCCCGCCCCCACTCCCGCCCCCACTCCCCGCCCCCACTCCCGCCCCACTCCCGCCCCCACTCCCCGCCCCCACACCCGCCCCCACTCCCCGCCCCCACTCTCCGCCCCCACTCTCCGCCCCCACTCACCGCCGCCACTCACCGTCCCCACTCTCCGTCCCCACTCACCGTCCCCACTCACCGTCCCCACTCACCGTCCCCACTCTCCGTCGCCACTCTCCGTCGCCACTCTCCGTCGCCACTCTCCGTCCCCACTCTCCGTCCCCACTCTCCGTCCCCACTCTCCGTCCCCACTCTCCGTCCCCACTCTCCCGTCCCCACTCACCGTCCCCACTCACCGTCGCCACTCACCGTCGCCACTCTCCGTCCTCACTCTCCGTCCCCACTCCCCGACCCCACTCCCCGACCCCACTCCCCGACCCACTCCCCGACCCCACTCATCGTAGCCACTCACCGTCCCCTCTCCCCGTCCCCTCCCCGTCCCCACCCCCGTCCCCCACTCCCCGTCCCCACTCCCCGTCCCCACTCCCCGTCCCCACTCCCCGTCCCCACTCACCGTAGCCACTCCCCGTCCCCTCTCCCCATCCCCACTCCCCCTCCCCACTCGCCGTCCCCAGCCCCCGTCCCCACCCCCCGTCCCCACCCCCCGTCCCCACCCCCCGTCCCCACCCCCGTCCCCACCCTCCGTCCCCACTCAACGCCCTCACTCACCGTCCCCACACCCCGCCCTCACTCTCGCCCTCACTCTCCGCCCCACTCTCCGCCCCCACTCTCCGCCCCCACTCTCCGCCCCCACTCTCCGCCCCCCACTCTCCGTCCCCACTCGCCGCAGCCAATCACCGTCCCCACCCCCCGTCCCCACCCCCGTCCCCACCCCCCGTCCCCACCCCCCGTCCCCACCCTCCGTCCCCACTCAACGCCCCCACTCACCGTCCCCACACCCCGCCCTCACTCTCCGCCCTCACTCTCCGGCCCCACTCTCCGGCCCCACTCTCCGCCCCCACTCTCCGCCCCATCTCTCTGCCGCCCACTCCCCGTCCCCACTCCCCGTCCCCCACTCGCCGCAGCCAATCACCGTCCCCACTCACCATCCCCCACTCACCGTCCCCACTCCCCCTTCCCCACTCTCCGCCCCCCACTCACCGCCCCCACTCACCGCCCCCCTCACCGTCCCAACTCACGTCCCCACTCACCGTCCCCACACAACGTCCCCACTCCCCGTCCCCACTCCCCGTCCCACTCCCCGTCCCCACTCCCCGTCCCCACACGCCGCCCCCACTCCCCGCCCCCACTCCCCGCCCCCACTCCCCGCCCCCACTCTCCGCCGCCACTCACCGCAGCCACTCTCCGTCCCCACTCTCCGTCCCCACTCTCCGACCCCACTCTCCGACCCCACTCTCCGACCCCACTCTCCGACCCCACTCTCCGACCCCACTCACCGACCCCACTCACCGACCCCACTCACCGACCCCACTCCCCGACCCCACTCTCCGCCCCCACTCTACGTCCCCACTCTCCACCCCACTCTCCGCCCCCACTCTCCACCCCCACTCCCCGCCCCCCACTCACCGCCCCCACTCACCGCCCCCACTCACCGCCCCACTCACCGTCCCCACTCACCGTCCCCACTCACCGTCCCCACTCAACGTCCCCACTCCCCGTACCCACTCACCGTCCCACTCACCGTAGCCACTCCCCGTCCCCTCTCCCCCTCCCCACTCGCCGTCCCCAGCCCCCGTCCCCCACCCCCCGTCCCCACACCCGTCCCCACCCTCCCTCCCCACTCCACGCCCCCACTCACCGTCCCCACACCCCGCCCCTCACTCTCCGCCCTCACTCTCCGCCCCCACTCTCCACCCCCACTCTCTGCCCCCACTCTCTGACCCCACTCTCCGCCCCACTCTCCGTCCCCACTCGCCGCAGCCAATCACCGTCCCCACCCCCGTCCCCACCCCCCGTCCCCACCCTCCGTCCCCACTCAACGCCCCCCACTCACCGTCCCCACACCCCGCCCTCACTCTCTGCCCTCACTCTCCGCCCCCACTCTCCGCCCCCACTCTCCGCCCCCACTCTCCGCCCCCACTCTCCGTCCCCACTCAACGCCCCCACTCACCGTCCCCACCCCCCGTCCCCACCCTCCGTCCCACTCACCGCCCCCACTCACCGTCCCCACACCCCGCCCTCACTCTCTGCCCTCACTCTCCGCCCCCACTCTCCGCCCCCACTCTCCGCCCCCACTCTCCGCCCCCACTCTCCGCCGCCACTCCCCGTCCCCACTCCCCGTCCCCACTCGCCGCAGCCAATCACCGTCCCCACTCACCATCCCCACTCACCGTCCCCACTCCCCGTCCCCACTCTCCGCCCCCACTCACCGCCCCCACTCACCGCCCCCACTCACCGCCCCCACTCACCGCCCCCACCTCACCGTCCCCACTCACCGTCCCCACTCACCGTCCCCACTCACGTCCCCACTCAACGTCCCCACTCCCCGTCCCCACTCCCCGTCCCCACTCCCCGTCCCCACTCCCCGCCCCACTCCCCGCCCCCACTCCCCGCCTCCACTCCCCGCCCCCACTCCCCGCGCCCACTCCCCCGCCCCCACTCTCCGCCGCCACTCCACCGCAGCCACTCTCCGTCCCCCCCCCCCCCCCCACTCTCCGTCCCCCACTCTCCGTCCCCCACTCTCCCGTCCCCACTCCCGACCCCACTCACCGACCCCACTCACCGACCCCACTCCCGCCCCACCCCGTCCCCCAACACCCCGCTCCCACTCTCCGCCCCTTACTCTCCGCCCTACTCTCCGCCCTTACTCTCCGCCCTACTCTCCGCCCCCTACTCACCGTCGCCACTCACCGTCGCCACTCACCTTCGCCACTCACCGTCGCCACTCACCGTCCCCTCTCTCCGTCCCCCTCTCTCCGTCCCCTCTCTCCCGTTTCCTCTCCCCGTCCCCACTCCCCGACCCCACTCACCGTAGCCACTCACCGTCCCCACTCTCCGTCCCCACTCCCCCCGTCCCCACTCCCGTCCCCACTCCCCGACCCCACTCCCCGACCCCACTTACCGTAGCCACTCACCGTCCCCTCTCTCCGTCCCCTCTCTCCGTCCCCTCTCCCCGTCCCCTCTCCCCGTCCCCTCTCCCCCGTCCCCTCTCCCCGTCCCCTCTCCCCGTCCCTCTCCCGTCCCCCTTCCCCGTCCCCACTCCCCGTCCCCCACTCTCCCGACCCCACTCTCCGTAGCCACTCCCCGTCCCTCCCCCTCCCCACCTCGCCCTCCACACACCCCGTCCCCCACCCCCCCCGTCCCCCACCCCCCCGTCCCCACTCCACCACCCCCCCTCCCCACTCCCCGTCCCCACTCCCCGTCCCCACCCACCGTCCCCACCCACCGGCCCCACTCCCCGCCCCCACTAACCGTCCCCACTCCCCGTCCGCACTCCCCGTCCCCACTCCCCGTCCCCACTCCCCGTCCCCCACACCCCGTCCCCCACCCCCGCCCCCACTCCCCGCCCCCGCCCCCACTCCCCGCCCGCCCCACTCCCCGCCCCCCACCCCCCACTCCCCGCCCCCCCCCCCCACTCCCCGTCCCCACACCCCGTCTCCACTCCCCGCCCCCACTCCCCCGCCCCCACTCCCCGCCCCCCACTCCCCGCCCCCACTCCCCGCCCCCCCTACTCGCCCCCACTACTCGCCCCCAATAACCGCCCCCACTCCCTGCCCCCACTCCCCGTCCCCACTCCCCGTCCCCACTCCCCGTCCCCACTCCCCGACCCCACTCACCGGAGCCACTCACCGAGCCACTCACCGGAGCCACTCACCGTAGCCACTCACAGCAGCCACTCACCGCAGCCCCTCACCATCCCCACTCACCGTCCCCCACTCACCGTCCCCCACTCACCGTCCCCACTCACCGTCCCCACTCTCCGTCCCCACTCTCCGCCCCCACTCCCCGCCCCCACTCCCGCCCCCACTCCCCGCCCCCACTCCCCGCCCCCACTCTCCGCCCCCACTCTCCGCCCCCCACTCTCCGCCCCCCCACTCCCCGTCCCCACTCCCGCCCCACTCCCCGTCCCCCACTCCCCGTCCCCCCCTCCCCGCGCCCACTCCCCCGCGGCCACCTCACCGCGGCCACTCACTGTCCCCCCTCCCCGTCCCCACCTCCCCGTCCCCGCTCCCCGTCCCCGCTCCCCCGCCCCGCGCTCCCCCGCCCCCACTCCCCCGCCCCCACTCGCGCCCCCCCTCCCGCCCCCACTCTCCCGCCCCCACTCTCCGCCCCCCCTCTCCGCCCCCACTCTCCGACCCCCACTCTCCCGACCCCACTCACCCGACCCCCCCTCACCGCCCCCACTCACCGACCCCCACTCTCCGCCCCCCCCCTCTCCGCCCCCCACTCCTCCGCCCCCCCCTCTCCGCCCCCACTCTCCCGCCCCCCACTCACCGCCCCCACTCCCCGCCCCCACTCACCGCCCCCACTCCCCGCCCCCACTCCCCCGCCCCCCACTCCCCGCCCCCACTCCCCGCCCCCCACTCCCGCACCCCCTCCCCGCCCCCACCTCCCGCCCCACTCCCCGCCCCCACTCCCCGCCCCCACTCCCCGCCCCCCACTCTCCGCCCCCACTCTCCGCCCCCCACTCACCGCCGCCCCTCCCCCGTCCCCACTCTCCCGTCCCCCACTCCCCGTCCCACTCACCGTCCCCCACTCACCGTCCCCACTCCTCCGTCGCCCACTCTCCGTCGCCACTCTCCGCCCCCCCTCTCCGTCCCCCACTCTCCGTCCCCCCCTCACCGTCCCCCACTCACCGTCCCCACTCACCGTCGTCACTCACCGTCGCCACCTCAACGTCGCCACTCTCCGTCCTCACTCTCCGTCCCCACTCTCCGTCCCCCCCCCTCACCATCCCCCCACCCCCGTCCCCCACTCCCCGTAGTCACTCACCGTAGTCACTCACCGTAGTCACTCACCGTAGCCACTCACCGTCCCACTCACCGTCCCCACTCACCGTCGCAACTCCCCGTCCCCCACTCCCCGTCCCCACTCCCCGTCCCCACTCCCCGTCCCCACTCCCCGTCCCCACTCACCGTCGCCACTCACCGTCCCCACTCACCGTCCCCACTCACCGTCCCCACTCTCCGTCCCCACTCACCGCCCCCACTCACCGCCCCCACTCACCGCCCCCACTCCCCGCCCCCACTCCCCGCCCCCACTCTCCGCCCCCACTCTCCGCCCCCACTCTCCGCCCCCACTCCCCGTCCCCACTCCCCGTCCCCACTCCCCGTCCCCACTCCCCGTCCCCACTCACCGCGGCACTCACCGCGGCCACTCACCGTCCCCACTCTCCGTCCCCACTCTCCGTCCCCACTCACCGCCCCCACTCACCGCCCCCCACTCCCCGCCCCCACTCCCCGCCCCCACTCCCGCCCCCACTCTCCGCCCCCACTCTCCGCCCCCACTCCCCGTCCCCACTCCCCGTCCCCACTCCCCGTCCCCACTCTCGCCCCCACTCCCCGTCCCCACTCCCCGTCCCCACTCAACGTCCCCACTCCCCGTACCCACTCACCGTCCCCACTCACCGTAGCCACTCCCCGTCCCCTCTCCCCCTCCCCACTCGCCGTCCCAGCCCCCGTCCCCACCCCCCGTCCCACCACCCGTCCCCACCCTCCCTCCCCACTCAACGCCCCCACTCACCGTCCCCACACCCCGCCCTCACTCTCCGCCCTCACTCTCCGCCCCCACTCTCCACCCCCACTCTCTGCCCCCACTCTCTGACCCCACTCTCCGCCCCCACTCTCCGTCCCCACTCGCCGCAGCCAATCACCGTCCCCACCCCCCGTCCCCACCCCCGTCCCCACCCTCCGTCCCCACTCAACGCCCCCACTCACCGTCCCCACACCCCGCCCTCACTCTCTGCCCTCACTCTCCGCCCCCACTCTCCGCCCCCACTCTCCGCCCCCACTCTCCGCCCCCACTCTCCGTCCCCACTCAACGCCCCCACTCACCGTCCCCACCCCCCGTCCCCACCCTCCGTCCCCACTCAACGCCCCCACTCACCGTCCCCACACCCCGCCCTCACTCTCTGCCCTCACTCTCCGCCCCCACTCTCCGCCCCCACTCTCCGCCCCCACTCTCCGCCCCCACTCTC
Source organism: Heterodontus francisci (assembly GCF_036365525.1). NCBI lineage: Eukaryota > Metazoa > Chordata > Chondrichthyes > Heterodontiformes > Heterodontidae > Heterodontus > Heterodontus francisci. The sequence continues at coordinate 25,395 of NW_027141703.1, read as the reverse complement.
CGCCGCCACTCCCCGTCCCCACTCCCCGTCCCCACTCGCCGCAGCCAATCACCGTCCCCACTCACCATCCCCACTCACCGTCCCCACTCCCCGTCCCCACTCTCCGCCCCCACTCACCGCCCCCACTCACCGCCCCCACTCACCGCCCCCACTCACCGCCCCCACTCACCGTCCCCACTCACCGTCCCCACTCACCGTCCCCACTCACCGTCCCCACTCAACGTCCCCACTCCCCGTCCCCACTCCCCGTCCCCACTCCCCGTCCCCACTCCCCGCCCCCACTCCCCGCCCCCACTCCCCGCCTCCACTCCCCGCCCCCACTCCCCGCGCCCACTCCCCGCCCCCACTCTCCGCCGCCACTCACCGCAGCCACTCTCCGTCCCCACTCTCCGTCCCCACTCTCCGTCCCCACTCTCCGTCCCCACTCACCGACCCCACTCACCGACCCCACTCACCGACCCCACTCACCGACCCCACTCACCGTCCCCACACCCCGCTCCCACTCTCCGCCCTTACTCTCCGCCCTTACTCTCCGCCCTTACTCTCCGCCCTTACTCTCCGCCCTTACTCACCGTCGCCACTCACCGTCGCCACTCACCTTCGCCACTCACCGTCGCCACTCACCGTCCCCTCTCTCCGTCCCCTCTCTCCGTCCCCTCTCTCCGTTTCCTCTCCCCGTCCCCACTCCCCGACCCCACTCACCGTAGCCACTCACCGTCCCCACTCTCCGTCCCCACTCCCCGTCCCCACTCCCCGTCCCCACTCCCCGACCCCACTCCCCGACCCCACTTACCGTAGCCACTCACCGTTCCCTCTCTCCGTCCCCTCTCTCCGTCCCCTCTCCCCGTCCCCTCTCCCCGTCCCCTCTCCCCGTCCCCTCTCCCCGTCCCCTCTCCCCGTCCCCTCTCCCCGTCCCCTCTCCCCGTCCCCACTCCCCGTCCCCACTCTCCGAACCCACTCTCCGTAGCCACTCACCGTCCCCTCTCCCCCTCCCCACTCGCCCTCCACACACCCCGTCCCCACCCCCCGTCCCCACCCCCCGTCCCCACTCCACCATCCCCACTCCCCACTCCCCGTCCCCACTCCCCGTCCCCACCCACCGTCCCCACCCACCGGCCCCACTCCCCGCCCCCAATAACCGTCCCCACTCCCCGTCCGCACTCCCCGTCCCCACTCCCCGTCCCCACTCCCCGTCCCCACACCCCGTCCCCACACCCCGCCCCCACTCCCCGCCCCCGCCCCACTCCCCGCCCCGCCCCCACTCCCCGCCCCCACCCCCACTCCCCGCCCCCACCCCCACTCCCCGTCCCCACACCCCGTCTCCACTCCCCGCCCCCACTCCCCGCCCCCACTCCCCGCCCCCACTCCCCGCCCCCACTCCCCGCCCCCACTACTCGCCCCCCACTACTCGCCCCCAATAACCGCCCCCACTCCCTGCCCCCACTCCCCGTCCCCACTCCCCGTCCCCACTCCCCGTCCCCACTCCCCGACCCCACTCACCGGAGCCACTCACCGGAGCCACTCACCGGAGCCACTCACCGTAGCCACTCACAGCAGCCACTCACCGCAGCCACTCACCATCCCCACTCACCGTCCCCACTCACCGTCCCCACTCACCGTCCCCACTCACCGTCCCCACTCTCCGTCCCCACTCTCCGCCCCCACTCCCCGCCCCCACTCCCCGCCCCCACTCCCCGCCCCCACTCCCCGCCCCCACTCTCCGCCCCCACTCTCCGCCCCCACTCTCCGCCCCCACTCCCCGTCCCCACTCCCCGTCCCCACTCCCCGTCCCCACTCCCCGTCCCCACTCACCGCGGCCACTCACCGCGGCCACTCACCGCGGCCACTCACTGTCCCCACTCCCCGTCCCCACTCCCCGTCCCCGCTCCCCGTCCCCGCTCCCGCCCGCGCTCCCCGCCCCCACTCCCCGCCCCCACTCCGCGCCCCCACTCCCCGCCCCCACTCTCCGCCCCCACTCTCCGACCCCACTCTCCGACCCCACTCTCCGACCCCACTCTCCGACCCCACTCACCGACCCCACTCACCGACCCCACTCACCGACCCCACTCTCCGCCCCCACTCTCCGCCCCCACTCTCGCCCCCACTCTCCGCCCCCACTCTCCGCCCCCACTCACCGCCCCCACTCACCGCCCCCACTCACCGCCCCCACTCCCCGCCCCCACTCCCCGCCCCCACTCCCCGCCCCCACTCCCCGCCCCCACTCCCCGCCCCCACTCCCGCACCCACTCCCCGCCCCCACTCCCCGCCCCCACTCCCCGCCCCCACTCCCCGCCCCCCACTCCCCGCCCCCACTCTCCGCCCCCACTCTCCGCCCCCCACTCACCGCCGCCACTCACCGTCCCCACTCTCCGTCCCCACTCACCGTCCCCACTCACCGTCCCCACTCACCGTCCCCACTCTCCGTCGCCACTCTCCGTCGCCACTCTCCGTCCCCACTCTCCGTCCCCACTCTCCGTCCCCACTCACCGTCCCCCACTCACCGTCCCCACTCACCGTCGTCACTCACCGTCGCCACTCAACGTCGCCACTCTCCGTCCTCACTCTCCGTCCCCACTCTCCGTCCCCACTCACCATCCCCACACCCCGTCCCCACTCCCCGTAGTCACTCACCGTAGTCACTCACCGTAGTCACTCACCGTAGCCACTCACCGTCCCCACTCACCGTCCCCACTCACCGTCGCAACTCCCCGTCCCCACTCCCCGTCCCCACTCCCCGTCCCCACTCCCCGTCCCCACTCCCCGTCCCCACTCACCGTCGCCACTCACCGTCCCCACTCACCGTCCCCACTCACCGTCCCCACTCTCCGTCCCCACTCACCCGCCCCCACTCACCGCCCCCAACTCACCGCCCCCACTCCCCGCCCCCACTCCCCGCCCCCACTCTCCGCCCCCACTCTCCGCCCCCACTCTCCGCCCCCACTCCCCGTCCCCACTCCCCGTCCCCACTCCCCGTCCCCACTCCCCGTCCCCACTCACCGCGGCCACTCACCGCGGCCACTCACCGCGGCCACTCACTGTCCCCACTCCCCGTCCCCACTCCCCGTCCCCACTCCCCGTCCCCGCTCCCCGCCCGCGCTCCCCGCCCCCACTCCCCGCCCCCACTCCCCGCCCCCACTCCGTGCCCCCACTCCCCGCCCCCACTCTCCGCCCCCACTCTCCGCCCCCACTCTCCGCCCCCACTCTCCGCCCCCACTCTCCGACCCCACTCTCCGACCCCACTCTCCGACCCCACTCACCGACCCCACTCACCGACCCCACTCACCGACCCCACTCACCGACCCCACTCTCCGCCCCCACTCTCCGCCCCCACTCTCCGCCCCCACTCTCCGCCCCCACTCTCCGCCCCCACTCACCGCCCCCACTCACCGCCCCCACTCACCGCCCCCACTCCCCGCCCCCACTCCCCGCCCCCACTCCCCGCCCCCACTCCCCGCCCCCACTCCCGCACCCACTCCCCGCCCCCACTCCCCGCCCCCACTCCCCGCCCCCACTCCCCGCCCCCACTCCCCGCCCCCACTCCCCGCCCCCACTCCCCGCCCCCACTCCCCGCCCCCACTCTCCGCCCCCACTCTCCGCCCCCACTCTCCGCCCCCACTCACCGCCGCCACTCACCGTCCCCACTCTCCGTCCCCACTCACCGTCCCCACTCACCGTCCCCACTCACCGTCCCCACTCTCCGTCGCCACTCTCCGTCGCCACTCTCCGTCCCCACTCTCCGTCCCCACTCTCCGTCCCCACTCACCGTCCCCACTCACCGTCCCCACTCACCGTCGCCACTCACCGTCGCCACTCAACGTCGCCACTCTCCGTCCTCACTCTCCGTCCCCACTCTCCGTCCCCACTCACCGTCCCCACACCCCGTCCCCACTCCCCGTAGTCACTCACCGTAGTCACTCACCGTAGTCACTCACCGTAGCCACTCACCGTCCCCACTCACCGTCCCCACTCACCGTCGCAACTCCCCGTCCCCACTCCCCGTCCCCACTCCCCGTCCCCACTCCCCGTCCCCACTCACCGTCGCCACTCACCGTCCCCACTCACCGTCCCCACTCACCGTCCCCACTCTCCGTCCCCACTCTCCGTCCCCACTCACCGTCCCCACTCACCGTCCCCACTCTCCGTCCCCACTCTCCGTCCCCACTCTCCATTCCCACTCACCGTCCCCACTCACCGTCCCCACTCCCCGTAGTCACTCACCGTAGTCACTCACCGTAGCCACTCACCGTCCCCACTCACCGTCCCCACTCACCGTCCCCACACCCCGCCCCCACTCACTGCCCCCACTCACCGCCGCCACTCACCGTCCCCACTCCCCGTCCCCACTCACCGTCCCCACTCCCCGTCCCCACTCCCCGTCCCCACTCACCGTCCCCACTCACCGTCCCCACTCACCGTCCCCACTCACCGTCCCCACTCCCCGACCCCACTCACAGGCGCCACTCCCCGTCCCCACTCCCCGTCCCCACTCCCCGTCCCCACTCACCGTCCCCACTCACCGTCCCCACTCACCGTCCCCACTCACCGTCCGCACTCCCCGCCCCCACTCCCCGCCCCCAATCCCCGCCCCCACTCCCCGCCCCCACTCCCCGCCCCCACTCCCCGCCCCCACTCCCCGCCCCCACTCCCGACCCCACTCCCCGACCCCACTCCACGACCCCACTCCCCGACCCTACTCCCCGAACTCACTCCCCAACCCCACTCTCCGACCCCACTCACCGTAGCCACTCACCGTCCTCTCTCCCCTTCCCCTCTCCCCGTCCCCTCTCCCCGTCCCCTCTCCCCACTCCCCGACCCCACTCCCCGACCCCACTCCCCGACCCCACTCCCCGACCCCACTCCCCGACCCCACTCATCATAGCCACTCACCGTCCCCTCTCCCCGTCCCCACTCCCCGTCCCCACTCCCCGTCCCCACTCACCGTAGCCACTCCCCGTCCCCTCTCCCCGTCCCCTCTCCCCCTCCCCACTCACCGTCTCCAGCCCCCGTCCCCACCCCCCGTCCCCACCCCCGTCCCCACCCCCCGTCCCCACCCTCCGTCCCCACTCAACGCCCCCACTCAACGCCCCCACACCCCGCCCCCACACCCCGCCCCCACTCTCCGCCCCCACTCTCCGCCCCCACTCTCCGCCCCCACTCTCCGCCCCCACTCTCCGCTCCCACTCCCCGCCCCCACTCACCGTCCCCACACCCCCGCCCCCACTCTCCGCCCCCACTCTCCGCCCCCACTCTCCGCCCCCACTCTCCGCCCCCACTCTCTGCCCCCACTCTCCGCCCCCACACTCCGCCCCCACTCTCCGCCCCCACTCTCCGCCGCCACTCTCCGCCGCCACTCCCCGTCCCCACTCCCCGTCCCCACTCACCGCAGCCAATCACCGTCCCCACTCACCGTCCCCACTCACCGTCCCCACTCCCCGTCCCCACTCCCCGTCCCCACTCCCCGTCCCCACTCACCGTCCGCACTCACCGTCCGCACTCCCCACCCCCACTCCCCGCCCCCACTCCCCGCCCCCACTCCCCGCCCCCAATCCCCGCCCCCACTCCCCGCCCCCACTCTCCGCCCCCACTCTCCGCCCCCACTCTCGGCCGCCACTCCCTGTCCCCACTCCCCGTCCCCACTCCCCGTCCCCACTCCCCGTCCCCACTCACCGCGGCCACTCACCGCGGCCACTCACCGTCCCCACTCACCGTCCCCACTCCCCGTCCCCACTCCCCGTCCCCACTCCCCGCCCCCACTCCCCGCCCCCACTCCCCGCCCCCACTCCCCGCCCCCACTCCCCGCCCCCACAATCCGACCCCACTCTCCGACCCCACTCTCCGACCCCACTCTCCGACCCCACTCTCCGACCCCACTCACCGACCCCACTCACCGACCCCACTCACCGACCCCACTCTCCGCCCCCACTCTCCGCCCCCACTCTCCGCCCCCACTCTCCGCCCCCACTCACCGCCCCCACTCACCGCCCCCACTCACCGCCCCCAATCACCGTCCCCACTCACCGTCCCCACTCAACGTCCCACTCCCCGTCCCCACTCCCCGTCCACACTCCCCGTCCCCACTCCCCGCCCCCACTCCCCGCCCCCACTCTCCGCCGCCACTCACCGTCGCCCCTCCCCGTCCCCACTCAACGTAGCCACTCACCGTCCCCACTCACCGTCCCCACTCACCGTCCCCACTCCCCGCCCCAACTCCCCGCACCCACTCCCCGCCCCCACTCTCCGCCCCCACTCTCCGCCCCCACTCTCCGCCCCCACTCTCCGCACCCACTCACCGCAGCCACTCTCCGTCCCCACTCTCCGTCCCCACTCTCCGTCCCCACTCTCCGTCCCCACTCACCGACCCCACTCACCGACCCCACTCACCGACCCCACTCACCGAACCCACTCACCGACCCCACTCACCGTCCCCACACCCCGCCCCCACTCTCCGCCCTTACTCTCCGCCCTTACTCTCCGCCCTTACTCTCCGCCCTTACTCTCCGCCCTTACTCACCGTCGCCACTCACCGTCGCCACTCACCTTCGCCACTCACCGTCGCCACTCACCGTCGCCACTCACCGTCCCCTCTCTCCGTCCCCTTTCTCCGTCCCCTCTCTCCGTTTCCTCTCCCCGTCCCCACTCCCCGACCCCACTCACCGTAGCCACTCACCGTCCCCACTCTCCGTCCCCACTCTCCGTCCCCACTCCCCGTCCCCACTCCCCGTCCCCACTCCCCGACCCCACTCCCCGACCCCACTCACCGTAGCCACTCACCGTTCCCTCTCTCCGTCCCCTCTCTCCGTCCCCTCTCTCCGTCCCCTCTCCCCGTCCCCTCTCCCCGTCCCCTCTCCCCGTCCCCTCTCCCCGTCCCCTCTCCCCGTCCCCTCTCCCCGTCCCCACTCCCCGTCCCCACTCTCCGACCCCACTCTCCGTAGCCACTCACCATCCCCTCTCCCCCTCCCCACTCGCCCTCCACACACCCCGTCCCCACCCCCCGTCCCCACCCCCCGTCCCCACTCCACCGTCCCCACTCCCCACTCCCCGTCCCCACTCCCCGTCCCCACCCACCGTCCCCACCCACCGGCCCCACTCCCCGCCCCCAATAACCGTCCCCACTCCCCGTCCCCACTCCCCGTCCCCACTCCCCGTCCCCACTCACCGCAGCCAATCACCGTCCCCACTCACCGTCCCCACTCACCGTCCCCACTCCCCGTCCCCACTCCCCGTCCCCACTCCCCGTCCCCACTCACCGTCCGCACTCACCGTCCGCACTCCCCACCCCCACTCCCCGCCCCCACTCCCCGCCCCCACTCCCCGCCCCCAATCCCCGCCCCCACTCCCCGCCCCCACTCTCCGCCCCCACTCTCCGCCCCCACTCTCGGCCGCCACTCCCCGTCCCCACTCCCCGTCCCCACTCCCCGTCCCCACTCCCCGTCCCCACTTACCGCGGCCACTCACCGCGGCCACTCACCGTCCCCACTCACCGTCCCCACTCACCGCAGCCAATCACCGTCCCCACTCACCGTCCCCACTCACCGTCCGCACTCACCGTCCGCACTCCCCACCCCCACTCCCCGCCCCCACTCCCCGCCCCCACTCCCCGCCCCCAATCCCCGCCCCCACTCCCCGCCCCCACTCTCCGCCCCCACTCTCCGCCCCCACTCTCGGCCGCCATTCCCCGTCCCCACTCCCCGTCCCCACTCCCCGTCCCCACTCCCCGTCCCCACTCACCGCGGCCACTCACCGCGGCCACTCACCGTCCCCACTCACCGTCCCCACTCCCCGTCCCCACTCCCCGTCCCCACTCCCCGTCCCCACTCACCGCGGCCACTCACCGCGGCCACTCACCGTCCCCACTCACCGTCCCCACTCACCGTCCCCACTCCCCGTCCCCACTCCCCGTCCCCACTCCCCGCCCCCACTCCCCGCCCCCACTCCCCGCCCCCACAATCCGACCCCACTCTCCGACCCCACTCTCCGACCCCACTCTCCGACCCCACTCTCCGACCCCACTCACCGACCCCACTCACCGACCCCACTCACCGACCCCACTCACCGACCCCACTCTCCGCCCCCACTCTCCGCCCCCACTCTCCGCCCCCACTCTCCGCCCCCACTCACCGCCCCCACTCACCGCCCCCACTCACCGCCCCCAATCACCGTCCCCACTCACCGTCCCCACTCAACGTCCCACTCCCCGTCCCCACTCCCCGTCCCCACTCCCCGTCCCCACTCCCCGCCCCCACTCCCCGCCCCCACTCTCCGCCGCCACTCACCGTCGCCCCTCCCCGTCCCCACTCAACGTAGCCACTCACCGTCCCCACTCACCGTCCCCACTCACCGTCCCCACTCCCCGCCCCCACTCCCCGCACCCACTCCCCGCCCCCACTCTCCGCCCCCACTCTCCGCCCCCACTCTCCGCCCCCACTCTCCGCACCCACTCACCGCAGCCACTCTCCGTCCCCACTCTCCGTCCCCACTCTCCGTCCCCACTCTCCGTCCCCACTCTCCGTCCCCACTCACCGACCCCACTCACCGACCCCACTCACCGACCCCACTCACCGAACCCACTCACCGACCCCACTCACCGTCCCCACACCCCGCCCCCACTCTCCGCCCTTACTCTCCGCCCTTACTCTCCGCCCTTACTCTCCGCCCTTACTCACCGTCGCCACTCACCGTCGCCACTCACCTTCGCCACTCACCGTCGCCACTCACCGTCGCCACTCACCGTCCCCTCTCTCCGTCCCCTTTCTCCGTCCCCTCTCTCCGTTTCCTCTCCCCGTCCCCACTCCCCGACCCCACTCACCGTAGCCACTCACCGTCCCCACTCTCCGTCCCCACTCTCCGTCCCCACTCCCCGTCCCCACTCCCCGTCCCCACTCCCCGACCCCACTCCCCGACCCCACTCACCGTAGCCACTCACCGTTCCCTCTCTCCGTCCCCTCTCTCCGTCCCCTCTCTCCGTCCCCTCTCCCCGTCCCCTCTCCCCGTCCCCTCTCCCCGTCCCCTCTCCCCGTCCCCTCTCCCCGTCCCCTCTCCCCGTCCCCACTCCCCGTCCCCACTCTCCGACCCACTCTCCGTAGCCACTCACCATCCCCTCTCCCCCTCCCCACTCGCCCTCCACACACCCCGTCCCCACCCCCCGTCCCCACCCCCCGTCCCCACTCCACCGTCCCCACTCCCCACTCCCCGTCCCCACTCCCCGTCCCCACCCACCGGCCCACTCCCCGCCCCAATAACCGTCCCCACTCCCCGTCCCCACTCCCCGTCCCACTCCCCGTCCCCACTCCCCGTCCCCACACCCCGTCCCCACACCCCGCCCCCACTCCCCGCCCCCGCCCCACTCCCCGCCCCCGCCCCCACTCCCCGCCCCCACCCCCCGCCCCCACTCCCCGTCCCCACACCCCGTCTCCACTCCCCGCCCCACTCCCCGCCCCCACTCCCCGCCCCCACTCCCCGCCCCCACTCCCCGCCCCCACTCCCCGCCCCCACTACTCGCCCCCACTACTCGCCCCCAATAACCGCCCCCACTCCCCGCCCCCACTCCCCGTCCCCACTCCCCGTCCCCACTCCCCGTCCCCACTCCCCGACCCCACTCACCGGAGCCACTCACCGGAGCCACTCACCGGAGCCACTCACCGTAGCCACTCACCGTAGCCACTCACCGCAGCCACTCACCGCAGCCACTCACCGTCCGCACTCACCGTCCCCACTCACCGTCCCCACTCACCGTCCCCACTCTCCGTCCCCACTCTCCGTCCCCACTCTCCGCCACCACTCCCCGCCACCACTCCCCGCCCCCACTCCCCGCCCCCACTCCCCGCCCCCACTCTCCGCCCCCACTCTCCGCCCCCACTCTCCGCCGCCACTCCCCGTCCCCACTCCCCGTCCCCACTCCCCGTCCCCACTCCCCGTCCCCACTCACCGCGGCCACTCATCGCGGCCACTCACCGTCCCCACTCCCCGTCCCCACTCCCCGTCCCCACTGCCCGTCCCCACTCCCCGTCCCCACTCCCCGCCCCCACTCCCCGCCCCCACTCCCCGCCCCCACTCCCCGCCCCCAATCTCCGCCCCCAATCTCCGCCCCCACTCTCCGCCCCCACTCTCCGACCCCACTCTCCGACCCCACTCTCCGACCCCACTCACCGACCCCACTCACCGACCCCACTCACCGACCCCACTCACCGACCCCACTCTCCGCCCCACTCTCCGCCCCCACTCTCCGCCCCCACTCTCCGCCCCCACTCTCCGCCCCCACTCACCGCCCCCACTCACCGCCCCCACTCACCGTCCCCACTCCCCGTCCCCACTCCCCGTCCCCACTCCCCGTCCCCACTCCCCGTCCCCACTCCCCGCCCCCTCTCCCCGCCCCCACTCCCCGCCCCCACTCCCCGTCCCCACTCCCCGCCCCCACTCCCCGCCCCCACTCCCGCCCCCACTCCCCGCCCCCACTCCCCGCCCCCACTCCCCGCCCCCACTCCCCGCCCCCACTCTCCGCCCCCACTCTCCGCCCCCACTCTCCGCCCCCACTCTCCGCCCCCACTCTCCGCCTTCACTCTCCGCCTTCACTCTCCGCCCCCACTCACCGCCGCCACTCACCGTCCCCACTCACCGTCCCCACTCACCGTCCCCACTCACCGTCCCCACTCACCGTCCCCACTCTCCGTCGCCACTCTCCGTCGCCACTCTCCGTCGCCACTCTCCGTCGCCACTCTCCGTCCCCACTCTCCGTCCCCACTCTCCGTCCCCACTCAACGTCCCCACTCACCGTCGCCACTCACCGTCGCCACTCACCGTCGCCACTCTCCGTCCTCACTCTCCGTCCCCACTCTCCGTCCCCACTCACCGTCGCCACTCACCGTAGTCACTCAGCGTAGCCACTCACCGTCCCCACTCACCGTCCCCACTCACCGTCGCAACTCCCCGTCCCCACTCCCCGTCCCCACTCCCCGTCCCCACTCCCCGTCCCCACTCACCGTCCCCACTCACCGTCCCCACTCACCGTCCCCACTCACCGTCCCCACTCACCGTCCCCACTCTCCGTCCCCACTCATCGTCCCCACTCACCGTCCCCACTCTCCGTCCCCACTCTCCGTCCCCACTCTCCGTCCCCACTCACCGTCCCCACTCACCGTCCCACACCCCGCCCCCACTCCCCGCCGTCACTCACCGTAGTCACTCACCGTAGCCACTCACCGTCCCCACTCACCGTCCCCACTCACCGTCCCCACACCCCGCCCCCACTCACTGCCCCCACTCACCGCCGCCACTCACCGTCCCCACTCACCGTCCCCACTCCCCGTCCCCACTCCCCGTCCCCACTCCCCGTCCCCACTCACCGTCCCCACTCACCGCCCCCCACTCCCCGACCCCACTCACAGGCGCCACTCCCCGTCCCCACTCCCCGTCCCCACTCCCCGTCCCCACTCACCGTCCCCACTCACCGTCCGCACTCACCGTCCGCACTCCCCGCCCCCACTCCCCGCCCCCACTCCCCGCCCCCAATCCCCGCCCCCAATCCCCGCCCCAATCCCCGCCCCCACTCGCCGCCCCCACTCCCCGCCCCCACTCCCCGCCCCCACTCCCCGCCCCCACTCCCCGCCCCCACTCCCCGCCCCCACTCCCCGACCACACTCCCCGACCCCACTCCCCGACCACACTCCCCGACCCCACTCTCCGACCCCACTCACCGTAGCCACTCACCGTCCTCTCTCCCCTTCCCCTCTCCCCGTCCCCTCTCCCCGTCCCCTCTCCCCTCTCCCCGACCCCACTCCCCGACCCCACTCCCCGACCCCACTCCCCGACCCCACTCCCCGACCCCACTCCCGACCCACTCATCATAGCCACTCACCGTCCCCTCTCCCGTCCCCACTCCCCGTCCCCACTCCCCGTCCCCACTCACCGTAGCCACTCCCCGTCCCCTCTCCCCGTCCCCTCTCCCCCTCCCCACTCGCTGTCCCCAGCCCCCGTCCCCACCCCCCATCCCCACCCCCGTCCCCACCCCCCGTCCCCACCCTCCGTCCCCACACAACGCCCCCACTCAACGCCCCCACACCCCGCCCCCACACCCCGCCCCCACTCTCCGCCCCCACTCTCCGCCCCCACTCTCCGCCCCCACTCTCCGCCGCCACTCCCCGTCCCCACTCCCCGTCCCCACTCCCCGTCCCCACTCCCCGTCCCCACTCACCGCGGCCACTCATCGCGGCCACTCACCGTCCCCACTCCCCGTCCCCACTCCCCGTCCCCACTGCCCGTCCCCACTCCCCGCCCCCACTCCCCGCCCCCACTCCCCGCCCCCACTCACCGCCCCCACTCCCCGCCCCCAATCTCCGCCCCCAATCTCCGCCCCCACTCTCCGCCCCCACTCTCCGACCCCACTCTCCGACCCCACTCTCCGACCCCACTCACCGACCCCACTCACCGACCCCACTCACCGACCCCACTCACCGACCACACTCTCCGCCCCCAATCTCCGCCCCCACTCTCCGCCCCCACTCTCCGCCCCCACTCTCCGCCCCCACTCACCGCCCCCACTCACCGCCCCCACTCACCGTCCCCACTCCCCGTCCCCACTCCCCGTCCCCACTCCCCGTCCCCACTCCCCGTCCCCACTCCCCGCCCCCTCTCCCCGCCCCCACTCCCCGCCCCCACTCCCCGTCCCCACTCCCCGCCCCCACTCCCCGCCCCCACTCCCCGCCCCCACTCCCCGCCCCCACTCCCCGCCCCCACTCCCCGCCCCCACTCCCCGCCCCCACTCCCCGCCCCCACTCTCCGCCCCCACTCTCCGCCCCCACTCTCCGCCCCCACTCTCCGCCCCCACTCTCCGCCTTCACTCTCCGCCTTCACTCTCCGCCCCCACTCACCGCCGCCACTCACCGTCCCCACTCACCGTCCCCACTCACCGTCCCCACTCACCGTCCCCACTCACCGTCCCCACTCTCCGTCGCCACTCTCCGTCGCCACTCTCCGTCGCCACTCTCCGTCGCCACTCTCCGTCCCCACTCTCCGTCCCCACTCTCCGTCCCCACTCAACGTCCCCACTCACCGTCGCCACTCACCGTCGCCACTCACCGTCGCCACTCACCGTCGCCACTATCCGTCCTCACTCTCCGTCCCCACTCTCCGTCCCCACTCACCGTCGCCACTCACCGTAGTCACTCAGCGTAGCCACTCACCGTCCCCACTCACCGTCCCCACTCACCGTCGCAACTCCCCGTCCCCACTCCCCGTCCCCACTCCCCGTCCCCACTCCCCGTCCCCACTCACCGTCCCCACTCACCGTCCCCACTCACCGTCCCCACTCACCGTCCCCACTCTCCGTCCCCACTCATCGTCCCCACTCACCGTCCCCACTCTCCGTCCCCACTCTCCGTCCCCACTCTCCGTCCCCACTCACCGTCCCCACTCACCGTCCCCACACCCCGCCCCCACTCCCCGCCGTCACTCACCGTAGTCACTCACCGTAGCCACTCACCGTCCCCACTCACCGTCCCCACTCACCGTCCCCACACCCCGCCCCCACTCACTGCCCCCACTCACCGCCGCCACTCACCGTCCCCACTCACCGTCCCCACTCCCCGTCCCCACTCCCCGTCCCCACTCCCGTCCCCACTCACCGTCCCCACTCACCGCCCCCACTCCCCGACCCCACTCACAGGCGCCACTCCCCGTCCCCACTCCCCGTCCCCACTCCCCGTCCCCACTCACCGTCCCCACTCACCGTCCGCACTCACCGTCCGCACTCCCCGCCCCCACTCCCCGCCCCCACTCCCCGCCCCCAATCCCCGCCCCCAATCCCCGCCCCCAATCCCCGCCCCCACTCGCCGCCCCACTCCCCGCCCCCCACTCCCCGCCCCCACTCCCCGCCCCCACTCCCCGCCCCCACTCCCCGACCCCACTCCCCGACCCCACTCCCCGACCCCACTCCCCGACCACACTCCCCGACCCCACTCTCCGACCCCACTCACCGTAGCCACTCACCGTCCTCTCTCCCCTTCCCCTCTCCCCGTCCCCTCTCCCCGTCCCCTCTCCCCTCTCCCCGACCCCACTCCCCGACCCCACTCCCCGACCCCACTCCCCGACCCCACTCCCCGACCCACTCATCATAGCCACTCACCGTCCCCTCTCCCCGTCCCCACTCCCCGTCCCCACTCCCCGTCCCCACTCACCGTAGCCACTCCCCGTCCCCTCTCCCCGTCCCCTCTCCCCCTCCCCACTCGCTGTCCCCAGCCCCCGTCCCCACCCCCCATCCCCACCCCCGTCCCCACCCCCCGTCCCCACCCTCCGTCCCCACACAACGCCCCACTCAACGCCCCCCACACCCCGCCCCCACACCCCGCCCCCACTCTCCGCCCCCACTCTCCGCCCCCACTCTCCGCCCCCACTCTCCGCCCCCACTCTCCGCCCCCACTCTCCGCCCCCACTCTCAGCCCCCACTCTCCGCTCCCCTCCCCGCCCCCACTCACCGTCCCCACACCCCGCCCCCACTCTCCGCCCCCACTCTCCGCCCCCACTCTCCGCCCCCACTCCCCCGCCCCCACTCCCCGCCCCCACTCCCCGACCCCACTCCCCGACCCCACTCCCCGACCCCACTCCCCGACCACACTCCCCGACCCCACTCTCCGACCCCACTCACCGTAGCCACTCACCGTCCTCTCTCCCCTTCCCCTCTCCCCGTCCCCTCTCCCCGTCCCCTCTCCCCTCTCCCCGACCCCACTCCCCGACCCCACTCCCCGACCCCACTCCCCGACCCCACTCCCCGACCCACTCATCATAGCCACTCACCGTCCCCTCTCCCCGTCCCCACTCCCCGTCCCCACTCCCCGTCCCCACTCACCGTAGCCACTCCCCGTCCCTCTCCCCGTCCCCTCTCCCCCTCCCCACTCGCTGTCCCCAGCCCCCGTCCCCACCCCCCATCCCCACCCCCGTCCCCACCCCCCGTCCCCACCCTCCGTCCCCACACAACGCCCCCACTCAACGCCCCCACACCCCGCCCCCACACCCCGCCCCCACTCTCCGCCCCCACTCTCCGCCCCCACTCTCCGCCCCCACTCTCCGCCCCCACTCTCCGCCCCCACTCTCAGCCCCCACTCTCCGCTCCCACTCCCCGCCCCCACTCACCGTCCCCACACCCCGCCCCCACTCTCCGCCCCCACTCTCCGCCCCCACTCTCCGCCCCCACTCTCCGCCCCCACTCACCGCCCCCACTCTCCGCCCCCACTCTCCGCCCCCACACTCCGCCCACACTCTCCGCCCCCACTCTCCGCCGCCACTCTCCGCCGCCACTCCCCGTCCCCACTCCCCGTCCCCACTTACCGCAGCCAATCACCGTCCCCACTCACCGTCCCCACTCACCGTCCCCACTCCCCGTCCCCACTCCCCGTCCCCACTCACCGTCCGCACTCACCGTCCGCACTCACCGCCGCACTCCCGCCCACTCCCCGCCCCCACTCCCCGGCCCCACTCCCCGCCCCAACTCCCCGCCCCCACTCCCCGCCCCCACTCTCCGCCCCCACTCTCCGCCCGCACTCTCCGCCTCCACTCCCCGTCCCCACTCCCCGTCCCCACTCCCCCACCCACTCCCCGTCCCCACTCCCCGTCCCCACTCACCGCGGCCACTCACCGCGGCCACTCACCGTCCCCACTCACCGTCCCCACTCCCCGTCCCCACTCCCCGTCCCCACTCCCCGCCCCCACTCCCCGCCCCCACTCCCCGCCCCCACTCCCCGACCCCACTCTCCGACCCCACTCTCCGACCCCACTCTCCGACCCCACTCACGGACCCCACTCACCGACCCCACTCACCGACCCCATCACCGACCCCACTCTCCGCCCCCACTCTCCGCCCCCACTCTCCGCCCCCACTCTCCGCCCCCACTCTCCGCCCCCACTCACCGCCCCCACTCACCGCCCCCACTCACCGTCCCCACTCACCGTCCCCACTCCCCGTCCCCACTCCCCGTCCCCACTCCCCGCCCCCACTCCCCGTCCCCACTCTCCGTCCCCACTCTCCGTCCCCACTCACCGTCCCCACTCACCGTCCCCACTCTCCGTCGCCACTGTCCGTCGCCACTCTCCGTCGCCACTCTCCGTCCCCACTCTCCGTCCCCACTCTCCGTCCCCACTCACCGTCGCCACTCACCGTCCTCACTCTCCGTCCCCACTCTCCGTCCCCACTCACCGTCCCCACACCCCGTCCCCACTCCCCGTAGTCACTCACCGTAGTCACTCACCGTAGTCACTCACCGTAGTCACTCACCGTAGCCACTCACCGTCCCCACTCACCGTCCCCACTCCCCGTCCCCACTCCCCGTCGCAACTCCCCGTCGCAACTCCCCGTCCCCACTCCCCGTCCCCACTCCCCGTCCCCACTCCCCGTCCCCACTCACCGTCGCCACTCACCGTCCCCACTCACCGTCCCCACTCTCCGTCCCCACTCTCCGTCCCCACTCTCCGTCCCCACTCTCCGTCCCCACTCACCGTCCCCACTCTCCGTCCCCACTCTCCGTCCCCACTCTCCGTCCCCACTCACCGTCCCCACACCCCGTCCCCACTCCCCGTAGTCACTCACCGTAGTCACTCACCGTAGCCACTCACCGTCCCCACTCACCGTCCCCACACCCCGCCCCCACTCACTGCCCCCACTCACCGCAGCCACTCTCCGTCCCCACTCACCGACCCCACTCACCGACCCCACTCACCGACCCCACTCACCGTCCCCACACCCCGCCCCCACTCTCCGCCCTTACTCTCCGCCCTTACTCTCCACCCTTACTCACCGTCCCCACTCACCGTCGCCACTCACCGTCGCCACTCACCGTCGCCACTCACCGTCGCCACTCACCGTCCCCTCTCTCCGTCCCCTCTCTCCGTTTCCTCTCCCCGTCCCCACTCCCCGACCCCACTCTCCGTAGCCACTCACCGTAGCCACTCACCGTTCCCTCTCTCCGTCCCCTCTCTCCGTCCCCTCTCCCCGTCCCCACTCCCCGTCCCCACTCCCCGTCCCCACTCCCCGTCCCCACTCCCCGTCCCCACACCCCGTCCCCACTCCCCGTCCCCTCTCCCCGTCCCCTCTCCCCGTCCCCTCTCCCCGTCCCCTCTCCCCGTCCCCACTCCCCGTCCCCACTCTCCGACCCCACTCTCCGTAGCCACTCACCGTCCCCTCTCCCCCTCCCCACTCGCCCTCCCCCACCCCCCCCCGTCCCCACCCCCCGTCCCCACCCCCCGTACCCACACCCCGCCCCCACTCCCCGCCCCCGCCCCACTCCCCGCCCCCACTCCCCGCCCCCACCCCCCGCCCCCACCCAACGCCCCCACCCCCCATCCCCACTCCCCGCCCCCACTCCCCGCCCCCACTCCCCGCCCCCACTCCCCGCCCCCCACTCCCCGCCCCCACTACTCGCCCCCACTACTCGCCCCCACTCCCCGCCCCCACTCCCCGCCCCCACTCCCCGCCCCCACTCCCCGCCCCCACTCCCCGTCCCCACTCCCCGGAGCCACTCCCCGGAGCCACTCACCGGAGCCACTCACCTTAGCCACTCACCGCAGCCACTCACCGCAGCCACTCACCGCAGCACTCACCGCAGCCACTCACCGCAGCCACTCACCGTCCCCACTCACCGTCCCCACTCACCGTCCCCACTCACCGTCCCCACTCTCCGTCCCCACTCTCCGTCCCCACTCTCCGCCCCCATTCCCCGCCCCCACTCCCCGCCCCCACTCCCCGCCCCCACTCCCCGCCCCCACTCCCCGCCCCCACTCTCCGCCCCCACTCTCCGCCCCCACTCTCCGCCCCCACTCTCCGCCCCCACTCTCCGCCCCCACTCCCCGCCCCCACTCCCCGTCCCCACTCCCCGTCCCCACTCCCCGTCCCCACTCCCCGTCCCCACTCATCGCGGCCACTCACCGTCCCCACTCCCAGTCCCCACTCCCCGTCCCCACTCCCCGTCCCCACTCCCCGTCCCCACTCCCCGCCCCCACTCCCCGCCCCCCACTCCCCGCCCCACTCCCCGCCCCCACTCCCCGCCCCCACTCCCCTCCCCCACTCCCCACCCCCACTCCCCGCCCCCACTCCCCGCCCCCACTCCCCGCCCCCACTCCCCGACCCCACTCCCCGACCCCACTCCCCGACCCCACTCCCCGACCCCACTCCCCGACCCCACTCCCCGACCCCACTCCCCGACCCACTCACCGACCCCACTCACCGACCCCACTCACCGACCCCACTCACCGACCCCACTCACCGACCCCTCTCACCGACCCCACTCACCGACCCCACTCACCGACCCCACTCTCCGCCCCCACTCTCCGCCCCCACTCTCCGCCCCCACTCTCCGCCCCCACTCTCCGCCCCAACTCACCGCCCCCACTCACCGCCCCCACTCACCGTCCCCACTCACCGTCCCCACTCACCGTCCCCACTCACCGTCCCCACTCCCCGTCCCCACTCCCCGTCCCCACTCCCCGTCCCCACTCGCCGCCCCCACTCGCCGCCCCCACTCGCCGCCCCCACTCGCCGCCCCCACTCCCCGCCCCCACTCCCCGCCCCCACTCCCCGCCCCCACTCCCCGCCCCCACTCCCCGCCCCCACTCCCCGCCCCCACTCCCCGCCCCCACTCCCCGCCCCCACTCTCCGCCCCCACTCTCCGCCCCCACTCTCCGCCGCCACTCACCGTCCCCACTCACCGTCCCCACTCTTCGTCGCCACTCTCCGTCGCCACTCTCCGTCCCCACTCTCCGTCCCCACTCTCCGTCCCCACTCACCGTCCCCACTCACCGTCGCCACTCACCGTCGCCACTCACCGTCGCCACTCACCGTCGCCACTCTCCGTCCTCACTCTCCGTCCCCACTCTCCGTCCCCACTCACCGTCCCCACACCCCGTCCCCACACCCCGTCCCCACTCCCCGTAGTCACTCACCGTAGTCACTCACCGTAGTCACTCACCGTAGCCACTCACCGTCCCCACTCACCGTCCCCACTCCCCGTCCCCACTCCCCGTCCCCACTTCCCGTCCCCACTCACCCTCCCCACTCACCGTCGCCACTCACCGTCGCCACTCACCGTCGCCACTCACCGTCCCCACTCTCCGTCCCCACTCTCCGTCCCCACTCACCGTCCCCACTCACCGTCCCCACTCTCCGTCCCCACTCTCCGTCCCCACTCTCCGTCCCCACTCACCGTCCCCACACCCCGTCCCCACTCCCCGTAGTCACTCACCGTCCCCACTCACCGTCCCCACACCCCGCCCCCACTCACTGCCCCCACTCACCGCCGCCACTCACCGCCGCCACTCACCGTCCCCACTCCCCGTCCCCACTCACCGTCCCCACTCCCCGCCCCCACTCCCCGCCCCCACTCCCCGCCCCCACTCCCCCGCCCCCACTCCCAGCCCCCACTAGTCGCCCCCACTACTCGCCCCCAATAACCGCCCCCACTCCCCGCCCCCACTCCCCGCCCCCACTCCCCGCCCCCACTCCCCGCCCCCACTCCCCGTCCCCACTCCCCGGAGCCACTCCCCGGAGCCACTCACCGGAGCCACTCACCGGAGCCACTCACCTTAGCCACTCACCGCAGCCACTCACCGCAGCCACTCACCGCAGCCACTCACGCAGCCACTCACCGCAGCCACTCACCGTCCCCACTCACCGTCCCCACTCTCCGTCCCCACTCTCCGCCCCCACTCTCCGCCCCCATTCCCCGCCCCCACTCCCCGCCCCCACTCCCCGCCCCCACTCCCCGCCCCCACTCCCCGCCCCCACTCCCCGCCCCCACTCCCCGCCCCCACTCCCCGCCCCCACTCCCCGCCCCCACTCCCCGCCCCCACTCCCCGCCCCCACTCCCCGCCCCCACTCCCCGCCCCCACTCCCCGTCCCCACTCCCCGTCCCCACTCCCCGCCCCCACTCCCCGCCCCCACTCCCCGCCCCCACTCCCCGCCCCCACTCCCTCCCCCACTCCCCGCCCCCACTCCCCCCCCACTCCCCGCCCCCACTCCCCGCCCCCACTCCCCGCCCCCACTCCCCGCCCCCACTCCCCGCCCCCACTCCCCGACCCCACTCCCCGACCCCACTCCCCGACCCCACTCCCCGACCCCACTCCCCGACCCCACTCCCGACCCCTCCCCGACCCCACTCACCGACCCCACTCACCGACCCCACTCACCGACCCCACTCACCGACCCCACTCTCCGCCCCCACTCTCCGCCCCCACTCTCCGCCCCCACTCTCCGCCCCCACTCTCCGCCCCCACTCACCGCCCCCACTCACCGCCCCCACTCACCGTCCCCACTCACCGTCCCCACTCCCCGTCCCCACTCCCCGTCCCCACTCCCCGTCCCCACTCCCCGCCCCCACTCGCCGCCCCCACTCGCCGCCCCCACTCGCCGCCCCCACTCGCCGCCCCCACTCGCCTCCCCCACTCGCCGCCCCCACTCGCCGCCCCCACTCCCCGCCCCCACTCCCCGCCCCCACTCCCCGCCCCAACTCCCCGCCCCCACTCCCCGCCCCACTCCCCGCCCCCACTCTCCGCCCCCACTCTCCGCCCCCACTCTCCGCCCCCACTCACCGTCCCCACACTCCGTCCCCACTCACCGTCCCCACTCTTCGTCGCCACTCTCCGTCGCCACTCTCCGTCCCCACTCTCCGTCCCCACTCTCCGTCCCCACTCACCGTCCCCACTCACCGTCGCCACTCACCGTCGCCACTCACCGTCGCCACTCACCGTCCCCACACCCCGTCCCCACTCCCCGTAGTCACTCACCGTAGTCACTCACCGTAGTCACTCACCGTAGCCACTCACCGTCCCCACTCACCGTCCCCACTCACCGTCCCCACTCCCCGTCCCCACTCACCGTCCCCACTCACCGTCGCCACTCACCGTCGCCACTCACCGTCGCCACTCACCGTCCCCACTCTCCGTCCCCACTCTCCGTCCCCACTCTCCGTCCCCACTCACCGTCCCCACTCTCCGTCCCCACTCTCCGTCCCCACTCTCCGTCCCCACTCACCGTCCCCACACCCCGTCCCCACTCCCCGTAGTCACTCACCGTCCCCACTCACCGTCCCCACACCCCGCCCCCACTCACTGCCCCCACTCACCGCCGCCACTCACCGCCGCCACTCACCGTCCCCACTCCCTGTCCCCACTCCCCGTCCCCACTCACCGTCCCCACTCACCGTCCCCACTCACCGGAGCCACTCCCCGTCCCCACTCCCCGTCCCCACTCCCCGTCCCCACTACCCGTCCCCACTCACCGTCCCCACTCACCGTCCCCACTCACCGTCCGCACTCCCCGCCCCCACTCCCCGCCCCCACTCCCCGCCCCCACTCCCCGCCCCCACTCCCCGCCCCCACTCCCCGACCCCACTCCCCGACCCCACTTCCCGACCCCACTCCCCGACCCCACTCCCCGACCCCACTCCCCGACCCCACTGACCGTAGCCACTCACCGTCCTCTCTCCCCTTCCCCTCTCCCCGTCCCCTCTCCCCGTCCCCTCTCCCCACTCCCCGACCCCACTCCCCGACCCCACTCCCTGACCCCACTCACCGTCCCCACTCACCGCCCCCACTCCCCGTCCCCACTCCCCGTCCCCACTCCCCGTCCCCACTCCCCGCCCCCACTCCCCGTCCCCACTCCCCGACCCCACTCCCCGACCCCACTCCCCGCCCCCACTCCCCGTCCCCACTCTCCGCCCCCAGTCTCCGCCCCCACTCCCCGCCCCCACTCCCCGCCACGCTCTCCGCCGCCACTCACCGTCGCCCCTCCCCGTCCCCACTCAACGTAGCCACTCACCGTCCCCACTCACCGTCCCCACTCACCGTCCCCACTCCCCGCCCCCACTCCCCGCCCCCACTCTCTGCCCCCACTCTCCGTCCCCACTCTCCGTCCCCACTCTCCGTCCCCACTCTCCGTCCCCACTCTCCGTCCCCACTCACCGACCCCACTCACCGACCCCACTCACCGACCCCACTCACCGTCGCCACTCACCGTCGCCACTCACCGTCGCCACTCACCGTCGCCACTCACCGTCCCCTCTCTCCGTCCCCTCTCCCCACCCCCCGCCTGCACCCCCCGTCCCAACTCCCCGTCCCCACTCCCCGTCCCCACTCACCGTCCCCACTCACCGTCCCCACTCACCGTCCGCACTCTCCGCCCCCACTCCCCGCCCCCACTCCCCGACCCCACTCCCCGACCCCACTCCCCGACCCCACTCCCCGACCCCACTCACCGTATCCACTCACCGTCCTCTTTCCCCTTCCCCTCTCCCCGTCCCCTCCCCCGTCCCCTCTCCCCACTCCCCGACCACACTCCCCGACCCCACTCCCCGACCCCACTCACCGTCCCCACTCACCGTCCCCACTCACCGCCCCCACTCCCCGTCCCCACTCCCCGTCCCCACTCCCCGTCCCCACTCCCCGCCCCCACTCCCCGCCCCCACTCCCCGTCCCCACTCCCCGACCCCACTCCCCGCCCCCACTCCCCGTCCCCACTCTCCGCCCCCACTCCCCGTCCCCACTCCCCGACCCCACTCCCCGACCCCACTCCCCGCCCCCACTCCCCGACCCCACTCCCCGCCCCCACTCCCCGCCCCCACTCCCCGCCCCCACTCCCGCCCCCACTCTCCGCCCCCACTCTCCGTCCCCACTCTCCGTCCCCACTCTCCGTCCCCACTCACCGACCCCACTCACCGACCCCACTCACCGACCCCACTCACCGACCCCACTCACCGTCGCCACTCACCGTCGCCACTCACCGTCGCCACTCACCGTCGCCACTCACCGTCCCCTCTCTCTGTCCCCTCTCCCCGTCCCCACTTCCCGACCCCACTCACCGTAGCCACTCACCCTCCCCACTCTCCGTCCCCACGTCCCGTTCCCACACCCCGTCCCCACTCCCCGTCCCCACTCCCCGTCACCACCTCCCCGTCCCCACTCACCGTCCCCACTCACCGTCCGCACATCCCCGTAGCCACTCACCGTAGCCACTCACCGTAGCCACTCACCCTCCCCACTCTCCGTCCCCACGGCCCGTTCCCACTCCCCGTCCCCAATAACCGTCCCCAATAACCGTCCCCACTCCCCGCCCCCACTCCCCGCCCCCACTCCCCGCCCCCACTCCCCGTCCCCACTCCCCGTCCCCACTCCCCGCCCCCACTCCCGGCCCCCACTCCCCGTCCCCAATCCCCGACCCCAATCCCCGACCCCACTCCCCGACCACACTCCCCGTCCTCACTCCCCACCCCCCACTCCCCGTCCCCACTCCCCGTCCCCACTAACCGTCCCCTCTCCCGTCCCCAATCCCCGACCCCACTCCCAGTCCCCACTCCCAGTCCCCACTCTCCGTCCCCACTCCCCGTCCCCTCTCCCCGTCCCCACTCCCCGTCCCCTCTCCCCGTCCCCTCTCCCCGTCCCCTCTCCCCGTCCCCTATTCCCGTCACCTCTCCCCGCCCCCACTCCCCGCCGCCACTCCCCGCCCCCACTCCCCGCCCCCACTCCCGCCCCCTCTCCCCGCCCCCTCACCCCGTCCCCACTCCCCGTCCCCTCTCCCCGTCCCCACTCCCCGTCCCCACTCCCCGTCCCCACTCCCCGCCCCCACTCCCCGCCCCCACTCTCCGCCCCCTCTCCCCGCCCCCACTCCCCGTCCCCACTCCCCGCCCCCACTCCCCGCCCCCACTCTCCGCCCCCTCTCCCCGTCCCCACTCCCCGTCCCCACTCCCCGTCCCCACTCCCCGCCCCCACTCCCCGCCCCCACTCTCCGCCCCCTCTCCCCGCCCCCACTCCCCGCCCCCACTCCCCAGCCGGACTCCCGGCCCCCACTCCCCGCCCCCACTCCCCGCCCCCACTCCCCGTCCCCACTCCCCGTCCCCACTCCCCACCCCCACTCCCCGACCCCACTCCCCGTCCCCACTCCCCGTCCCCACTCCCCGTCCCCACTCCCCGTCCCCACTCTCCGTCCCCACTCTCCGACCCCACTCCCCGTCCCCACTCCCCGTCCCCACTCCCCGTCCCCACTCACCGTCCCCACTCACCGTAGCCACTCACCCTCCCCACTCCCCCTCCCCACCCCCCGTCCCCACGGCCCGTCCCCACTCCCCGTCCCCACTCCCCGTCCCCACTCCCCACCCCCCGCCTGCACCCCCCGTCCCCACTCCCCGTCCCCACTCCCCGTCCCCAATAACCGTCCCCACTCCCCGCCCCCACTAACGGTCCCCACTCCCCGTCCCCACTCCCCGTCCCCACTCCCCGCCCCCAAAACCCGCCCCCACTCCCCGCACCCACTCCCCGTCCCCTCTCCCCGTCCCCACTCCCCGTCCCCACTCCCGGCCCCCACTCCCCGTCCCCACTAACCGTCCCCACTCCCGGTCCCCACTCCCCGACCCCACTCCCCGTAGCCACTCACCATCCCCACTCACCGTCCCCACTCTCCGTCGCCACTCCCCGTCCCCACTCCCCGTCCCCACTCCCCATCCCCACTCCCCGTCCCCACACCCCGTCCGCACACCCCGTCCCCACCCGCCGTCCCCACCCGCCATCCCCACTCCCCAGTCCCCACTCCCCAGTCCCCACTCCCCAGTCCCCACTCCCCACTCCCCTCTTTTCACTCCCCACTCCCCTCTCTACGTCCCCACTCCCCGTCCCCACTCCCCGTCCCCACTCCCCGCCCCCACTCTCCGCCCCCACTCTCCGTCCCCACTCTCCGTCCCCACTCTCCGTCCCCACTCTCCGTCCCCACTCTCCGTCCCCACTCTCCGTCCCCACTTACCGACCCACTCACCGACCCCACTCACCGACCCCACTCACCGTCGCCACTCACCGTCGCCACTCACCGTCGCCACTCACCGTCGCCACTCACCGTCCCCTCTCTCCGTCCCCTCTCTCCGTCCCCTCTCCCCGTCCCCACTTCCCGACCCCACTCACCATAGCCACTCACCCTCCCCACTCTCCGTCCCCACGGCCCGTCCCCTCTCCCCACTCCCCGACCCCACTCCCCGACCCCACTCCCCGACCCCACTCACCGTCCCCACTCACCGCCCCCACTCACCGTCCCCACTCCCCGTCCCCACTCCCCGTCCCCACTCCCCGTCCCCTCTCCCCGTCCCCTCTCCCCACTCCCCGACCCCACTCCCCGACCCCACTCCCCGACCCCACTCACCGTCCCCACTCACCGCCACCACTCACCGTCCCCACTCCCCGTCCCCACTCCCCGTCCCCACTCCCCGCCCCCACTCCCCGCCCCCACTCCCCGTCCCCACTCCCCGACCCCACTCCCCGACCCCACTCCCCGCCCCCACTCCCCGTCCCCACTCTCCGCCCCCACTCCCCGCCCCCACTCCCCGCCCACACTCTCCGCCGCAACTCACCGACGCCCCTCCCCGTCCCCACTCAACGTAGCCACTA